>NC_058081.1:589907772-590212544 GCF_014858855.1 Bufo gargarizans
AAGCCTGCTTGTTATCAAGACCCTGCATATGAAACCAACTGAAGCCTGTATATAGTTTAACTGTTTCAGTAAAAAGGAGTTCTGGTTCACTACAACCATGTGTACCTCAATTATTCCTACAATAAATGGTGTGCCACCGTTACCGGCACTGGCGTCACGAACTATAAGGGATCTTGCCACAGGCAAACTAAACCTGCAAAACCCAGGGCACCTCACCTACCACCGGCCTGGTCCCTATATACAGAGAGTGCCCCAGAGGATCTATGTGCCAGCCTCTCCATCACTGCTGTACGCCTGCCCAGGGTATATAAAAACTGTGAGTACCAATAGCAACCCTCGGTCTGTTAACTGCCCCTGTGACCTCACCATCGCTCACCCTGCAGGACTGGCATACTGCACAATTAATGGTCATCAGCCACAATTAATGGGCATCCGGTACAATCAATGGACATCTGCTCCAATTAGTTGAAAACTGATTGGACATATGCTACCCTCAGTGAACATCCACTACAATCAATGAACATTTTCCTCAGTCGGTGGACATCTGCTACAATCAGTGGACTTTTGCGACAATCAATTGACAACCAGTACAATAAATAGTCAACAATCAGTAGACATTTACTAAACTTAACAGACATCCAGCACAATCGGTGGACATCCACCAGAATTAATGGACATCCTTTGCAGTCAATGGACTGCTGCAAACAATACACATCTGCTGTAATCAATAGACATCATCTACAATAAATACACATTAGCTATATTCAATGGGCATCCTCTATGCTCAGTGGACATCCACTGCCTCAACTAACATCCACTTCAATCAATGGATATCAACTACTATCAAATATTGTTTTTATTAACATCCAGCAAATCAATTGATATTTTTATTCTCAATGAACATCCTCTATATTCAACAGACATCTACTACAACCCACATTTGTCCACACTTTGCATTCATGCATGCCCTTCTTTATATTAGTTTACAGGGGAGTGCATTACAAGTTACCCCCAATATGCTCCAATATAATGATTACATAGTTGCAATGAAAAGTGAAAAAAATCCTCTCAGCAGAAGGTACATTTCAACTTTTTAGAAAAGTTGTTGTGTGCAGTGTTTGAGTAGAAAAACAAAATATAGCCTACACATCCTGGAATAAACGTCAATATTAAATGCATAATCTGGTTTTCATGAAACATGGCAAACAACAGATGCTGTTTTGCTTTTCCAGACAAAAAAATGGAAGTTTTACTGCACAGTGCGGAAGTTTGTTGTGATGTTGATTGGTCCTCTATAGCAATGGCTTGGCTGTTCCCCGTCATGGCAGGCTTCCATTGAAAAGATCACAATAGATGCTTTGCAGGCTGGCAAAAATACCAAAATAATTAAGAGAAAAATATTCTATTTATAAGCAGTGTATATTTATAAGCTAAAAAAAATAGAAACAATTGATAAAGGGAATAATTGCATTTGTATGAAAGGAAGATAATTTATGCCCATAATGAGCCTTTTAAAGGAATCTGAGTTCTAAAAGTCATATCCACCATCTGTAACCCCAACTGATGTTATTTGGAGAGGTGGCTGCACGTGAGTTGCCCCCAATCTTTGGAAATTTCTTGGTGCTTCTTACCACTTATGTGCTATGCTTTATTAACTTTGCAAGGCATTTAGGGATGTTAGTGATTGCATTTATACCTGTCAGTTCAGTGTCACTATAGCATTTAACAAATGGTCCTATTGTGACCATGGAACTTTGTTGCTAATCTTGGGCTTCACACCACTATTGGGGCTTCATTAGGAGCCTCCATCAGCAATGTTGTCCATTTTAACAACAAGGATAACAGGACTTACAGTGCTATTCTTGCTGCCAAACTAACGCCAAGCTCTTATACCCCCAAAGGACCTCATTATTGGTCAATGTCAAGTTGTTAGACTGAACTGCAGCAACATTATGGGTTTTCATATGTATAGAAGCCACTTCTCAGCTGTGATCAGAGCCTAAAGATGGCCATATACACTGGTGATTAGAGGAGGCAGTTTTCTGAATGATTAGACATTCATGGGTGGTCTGTGATATTTCTCATCTATCTCTGTTGTTTTGCAAGAACAACATTTCAAGGATTAACTACTGCACAAATGATTGAAAAAAAATCTAACAAGGTGGAACAACTTTTCCATAGATATCTGCCAACAGGTGCTCAGTCATTTGTGCCATGAAAAGAGCACTGATGGTTGACAGAAAATGGTCTAAATTGTCTTTTTCGGCCAGCTGAAATGTATTAACTCCTGTATAGGCAGCCTTGAAACTTTACAATCTTCAATGGTTGGAAGTTCAGATGAAACATGTTTTTATCTCTACTAATACAGATGTTATAGGTTTAATACTGATCTGCTCAAACCCCGGGGATTCTTTACACTGCACTGCAGAAATGTTGTGCCCGACTACTCCACGTTACCACTGCATCCAGTTACTGGCCTCTGCAGTCAGGTGGGGTAGTAGGGCATGTCAATGTTGCAGCAGTGACAGTGCCTGGCTCCAGCAATCACATGGAGTAGTCAGGCACGCCACCGCTACAGTGCAGGCAACAAAGACCTCCAAGAGCACTGGAACAGAGGCACAAGAAAGACAGAGGTTTGAGCAGGTAAGTATTCCTTCTATTTTTGTTTTATAACATTCCCAGCATGTTATCTTGTAGGTCCTGTAAAAAAATTTTTTAGAGGAGCTCCACCTAATCAGGTTAATGACTGTATGTATAATTGAAGGTGATTGCACAACTAATAGACCATCTCATTGGACATCCGCTATATTACTATAATCAGTGGACATTCACCACAATCTAGTGTACATCGCTACAAAAATGGACATTTAGTATGACCATTGTACATCCAGTACACTCAATGTATATCTGTTAAAATCAGTGGACACTCAATCAACAAACAATGCTCATCTGCTATAATCAATGGACATCCAAGACAATTAATGGAAATCTACTTGAATCAGTCAACGTAAGCTTTAATTAATATACATATAGTACAGTCAATAGATATCTGCCACAATCAATGACACCCCATACAAGCAATGGTCATCTGTAGGGATGAGCGAACTCGAACTGTATAGTTCGGGTTCGTACCGAATTTTGGGGTGTCCGTGACACGGACCCGAACCCGGACATTTTCGTAAAAGTCCGGGTTCGGGTTCGGTGTTCGTCGCTTTCTTGGCGCTTTTGTGACGCTTTCTTGGTGCTTTTTGAAAGGCTGCAAAGCAGCCAATCAACAAGCGTCATACTACTTGCCCCAAGAGGCCGTCACAGCCATGCCTACTATTGGCATGGCTGTGATTGGCCAGAGCACCATGTGACCCAGCCTCTATTTAAGCTGGAGTCACATAGCGCCGCCCGTCACTCTGCTCTGATTAGCGTAGGGAGAGGTTGCGGCTGCGACAGTAGGGCGAGATTAGGCAGATTAACTCCTCCAAAGGACTTGATTAATCGATCAATCTGCAGCTGTGCATCATTGAGCTGCTAAATTCAATTGCTCACTGTTTTTAGGCTGCCCAGACCGTTTGTCAGTCACTTTTTTTCTGGGGTGATCGGCGGCCATTTTGTGTCTTGTGGTGCGCCAGCACAAGCTGCGACCAAGTGCATTTAACCCTCAATGGTGTGGTTGTTTTTTGGCTAAAGCCTACATCAGGGTGAAGCTGGTCACACCAAGTGCATTTAACCAGCAATAGTCTGTTTATTTTTTGGCCATATACTACATCAGGGGCAAGCTGTCACCAAGTGCATTTAACCCTCAATGGTGTGGTTGTTTTTTGGCTAAAGCCTACATCAGGGTGAAGCTGTCACACCAAGTGCATTTAACCAGCAATAGTCTGTTAATTTTTTGGCCATATACTACATCAGGGGCAAGCTGCGCCCGTCACCAAGTGCATTTAACCCTCAGTAGTATGGTTGGTCAAGCTGTCACACCAAGTGCATTTAACCAGCAATAGTCTGTTCATTTTTTGGCCATATACTACATCAGGGGCAAGCTGCGCCCGTCACCAAGTGCATTTAACCCTCAGTAGTGTGGTTGGTCAAGCTGTCACACCAAGTGCATTTAACCAGCAATAGTCTGTTCATTTCTTGGCCATATACTACATCAGGGGCAAGCTGCGCCTGTCACCAAGTGCATTTAACCCTCACTGGTGTGGTTGTTTTTTGGCTAAAGCCTACATCAGGGTGAAGCTGTCACACCAAGTGCATTTAACCAGCAATAGTCTGTTCATTTTTTGGCCATATACTACATCAGGGGCAAGCTGCGCCCGTCACCAAGTGCATTTAACCCTCAGTAGTGTGGTTGGTCAAGCTGTCACACCAAGTGCATTTAACCAGCAATAGTCTGTTGATTTTTTGGCCATATACTACATCAGGGGCAAGCTGCGCCCGTCACCAAGTGCATTAACCCTCAGTAGTGTGGTTGGTCAAGCTGTCACACCAAGTGCATTTAACCAGCAATAGTGTGGTTATTTTTTGGCCATATCCCAGTCTAATTCTGTCACTAAATCCATACCGGTCACCCAGCGCCTAAATACTAGGCCTCAAATTTATATCCCGCTAAATCTGTTGTTACCGCTGTACTGTTGTGGCTGGGCAAGTTATTTAGTGTCCGTCAAAGCACATTTTTTGTTCTGGGTTGAAATACAATTCCCAATTTAGCAATTTCATAATTTAGTGGTTTCTGCTATATCAGAGCTATTTGAAATCTATCCCTAAAAGGGTATATAATATTCAAGGTGCACATAGGGTCATTCAGAATAACTTCACACACACGCTACTGTGCATTTCCAAGTCTAATTCTGTCACTAAATCCATACCGGTCACCCAGCGCCTAAATACTAGGCCTCAAATTTATATCCCGCTAAATCTATCGTTACCGCTGTACTGTTGTGGCTGGGCAAGTTATTTAGTGTCCGTCAAAGCACATTTTTTGTTCTGGGTTGAAATACAATTCCAAATTTAGCAATTTCATAATTTAGTGGTTTCTGCTATATCAGAGCTATTTGAAATCTATCCCTAAAAGGGTATATAATATTCAAGGTGCACATAGGGTCATTCAGAATAACTTCACACACACGCTACTGTGCATTTCCAAGTCTAATTCTGTCACTAAATCCATACCGGTCACCCAGCGCCTAAATACTAGGCCTCAAATTTATATCCCGCTAAATCTATCGTTACCGCTGTACTGTTGTGGCTGGGCAAGTTATTTAGTGTCCGTCAAAGCACATTTTTTGTTCTAGGTTGAAATACAATTCCAAATTTAGCAATTTCATAATTTAGTGGTTTCTGCTATATCAGAGCTATTTGAAATCTATCCCTAAAAGGGTATATAATATTCAAGGTGCACATAGGGTCATTCAGAATAACTTCACACACACGCTACTGTGCATTTCCAAGTCTAATTCTGTCACTAAATCCATACCGGTCACCCAGCGCCTAAATACTAGGCCTCAAATTTATATCCCGCTAAATCTGTCGTTACCGCTGTACTGTTGTGGCTGGGCAAGTTATTTAGTGTCCGTCAAAGCACATTTTTTGTTCTGGGTTGAAATACAATTCCCAATTTAGCAATTTCATAATTTAGTGGTTTCTGCTATATCAGAGCTATTTGAAATCTATCCCTAAAAGGGTATATAATATTCAAGGTGCACATAGGGTCATTCAGAATAACTTCACACACACGCTACTGTGCATTTCCAAGTTTAATTCTGTCACTAAATCCATACCGGTCACCCAGCGCCTAAATACTAGGCCTCAAATTTATATCCCGCTAAATCTGTCGTTACCGCTGTACTGTTGTGGCTGGGCAAGTTATTTAGTGTCCGTCAAAGCACATTTTTTGTTCTGGGTTGAAATACAATTCCCAATTTAGCAATTTCATAATTTAGTGGTTTCTGCTATATCAGAGCTATTTGAAATCTATCCCTAAAAGGGTATATAATATTCAAGGTGCACATAGGGTCATTCAGAATAACTTCACACACACGCTACTGTGCATTTCCAAGTCTAATTCTGTTAGTAAATCCATACCGGTCACCCAGCGCCTAAATACTAGGCCTCAAATTTATATCCCGCTAAATCTGTCGTTACCACTGTACTGTTGTGGCTGGGCAAGTTATTTAGTGTCCGTCAAAGCACATTTTTGTTCTGGGTTGAAATACAATTCCAAATTTAGCAATTTCATAATTTAGTGGTTTCTGCTATATCAGAGCTATTTGAAATCTATCCCTAAAAGGGTATATAATATTCAAGGTGCACATAGGGTCATTCAGTATAACTTCACACACACGCTACTGTGCATTTCCAAGTCTAATTCTGTCAGTAAATCCATACCGGTCACCCAGCGCCTAAATACTAGGCCTCAAATTTATATTCAGCTGAATTTGAATACAATACATTGGGCCAAATAATATTTTTGTTGTTGTGGTGAACCATAAAAATGAGGAAAACATCTAGTAAGGGACGCGGACGTGGACATGGTCGTGGTGGTGTTAGTGGACCCTCTGGTGCTGGGAGAGGACGTGGCCGTTCTGCCACATCCACACGTCCTAGTGTACCAACTACCTCAGGTCCCAGTAGCCGCCAGAATTTACAGCGATATATGGTGGGGCCCAATGCCGTTCTAAGGATGGTAAGGCCTGAGCAGGTACAGGCATTAGTCAATTGGGTGGCCGACAGTGGATCCAGCACGTTCACATTATCTCCCACCAGTCTTCTGCAGAAAGCGCACAGATGGTGCCTGAAAACCAACCCCATCAGTCTGTCACATCACCCCCATGCATATCAGGGAAACTGTCTGAGCCTCAAGTTATGCAGCAGTCTCTTATGCTGTTTGAAGACTCTGCTGGCAGGGTTTCCCAAGGGCATCCACCTAGCCCTTCCCCAGCGGTGGAAGACATAGACTGCACTGACGCACAACCACTTATGTTTCCTGATGATGAGGACATGGAAATACCACCTCAGCATGTCTCTGATGATGACGAAACACAGGTGCCAACTGCTGCGTCTTTCTGCAGTGTGCAGACTGAACAGGAGGTCAGGGATCAAGACTGGGTGGAAGACGATGCAGGGGACGATGAGGTCCTAGACCCCACATGGAATGAAGGTCGTGCCACTGACTTTCACAGTTCGGAGGAAGAGGCAGTGGTGAGACCGAGCCAACAGCGTAGCAAAAGAGGGAGCAGTGGGCAAAAGCAGAACACCCGCCGCCAAGAGACTCCGCCTGCTACTGACCGCCGCCATCTGGGACCGAGCACCCCAAAGGCAGCTTCAAGGAGTTCCCTGGCATGGCACTTCTTCAAACAATGTGCTGACGACAAGACCCGAGTGGTTTGCACGCTGTGCCATCAGAGCCTGAAGCGAGGCATTAACGTTCTGAACCTGAGCACAACCTGCATGACCAGGCACCTGCATGCAAAGCATGAACTGCAGTGGAGTAAACACCTTAAAACCAAGGAAGTCACTCAGGCTCCCCCTGCTACCTCTTCTGCTGCTGCTGCCTCGGCCTCTTCTGCTGCTGCCGCCTCGGCCTCTTCCTCCGCCTCTGGAGGAACGTTGGCACCTGCCGCCCAGCAAACAGGGGATGTACCACCAACACCACCACCACCTCCGTCACCAAGCGTCTCAACCATGTCACACGGCAGCGTTCAGCTCTCCATCTCACAAACATTGGAGAGAAAGCGTAAATTCCCACCTAGCCACCCTCGATCCCTGGCCCTGAATGCCAGCATTTCTAAACTACTGGCCTATGAAATGCTGTCATTTAGGCTGGTGGACACAGACAGCTTCAAACAGCTCATGTCGCTTGCTGTCCCACAGTATGTTGTTCCCAGCCGCCACTACTTCTCCAAGAGAGCCGTGCCTTCCCTGCACAACCAAGTATCCGATAAAATCAAGTGTGCACTGCGCAACGCCATCTGTAGCAAGGTCCACCTAACCACAGATACGTGGACCAGTAAGCACGGCCAGGGACGCTATATCTCCCTAACTGCACACTGGGTAAATGTAGTGGCAGCTGGGCCCCAGGCGGAGAGCTGTTTGGCGCACGTCCTTCCGCCGCCAAGGATCGCAGGGCAACATTCTTTGCCTCCTGTTGCCACCTCCTCCTTCTTGGCTTCCTCCTCCTCTTCTTCCACCTGCTCATCCAGTCAGCCACACACCTTCACCACCAACTTCAGCACAGCCCGGGGTAAACGTCAGCAGGCCATTCTGAAACTCATATGTTTGGGGGACAGGCCCCACACCACACAGGAGTTGTGGCGGGGTATAGAACAACAGACCGACGAGTGGTTGCTGCCGGTGAGCCTCAAGCCCGGCCTGGTGGTGTGTGATAATGGGCGAAATCTCGTTGCAGCTCTGGGACTAGCCAATTTGACGCACATCCCTTGCTTGGCGCATGTGCTGAATTTGGTGGTGCAGAAGTTCATTCACAACTACCCCGACATGTCAGAGCTGCTGCATAAAGTGCGGGCCGTCTGTTCGCGCTTCCGGCGTTCACATCCTGCTGCTGCTCGCCTGTCTGCGCTACAGCGTAACTTCGGCCTTCCCGCTCACCGCCTCATATGCGACGTGCCCACCAGGTGGAACTCCACCTTGCACATGCTGGACAGACTGTGCGAGCAGCAGCAGGCCATAGTGGAGTTTCAGCTGCAGCACGCACGGGTCAGTCGCACTACAGAACAGCACCACTTCACCACCAATGACTGGGCCTCCATGCGAGACCTGTGTGCCCTGTTGCGCTGTTTCGAGTACTCCACCAACATGGCCAGTGGCGATGACGCCGTTATCAGCGTTACAATACCACTTCTATGTCTCCTTGAGAAAATACTTAGGGCGATGATGGAAGAGGAGGTGGCCCAGGAGGAGGAGGAGGAGGAGGAGGAAGAGGGGTCATTTTTAGCACTTTCAGGCCAGTCTCTTCGAAGTGACTCAGAGGGAGGTTTTTGGCAACAGCAGAGGCCAGGTACAAATGTGGCCAGCCAGGGCCCACTACTGGAGGACGAGGAGGACGAGGATGAGGAGGAGGAGGATGAGGATGAAGCATGGTCACAGCGGGGTGGCACCCAACGCAGCTCGGGTCCATCACTGGTGCGTGGCTGGGGGGAAAGGCAGGACGATGACGATACGCCTCCCACAGAGGACAGCTTGTCCTTACCCCTGGGCAGCCTGGCACACATGAGCGACTACATGCTGCAGTGCCTGCGCAACGACAGCAGAGTTGCCCACATTTTAACCTGTGCGGACTACTGGGTTGCCACCCTGCTGGATCCACGCTACAAAGACAATGTGCCCACCTTACTTCCTGCACTGGAGCGTGATAGGAAGATGCGCGAGTACAAGCGCACGTTGGTAGATGCGCTACTGAGAGCATTCCCAAATGTCACAGGGGAACAAGTGGAAGCCCAAGGCCAAGGCAGAGGAGGAGCAAGAGGTCGCCAAGGCAGCTGTGTCACGGCCAGCTCCTCTGAGGGCAGGGTTAACATGGCAGAGATGTGGAAAACTTTTGTCAACACGCCACAGCTAACTGCACCACCACCTGATACGCAACGTGTTAGCAGGAGGCAACATTTCACTAACATGGTGGAACAGTACGTGTGCACACCCCTCCACGTACTGACTGATGGTTCGGCCCCATTTAACTTCTGGGTCTCTAATTTGTCCACGTGGCCAGAGCTAGCCTTTTATGCCTTGGAGGTGCTGGCCTGCCCGGCGGCCAGCGTTTTGTCTGAACGTGTATTCAGCACGGCAGGGGGCGTCATTACAGACAAACGCAGCCGCCTGTCTACAGCCAATGTGGACAAGCTGACGTTCATAAAAATTAACCAGGCATGGATCCCACAGGACCTGTCCGTCCCTTGTCCAGATTAGACATTAACTACCTCCCCTTAACCATATATTATTGGACTCCAGGGCACTTCCTCATTCAATCCTATTTTTATTTTCATTTTACCATTATATTGTGAGGCTACCCAAAGTTGAATGAACCTCTCCTCTGTCTGGGTGCCGGGGCCTAAATATATGCCAATGGACTGTTCCAATGTTGGGTGACGTGAAGCCTGATTCTCTGCTATGACATGCAGACTAATTCTCTGCTGACATGAAGCCAGATCCTCTGTTACGGGACCTCTCTCCTCTGCCTGGGTGCTGGGCCTAAATATCTGACAATGGACTGTTGCAGTGGTGGCTGACGTGAAGCCTGATTTTCTGCTATGACATGCAGACTGATTCTCTGCTGACATGAAGCCAGATCCTCTGTTACGGGACCTCTCTCCTCTGCCTGGGTGCTGGGCCTAAATATCTGACAATGGACTGTTGCAGTGGTGGCTGACGTGAAGCCTGATTTTCTGCTATGACATGCAGACTGATTCTCTGCTGACATGAAGCCAGATCCTCTGTTACGGGACCTCTCTCCTCTGCCTGGGTGCTGGGCCTAAATATCTGACAATGGACTGTTGCAGTGGTGGCTGACGTGAAGCCTGATTTTCTGCTATGACATGCAGACTGATTCTCTGCTGACATGAAGCCAGATCCTCTGTTACGGGACCTCTCTCCTCTGCCTGGGTGCTGGGCCTAAATATCTGACAATGGACTGTTGCAGTGGTGGCTGACGTGAAGCCTGATTTTCTGCTATGACATGCAGACTGATTCTCTGCTGACATGAAGCCAGATCCTCTGTTACGGGACCTCTCTCCTCTGCCTGGGTGCTGGGCCTAAATATCTGACAATGGACTGTTGCAGTGGTGGCTGACGTGAAGCCTGATTTTCTGCTATGACATGCAGACTGATTCTCTGCTGACATGAAGCCAGATCCTCTGTTATGGGACCTCTCTCCTCTGCCTGGGTGCTGGGCCTAAATATCTGACAACGGACTGTTGCAGTGGTGGCTGACGTGAAGCCTGATTTTCTGCTATGACATGCAGACTGATTCTCTGCTGACATGAAGCCAGATCCTCTGTTACGGGACCTCTCTCCTCTGCCTGGGTGCTGGGCCTAAATTTATGAAAATGGACTCTTACAGTGGTGGGTGACGTGAAGCCTGATTCTCTGCTATGACATGAAAACTGATTCTCTGCTATGACATGAAGACTGATTCTCTGCTGACATGAAGCCAGATTGTCTGTTACGGGACCTCTCTCCTCTGCCTGGGTGCTGGGCCTAAATTTATGAAAATGGACTGTTGCAGTGGTGGGTGACGTGAAGCCTGATTCTCTGCTATGATATGAAGACTGATTCTCTGCTGACATGAAGCCAGATTGTCTGTTACGGGACCTCTCTCCTCTGCCTGGGTGCTGGGCCTAAATTTATGAAAATGGACTCTTACAGTGGTGGGTGACGTGAAGCCTGATTCTCTGCTATGACATGAAGACTGATTCTCTGCTATGACATGCAGACTGATTCTCTGCTGACATGAAGCCAGATCCTCTGTTACGGGACCTCTCTCCTCTGCCTGGGTGCTGGGCCTAAATATCTGACAATGGACTGTTGCAGTGGTGGCTGACGTGAAGCCTGATTTTCTGCTATGACATGCAGACTGATTCTCTGCTGACATGAAGCCAGATCCTCTGTTACGGGACCTCTCTCCTCTGCCTGGGTGCTGGGCCTAAATATCTGACAATGGACTGTTGCAGTGGTGGCTGACGTGAAGCCTGATTTTCTGCTATGACATGCAGACTGATTCTCTGCTGACATGAAGCCAGATCCTCTGTTACGGGACCTCTCTCCTCTGCCTGGGTGCTGGGCCTAAATATCTGACAATGGACTGTTGCAGTGGTGGCTGACGTGAAGCCTGATTTTCTGCTATGACATGCAGACTGATTCTCTGCTGACATGAAGCCAGATCCTCTGTTATGGGACCTCTCTCCTCTGCCTGGGTGCTGGGCCTAAATATCTGACAATGGACTGTTGCAGTGGTGGCTGACGTGAAGCCTGATTTTCTGCTATGACATGCAGACTGATTCTCTGCTGACATGAAGCCAGATCCTCTGTTACGGGACCTCTCTCCTCTGCCTGGGTGCTGGGCCTAAATTTATGAAAATGGACTCTTACAGTGGTGGGTGACGTGAAGCCTGATTCTCTGCTATGACATGAAAACTGATTCTCTGCTATGACATGAAGACTGATTCTCTGCTGACATGAAACCAGATCCTCTGTTACGGGACCTCTCTCCTCTGCCTGGGTGCTGGGCCTAAATTTATGAAAATGGACTGTTGCAGTGGTGGGTGACGTGAAGCCTGATTCTCTGCTATGATATGAAGACTGATTCTCTGCTGACATGAAGCCAGATTGTCTGTTACGGGACCTCTCTCCTCTGCCTGGGTGCTGGGCCTAAATTTATGAAAATGGACTCTTACAGTGGTGGGTAACGTGAAGCCTGATTCTCTGCTATGATATGAAGACTGATTCTCTGCTGACATGAAGCCAGATTGTCTGTTACGGGACCTCTCTCCTCTGCCTGGGTGCTGGGCCTAAATTTATGAAAATGGACTCTTACAGTGGTGGGTGACGTGAAGCCTGATTCTCTGCTATGACATGAAGACTGATTCTCTGCTATGACATGAAGACTGATTCTCTGCTGACATGAAGCCAGATTCTCTGTTACGGGACCTCTCTCCTCTGCCTGGGTGCTGGGCCTAAATTTATGACAATGGACTGTTGCAGTGGTGGCTGACGTGAAGCCTGATTTTCTGCTATGACATGCAGACTGATTCTCTGCTGACATGAAGCCAGATCCTCTGTTACGGGACCTCTCTCCTCTGCCTGGGTGCTGGGCCTAAATATCTGACAATGGACTGTTGCAGTGGTGGCTGACGTGAAGCCTGATTCTCTGCTATGACATGCAGACTGATTCTCTGCTGACATGAAGCCAGATTCTCTTTTATGGGACCTCTCTTTCCCGCCTGGGTGCCGGGGCCTAAATATATGCCAATGGACTGTTGCAGTGGTGGCTGACGTGAAGTCTGATTCTCTGCTATGACATGCATACTGATTCTCTGCTGACATGAAGCCAGATTCTCTGTTATGGGACCTCTCTTTCCCGCCTGGGTGCCGGGGCCTAAATATATGCCAATGGACTGTTGCAGTGGTGGCTGACGTGAAGCCTGATTCTCTGCTATGATATGCAGACTGATTCTCTGCTGACATGAAGACAGATTCTCTGTTACGGGACCTCTCTCCTCTGCCTGGGTGCTGGGCCTAAATATCTGACAATGGACTGTTGCAGTGGTGGCTGACGTGAAGCCTGATTCTCTGCTATGACATGCAGACTGATTCTCTGCTGACATGAAGACAGATTCTCTGTTACGGGACCTCTCTCCTCTGCCTGGGTGCTGGGCCTAAATATCTGACAATGGACTGTTGCATTGGTGGCTGACGTGAAGCCAGATTCTCTGCTATGACATGAAGCCTGATTCTCTGCTATGACATGCAGACTAATTCTCTGCTGACATGAAGCCAGATTCTCTGTTACGGGACCTCTCTCCTCTGCCTGGGTGCTGGGCCTAAATTTATGACAATGGACTGTTGCAGTGGTGGCTGACGTGAAGCCTGATTTTCTGCTATGACATGCAGACTGATTCTCTGCTGACATGAAGCCAGATCCTCTGTTACGGGACCTCTCTCCTCTGCCTGGGTGCTGGGCCTAAATATCTGACAATGGACTGTTGCAGTGGTGGCTGACGTGAAGCCTGATTTTCTGCTATGACATGCAGACTGATTCTCTGCTGACATGAAGCCAGATTGTCTGTTACGGGACCTCTCTCCTCTGCCTGGGTGCTGGGCCTAAATTTATGACAATGGACTGTTGCAGTGGTGGCTGACGTGAAGCCTGATTCTCTGCTATGACATGCAGACTAATTCTCTGCTGACATGAAGCCAGATTGTCTGTTACGGGACCTCTCTCCTCTGCCTGGGTGCTGGGCCTAAATTTATGACAATGGACTGTTGCAGTGGTGGCTGACATGAAGCCTGATTCTCTGCTATGACATGCAGACTGATTCTCTGCTGACATGAAGACAGATTCTCTGTTACGGGACCTCTCTCCTCTGCCTGGGTGCCGGGGCCTAAATATCTGAGAATGGACTGTTCCAGTGGTGGGTGACGTGAAGCCAGATTCTCTGCTATGGGACCTCTTTCCAATTGATTTTGGTTAATTTTTATTTATTTAATTTTTATTTTTATTCATTTCCCTATCCAAATTTGTTTGCAGGGGATTTACCTACATGTTGCTGCCTTTTGCAGCCCTCTAGCCCTTTCCTGGGCTGTTTTACAGCCTTTTTAGTGCCGAAAAGTTCGGGTCCCCATTGACTTCAATGGGGTTCGGGTTCGGGTTCGGGACGAAGTTCGGATCGGGTTCGGATCCCGAACCCGAACATTTTCGGGAAGTTCGGCCGAACTTCTCGAACCCGAACATCCAGGTGTCCGCTCAACTCTAGTCATCTGCTACCCTGAAGGGATATTTGCTATATTTAATGTAAATCCATTATAATCAATGGACATCTAGTAATATCAATGGACATCAGCACAGTCAATGAATATCCGCTACAATCAATGAGCATACAATCAGTGGACATCTTCTGCAATGAATGGACATCTGATACAATCATTGAACATCCAACTCCAACACAGTCAGTAGGCGTATACTACATTCAGTGAATATCTACTACTATAAGTGGAAATCCAATACAATCAATAGACATCATCTGCAGTCAGTATGCATCCTCTACAATTGACAGTTCTCAGAACCATTGAACACCTACTACAAGAAATGGACATCTACTTGAATCAGTCAACATCAGCTTCAATCAATATTCAGTGGATATAAAAAGTCTACACACCCCTGTTAAAATGTCAGGTTTCTGTGATGTAAAAAAATGAGACAAAGATAAATCATTTCAGAACCTTTTCCACCTTTAATGTGACTTATAAACTGTACAACTCAATTGAAAAACAAACTGGAATCTTTTAGGTAGAGGGAAGAAAAATATAAAAATAAAATAATATGGTTGCATAAGTGTGCACACCCTTAAACTAATACTTTGTTGAAGCACCTTTAGATTTTATTACAGCACTCAGTCTTTTTGGGTATGTGTCTATCAGCATGGCCCATTTTGACTTGGCAAGATTTGCCCACTCTTCTTTGCAAAAACACTCCAAATCTGTAATATTGAGAGGGCATCGTCTGTGCACAGCCCTCTTCAGATCACCCCACAGATTTTCAATCGGATTCAGGTCTGGGCTCTGGCTGGGCCATTCCAAAACTTTAATCTTCTTCTGGTGAAGGCATTCCTTTGTTGATTTGGATGTATGCTTTGGGTTGTTGTCATGCTGAAAGATAAAGTTCCTCTTCATGTTCAGCTTTCTAGCAGAATCCTGAAGGCTTCGTGCCAATATTGACTGGTATTTGGAACTGTTAATAATTCCCTCTAGCTTAACTAAGGCCCCAGTTCCAGCTGAAGAAAAACAGCCCCAAAGCATGATGCTGCCACCACCATGCTTCACTGTGGGTATGGTGTTCTTTTGGTGATGTGCAGTGTTGTTTTTGAGCCAAACATATCTTTTGGAATTATGGCCAAAAAGTTCAACCTTGGTTTCATCAGACCATAACACCTTTTCCCACATGCTTTTGGGAGACTTCAGATGTGTTTTTGCAAAATGTAGCCTGGCTGGGATGTTTTTCTTCGTAAGAAAAGGCTTTCGTCTTGCCACTCTACCCCATAGCCCAGACATATAAAGAATACGGGAGATTGTTGTCACATGTACCACACAGCCAGTACTTGCCAGATATTCCTGCAGCTCCTTTAATGTTGCTGTAGGCCTCTTGGTAGCCTCCCAGACCAGTTTTCTTCTCGTCTTTTCATCAATTTTGGAGGGACGTCCAGTTCTTGGTAATATCACTGTTGTGCCATATTTTCTCCACTTGATGATGACTGTCTTCACTGTGTTCCATGGTATAGCTAATGCCTTGGAAATTCTTTTGTACCCTTCTCTTGACTGATACCTTTTAACAATGAGATCCCTCTGATGCTTTGGAAGCTCTCTGTGGACCATGGCTTTTGCTGTGGGATGCGACTAAGAAAATTTCAGGAAAGACCAACTAGAGCAGCTGAACTTTATTTGGGGTTAATCAGAGGCACTTTAAATGATGGCAGGTGTATGCTGACTCCTATTTAACATGATTTTGAATGTGATTGCTTAAAGGGTTTCTACCACTTCGTTTGCCCCCATTTAGCTTTCAAACACTAGCGATCCGCTAGTGTCTGCTGTACAAAACAATTTTAATATAACAGTTTTTTGTGCAGCCGTTTCGCTAAAAAAAGCACTTATATCGATATGCTAATGAGCCTCTAGGTGCTATGCGGGCGTCTTTTCAGCACCTAGAGGCTCCGTCTACCTTCACATAATGCCGCCCAGCGGCTCCCTCCAGCCCGCCCATCTCAGACGGAATGCGATCCTCCCTCTGTTCCAGCCGTACGAAATCTCGCGCATTCGGCGCAGGCGCAGTGAATGTCTGACCGCTCCCTGCTCAGACATCTCCACTGCGCCTGCGCCAAATGCAGACGCGCACGGCGCAGGGAGCGGTCAGACATTCACTGCGCCTGCGCCGAATGCGTGAGATTTCGTACGGCTGGAACAGAGTCAGGATCAGATTCCGTCTGAGATGGGCGGGCTGGAGGGACCCGCTGGGCGGCATTATGTGAAGGTAGACGGAGCCTCTAGGTGCTGAAAAGACGCCCGCAAAGCTCCTAGAGGCGCATTAGCATATCGATATAAGTGCTTTTTTTTTGCGAAACGGCTGCACAAAAACTGTTATATTAAGATTGTTTTGTACAGCAGACACTAGCAGATCGCTAGTGTCTGAAAGCTAAATGGGGGCAAACGAAGTGGTAGAAACCCTTCAATTCTGAACACAGCTACACCCCCAGTTATACGCAACCACATTATTTTAGTTTTTTTAATTTTCTTCCCTCCACCTAAAAGATTTCAATTTGTTTTTCAATTGAGTGGTACAGTTTATAGATCACATTAACCTCTTCAGGACACATGACATACCGGTACGGCATGCTGTCCTGGTACTTAAGGACACATGACGTACCGGTACGTCATGTGTATTTCCGATGACCGCCGCCCGGCGGGCGCTGATCGGAACCCGGTGCCTGCTCAAATCATTTAGCAGGCACCTTGGCTAAATGCGCGGAGGGGTCCCGTGACCCCCCCCCCCCCCTCTGTGTCAGCGATCACCGCAAACCGCAGGTTGAAAAAATAAAGTTGAAAAAAAAGTTGAAAAAATAAAGTTTTCCCCCAGAAAAATTAAAAGTTTCAAGTAAAAATAAACAAGAACGTCATTTTCCCCAAATAAAGTTAAAAAAAAATAGTAAAAAATAAGGGGGGAAAAAGTATACATATTAGGTATCGCCGCGTCCGTATCGACCGGCTCTATAAACATATCACATGACCTAACCCCTCAGACAAACACCGTAAAAAATAAAAAATAAAAACTGTGGTAAATAGAAGCGTTTGCCCACCAAAATAGTACCAATCTAACCGTCACCTCATCCCGCAAAAAATAAGCCCCTAACTGAGAAAATCTCCCAAAAAATAAAAAAAACTATGGCTCAGAATATGGAGACACTAAAACATCATTTTTTTGTTTTAAAAAAGCTGTTATTGTGTAAAACGTACATAAATTTAAAAAAAAGTATACATATTAGGCATAACTGCGTCCGTATCGACCGGCTCTATAAAAATATCACATGACCTAACCCCTCAGATGAACACCGTAAAAAATAAAAAATAAAAACTGTGCTAAATAAACAATTTTTTGTCACCTTACATCACAAAAAGTGTAATAGCAAGCGATCAAAAAGTCATATAGAAAAGTCACAAACATAGAAGAGGATTCTTTACGGTAAGAGCACTGAGACTATGGAACTTTCTGCCTGAGGAGGTGGTGATGGTGAGTACAATAAAGGAATTCAAGAGGGGCCTGGATGTATTTCTGGAGTGTAATAATATTACAGGCTATAGCTACTAGAGAGGGGTCGTTGATCCAGGGAGTTATTCTGATTGCCTGATTGGAGTCGGGAAGAAATTTTTTATTCCCCTAAAGTGGGGAAAATTGGCTTCTACCTCACATTTTTTTTTTTGCCTTCCTCTGGATCAACTTGCAGGATGACAGGCCGAACTGGATGGACAAATGTCTTTTTTCTGCCTTATGTACTATGTTACTATGTTACTATATGCACCCCAAAATAGTGCCAATAAAACCGTCATCTCATCCCGCAAAAATCATACCCTATCCAAGGTAATCGCCGAAAAACGGAAAAAATTATGGCTCTCAGACTATGGAAACACAAAAACATGATTTTTTTGGCTTCAAAAATGAAATCATTGTGTAAAACTTACATTAATAAAAAAAAAGTATACAAATTAGGTATCGCAGCGTCCGTAATAACTTGCTTTATAAAAATATCACATGATCTAACCTTTGAGGTGAATACCGTAAAAAATTCTTCTGCGCCCTGCGCCCAGCGGTTTACGACCACATATGGGGTGTTTCTATAAACTACATAATCAGAGCCATAAATATTGAGTTTGGTTAGGGTTAACAAAGTTTCTAAAATCAGTTTTGAATACCTTGAGGGGTGTAGTTTCTAGAATGGGGTAATTTTTGGGTGGTTTCTATTATGTAAGCCTCGCAAAGTGACTTCAGACCTGAACTGGTCCCTAAAAATTTTTTTTTTTTAAATTTCTGAAAAATTTCAAGATTTGCTTCTAAACTTCTAAGCCTTGTAACTAGAGTTGAGCGAACACCTGGATGTTCGGGTTCGAGAAGTTCGGCCGAACATCCCGGAAATGTTCGGGTTCGGGATCCGAACCCGATCCGAACTTCGTCCCGAACCCGAACCCCATTGAAGTCAATGGGGACCCGAACTTTTCGGCACTAAAACGGCTGTAAAACAGCCCAGGAAAGGGCTAGAGGGCTGCAAAAGGCAGCAACATGTAGGTAAATCCCCTGCAAACAAATGTGGATAGGGAAATTAATTAAAATAAAAATTAAATAAATAAAAATTAACCAAAATCAATTGGAGAGAGGTTCCATAGCAGAGAATCTGGCTTCCCGTCACCCACCACTGGAACAGTCCATTCTCAGATATTTAGGCCCCGGCACCCAGGCAGAGGAGAGAGGTCCCGTAACAGACAATCTGGCTTCATGTCAGCAGAGAATCAGTCTTCATGTCATAGCAGAGAATCAGGCTTCACGTCACCCACCACTGTAATAGTCCATTTTCATAAATTTAGGCCCAGCACCCAGGCAGAGGAGAGAGGTCCCGTAACAGACAATCTGGCTTCATGTCAGCAGAGAATCAGTCTTCATATCATAGCAGAGAATCTGGCTTCCCGTTACCCACCACTGGAACAGTCCATTCTCAGATATTTAGGCCCCGGCACCCAGGCAGAGGAGAGAGGTCCCGTAACAGACAATCTGGCTTCATGTCAGCAGAGAATCAGTCTTCATATCATAGCAGAGAATCAGGCTTCACGTCAGCCACCACTGCAACAGTCCATTGTCATAAATTCAGGCCCAGCACCCAGGCAGAGGAGAGAGGTCCCGTAACAGACAATCTGGCTTCATGTCAGCAGAGAATCAGTCTGCATGTCATAGCAGAGAATGAGGCTTCACGTCACCCACCACTGCAACAGTCCATTTTCATAAATTTAGGCCCAGCACCCAGGCAGAGGAGAGAGGTCCCGTAACAGAGGATCTGGCTTCATGTCACCAGAGAATCAGTCTGCATGTCATAGCAGAGAATCAGGCTTCACGTCACCCACCACTGCAACAGTCCATTTCATAAATTTAGGCCCAGCACCCAGGCAGAGGAGAGAGGTCCCGTAACAGAGGATCTGGCTTCATGTCACCAGAGAATCAGTCTGCATGTCATAGCAGAGAATCAGGCTTCACGTCAGCCACCACTGCAACAATCCATTGGCATATATTTAGGCCTAGCACACAGGCAGAGGAGAGGTTCATTCAACTTTGGGTAGCCTTGCAATATAATGGTAAAATGAAAATAAAAATAGGATTGAATGAGGAAGTGCCCTGGAGTCCAATAATATATGGTTATGGGGAGGTAGTTAATGTCTAATCTGGACAAGGGACGGACAGGTCCTGTGGGATCCATGCCTGGTTCATTTTTATGAACGTCAGCTTGTCCACATTGGCTGTAGACAGGCGGCTGCGTTTGTCTGTAATGACGCCCCCTGCCGTGCTGAATACACGTTCAGACAAAACGCTGGCTGCCGGGCAGGCCAGCACCTCCAAGGCATAAAAGGCTAGCTCTGGCCACGTGGACAATTTAGAGACCCAGAAGTTGAATGGGGCCGAACCATCAGTCAGTACGTGGAGGGGTGTGCACACGTACTGTTCCACCATGTTAGTGAAATGTTGCCTCCTGCTAACACGTTGCGTATCAGGTGGTGGTGCAGTTAGCTGTGGCGTGTTGACAAAAGTTTTCCACATCTCTGCCATGCTAACCCTGCCCTCAGAGGAGCTGGCCGTGACACAGCTGCCTTGGCGACCTCTTGCTCCTCCTCTGCCTTGGCCTTGGGCTTCCACTTGTTCCCCTGTGACATTTGGGAATGCTCTCAGTAGCGCGTCTACCAACGTGCGCTTGTACTCGCGCATCTTCCTATCACGCTCCAGTGCAGGAAGTAAGGTGGGCACATTGTCTTTGTAGCGTGGATCCAGCAGGGTGGCAACCCAGTAGTCCGCACAGGTTAAAATGTGGGCAACTCTGCTGTCGTTGCGCAGGCACTGCAGCATGTAGTCGCTCATGTGTGCCAGGCTGCCCAGGGGTAAGGACAAGCTGTCCTCTGTGGGAGGCGTATCGTCATCAGTCCTGCCTTTCCCCCCAGCCACGCACCAGTGATGGACCCGAGCTGCGTTGGGTGCCACCCCGCTGTGACCATGCTTCATCCTCATCCTCCTCCACCTCCTCCTCATCCTCGTCCTCCTCGTCCTCCAGTAGTGGGCCCTGGCTGGCCACATTTGTACCTGGCCTCTGCTGTTGCCAAAAACCTCCCTCTGAGTCACTTCGAAGAGACTGGCCTGAAAGTGCTAAAAATGACCCCTCTTCCTCCTCCTCCTCCTCCTCCTCCTGGGCCACCTCCTCTTCCATCATCGCCCTAAGTGTTTTCTCAAGGAGACATAGAAGTGGTATTGTAACGCTGATAACGGTGTCATCGCCACTGGCCATGTTGGTGGAGTACTCGAAACAGCGCAACAGGGCACACAGGTCTCGCATGGAGGCCCAGTCATTGGTGGTGAAGTGGTGCTGTTCTGTAGTGCGACTGACCCGTGCGTGCTGCAGCTGAAACTCCACTATGGCCTGCTGCTGCTCGCACAGTCTGTCCAGCATGTGCAAGGTGGAGTTCCACCTGGTGGGCACGTCGCATATGAGGCGGTGAGCGGGAAGGCCGAAGTTACGCTGTAGCGCAGACAGGCGAGCAGCGGCAGGATGTGAACGCCGGAAGCGCGAACAGACGGCCCGCACTTTATGCAGCAGCTCTGACATGTCGGGGTAGTTGTGAATGAACTTCTGCACCACCAAATTCAGCACATGCGCCAAGCAAGGGATGTGCGTCAAATTGGCTAGTCCCAGAGCTGCAACGAGATTTCGCCCATTATCACACACCACCAGGCCGGGCTTGAGGCTCACCGGCAGCAACCACTCGTCGGTCTGTTGTTCAATACCCCGCCACAACTCCTGTGCGGTGTGGGGCCTGTCCCCCAAACATATGAGTTTCAGAATGGCCTGCTGACGTTTACCCCGGGCTGTGCTGAAGTTGGTGGTGAAGGTGTGTGGCTGACTGGATGAGCAGGTGGAAGAAGAGGAGGAGGAAGCCGAGAAGGAGGAGGTGGCAACAGGAGGCAAAGAATGTTGCCCTGCGATCCTTGGCGGCGGAAGGACGTGCGCCAAACAGCTCTCCGCCTGGGGCCCAGCTGCCACTACATTTACCCAGTGTGCAGTTAGGGAGATATAGCGTCCCTGGCCGTGCTTACTGGTCCACGTATCTGTGGTTAGGTGGACCTTGCTACAGATGGCGTTGCGCAGTGCACACTTGATTTTATCGGATACTTGGTTGTGCAGGGAAGGCACGGCTCTCTTGGAGAAGTAGTGCCGGCTGGGAACAACATACTGTGGGACAGCAAGCGACATGAGCTGTTTGAAGCTGTCTGTGTCCACCAGCCTAAATGACAGCATTTCATAGGCCAGTAGTTTAGAAATGCTGGCATTCAGGGCCAGGGATCGAGGGTGGCTAGGTGGGAATTTACGCTTTCTATCAAATGTTTGTGAGATGGAGAGCTGAACGCTGGCGTGTGACATGGTTGAGACGCTTGGTGACGGAGGTGGTGGTGGTGGTGTTGGTGGTACATCCCCTGTTTGCTGGGCGGCAGGTGCCAACGTTCCTCCAGAGGCGGAGGAAGAGGCCGAGGCGGCAGCAGCAGAATAGGCCGAGGCGGCAGCAGCAGAAGAGGTAGCAGGGGGAGCCTGAGTGACTTCCTTGGTTTTAAGGTGTTTACTCCACTGCAGTTCATGCTTTGCATGCAGGTGCCTGGTCATGCAGGTTGTGCTCAGGTTCAGAACGTTAATGCCTCGCTTCAGGCTCTGATGGCACAGCGTGCAAACCACTCGGGTCTTGTCGTCAGCACATTGTTTGAAGAAGTGCCATGCCAGGGAACTCCTTGAAGCTGCCTTTGGGGTGCTCGGTCCCAGATGGCGGCGGTCAGTAGCAGGCGGAGTCTCTTGGCGGCGGGTGTTCTGCTTTTGCCCACTGCTCCCTCTTTTGCTACGCTGTTGGCTCGGTCTCACCACTGCCTCTTCCTCCGAACTGTGAAAGTCAGTGGCACGACCTTCATTCCATGTGGGGTCTAGGACCTCATCGTCCCCTGCATCGTCTTCCACCCAGTCTTGATCCCTGACCTCCTGTTCAGTCTGCACACTGCAGAAAGACGCAGCAGTTGGCACCTGTGTTTCGTCATCATCAGAGACATGCTGAGGTGGTATTCCCATGTCCTCATCATCAGGAAACATAAGTGGTTGTGCGTCAGTGCATTCTATGTCTTTCACCGCTGGGGAAGGGCTAGGTGGATGCCCTTGGGAAACCCTGCCAGCGGAGTCTTCAAACAGCATAAGAGACTGCTGCATAACTTGAGGCTGAGACAGTTTCCCTGGTATGCATGGGGGTGATGTGACAGACTGATGGGGTTGGTTTTCAGGCGCCATCTGTGCGCTTTCTGCAGAAGACTGGGTGGGAGATAATGTGAACGTGCTGGATCCACTGTCGGCCACCCAATTGACTAATGCCTGTACCTGCTCAGGCCTTACCATCCTTAGAACGGCATTGGGCCCCACCATATATCGCTGTAAATTCTGGCGGCTACTGGGACCTGAGGTAGTTGGTACACTAGGACGTGTGGATGTGGCAGAACGGCCACGTCCTCTCCCAGCACCAGAGGGTCCACTAACACCACCACGACCATGTCCACGTCCGCGTCCCTTACTAGATGTTTTTCTCATTGTTATGGTTCACCACAACAACAAATATATTATTTGGCCCAATGTATTGTATTCAAATTCAGCGGGATATAAATTTGAGGCCTAGTATTTAGGCGCTGGGTGACCGGTATGGATTTAGTGACAGAATTAGACTTGGAAATGCACAGAAGCGTGTGTGTGAAGTTATTCTGAATGACCCTATGTGCACCTTCAATATGATCTACCCTTTTAGGGATAGATTTCAAATAGCTCTGATATAGCAGAAACGACTAAATTATGAAATTGCTAAATTGGGAATTGTATTTCAACCCAGAACAAAAAATGTGCTTTGACGGACACTAAATAACTTTCCCAGCCACAACAGGACAGCGGTAACGAGAGATTTAGCGGGATATAAATTTGAGGCCTAGTATTTAGGCGCTGGGTGACAGGTATGGGTTTAGTGACAGAATTAGACTTGGAAATGCACAGTAGCGGGTGTGTGAAGTTATTCTGAATGACCCTATGTGCACCTTGAATATTATATACCCTTTTAGGGATAGATTTCAAATAGCTCTGATATAGCAGAAACCACTAAATTATGAAATTGCTAAATTGGGAATTGTACTTCAACCCAGAACAAAAAATGTGCTTTGACGGACACTAAATAACTTTCCCAGCTACAACAGGACAGCGGTAACGAGAGATTTAGCAGGATATAAATTTGAGGCCTAGTATTTAGGCGCTGGGTGACAGGTATGGGTTTAGTGACAGAATTAGACTTGAAAATACACAGTAGCGGGTGTGTGTGAAGTTATTCTGAATGACCCAATGTGCACCTTGAATATTATATACCCTTTTAGGGATAGATTTCAAATAGCTCTGATATAGCAGAAACCACTAAATTATGAAATTGCTAAATTGGGAATTGTACTTCAACCCAGAACAAAAAATGTGCTTTGACGGACACTAAATAACTTTCCCAGCTACAACAGGACAGCGGTAACGAGAGATTTAGCGGGATATAAATTTGAGGCCTAGTATTTAGGCGCTGGGTGACCGGTATGGATTTAGTGACAGAATTAGACTGGGATATGGCCAAAAAATAACCACACTATTGCTGGTTAAATGCACTTGGTGACGGGCGCAGCTTGCCCCTGATGTAGTATATGGCCAAAAAATGAACAGACTATTGCTGGTTAAATGCACTTGGTGTCACAGCTTGACCAACCACACTACTGAGGGTTAAATGCACTTGGTGACGGGCGCAGCTTGCCCCTGATGTAGTATATGGCCAAAAAATAAACAGACTATTGCTGGTTAAATGCACTTGGTGTGACAGCTTCACCCTGATGTAGGCTTTAGCCAGAAAACAACCACACCATTGAGGGTTAAATGCACTTGGTGACAGGCGCAGCTTGCCCCTGATTTTGTATATGGCCAAAAAATGAACAGACTATTGCTGGTTAAATGCACTTGGTGTGACAGCTTCACCCTGATGTAGGCTTTAGCCAAAAAACAACCACACCATTGAGGGTTAAATGCACTTGGTGACAGGCGCAGCTTGCCCCTGATTTTGTATATGGCCAAAAAATGAACAGACTATTGCTGGTTAAATGCACTTGGTGTGACAGCTTCACCCTGATGTAGGCTTTAGCCAAAAAACAACCACACCATTGAGGGTTAAATGCACTTGGTGACAGGCGCAGCTTGCCCCTGATTTTGTATATGGCCAAAAAATGAACAGACTATTGCTGGTTAAATGCACTTGGTGTGACAGCTTCACCCTGATGTAGGCTTTAGCCAAAAAACAACCACACCATTGAGGGTTAAATGCACTTGGTGACAGGCGCAGCTTGCCCCTGATTTTGTATATGGCCAAAAAATGAACAGACTATTGCTGGTTAAATGCACTTGGTGTGACAGCTTCACCCTGATGTAGGCTTTAGCCAAAAAACAACCACACCATTGAGGGTTAAATGCACTTGGTCGCAGCTTGTGCTGGCGCACCACAAGACACAAAATGGCCGCCGATCACCCCAGAAAAATGTGACTGACAAACGGTCTGGGCAGCCTAAAAACAGTGAGCAATTGAGGATCAGCAGCTCAATGATCCACAGCTGCAGATCGATCAGTTAATCAAGTCCTTTGGAGGAGTTAATCTGCCTAATCTCGCCCTACTGTCGCAGCCGCAACCTCTCCCTACGCTAATCAGAGCAGAGTGACGGGCGGCGCTATGTGACTCCAGCTTAAATAGAGGCTGGGTCACATGGTGCTCTGGCCAATCACAGCCATGCCAATAGTAGGCATGGCTGTGATGGCCTCTTGGGGCAAGTAGTATGACGCTTGTTGATTGGCTGCTTTGCAGCCTTTCAAAAAGCGCCAAGAAAGCGTCACAAAAGCGCCAAGAAAGCGACGAACACCGAACCCGAACCCGGACTTTTACGAAAATGTCCGGGTTCGGGTCCGTGTCACGGACACCCCAAAATTCGGTACGAACCCGAACTATACAGTTCGAGTTCGCTCATCCCTACTTGTAACATCCCCAAAAAAAAATATCATTCCCAAAATGATCCAAACATGAAGTAGACATATAGGGAATGTGAAGTAATAACTATTTTTGGAGGAATTAGGGTCCATTCACACGTCCGTTGTTTCTTTCCTGATCTGTTCCGTTTTTTGCTGAACAGATCTGGACCAGATCTGTACCAATTAATTTTAAATGGGTCCTGAAAAAAAATCTGACATTGTGCTGTCCTATTTTTTTCAGGACCAATTGAAAATGAATGGGTCCAGATCTGTTCAGCAAAAAACGGAACAGATCAGGAAAGACACAATTTGAAACTTGGAAATTAGCAATTTTTTAGCAATTTTTGGTATATTTGGTATTTTTTTATAAATAAAATTTATTATTTTTTTACTTTATTTTACCAGTGTCATGAAGTACAATATGTGACGAAAAAACTATCTCAGAATGGCCTGGATAAGTCAAAGCGTTTTAAAGTTATCACCAAAAGTAAATGGCCTGGTCCTTAAGGTGAAATAAGGCTGTGTCCTAAAGGGATCAAAGGTGGAAAAAGTTCTGAAATTATTTATCTTTGTCTCATTTTTTACAGCACAGAAACCTGACATTTTAACAGGGGTATGTAGACTTTTTATATCCACTGTACATTACTAGAATCAATGGACATCCAGTACAATCAGTGGACATCCCGTATGATCAGTGGACATCCAATACAATCTGTGCACACCTGATACAATCAATGGACATCCTCTACAACCCACATTTTTCCATTGATTGGATCAATATATTTAAAAAGAATTCAATATTGTGAATAAACTTTTCTTGCCTTTGGACATTTACTCATTCTTGTACAAAAAAAGAGCAAGGATTTAACAAGGTAAAAAAATCTCATTTTATTCAATATAAATCACATGATCATTACAGGTGAGACTCAAAAGGGACAGAACATGGAGACTGGGCCACAAAAGTGCTCTACAATGTGGAGAATCACAATGGGGGATAATGTGACCATATACAGCAGGTAACAGACAATTGACAGAAGCTGTGAATATTGGAGTAGTTGCGGGTGCAATTGCTGTTCCCTAGTATTGAACAACTACGTAGCTCTTATTCACAGTGTCCAAACAATGGATGCTGTAGGGTATAACTGGACGGTGCAATACTACTCATAAAGATGGCATATAACAATAACTGCAAGCCACTAGTCCCACCCTAATCCAGATACCATGTTACCTACCCATGTTGCTGCTGAAAAATTGTGACACGGTTCCCCCACTGCTTCAACCTCGACACGTGTTTCACCACGTAGGCTTCGTCAGGAGGTACATTTAGTCATTCTTGTCATAAATAAAGCACTGACCAGAAAATCATCTAAATTGGGCTTTTTGCCAATCTAGGATGCAGCATCTAGTCTAAGGACATCTTGGAACTTTAGAATCTTTTATGGTTTCTGTTATGTCCCCTGGACACTCTGTGTCTCTCAGGTGCTGCTGGCAATGCTGCCAGTATCTGCTCAGCAAGTTACGCACACAGGCCGATGTACTACTTAACCAGAGCAAGGTTTATTACTCAGAACATTATGGCATTCTTACATGGAGGAGTCTTATTCCAACAGCTTCTGTCCTTATCAGATGTAATCCCTTCTCAGCCTCATGTGTCTGCTTCCAGTTCCCCTCACACACACTGTCTGACTTCCTGGTACAGCTCCTCCCCCCCCATCATGCATCAGGAGAAAAAGGGTAAAGGTCACAGTGATCTATCACAACATCACACCTCCTTTCCTCCCCAAAAAAAAAAAAAAAAAACATAACAAGAGAACAAAATGTTGAACACATAACATAACAAGGCAAGCGAGATCAGTTCAGCAAGTAGTATCTCCAATTCAGTTCTGTGATTTCCGCAGCACTTCATGAGCCCTTTGTCTCTGTTCCCTGACCTCCAATGTGTCCCGTAAGATTTCAGCACTTTGCCAGCGAGGCGTTTGACGTCTTTGACGGGTAGACCTACGCAGAGGTACAGCACCGGGAGGAATAAAGTCAGTCGAAGGTACTGGAGATGTCAGTGGGCGTCCCACAGACAAATCAGTCTCTGTAACCTCAGGCACATGTCCGGGCTCCTCAGGAATATGGTCACCAACCGGTTCAGGGTTTGGGTGTAAACTTGTGGGATCATGCCAGACACCATGCCATATGTCACCAGCAGAGTTCAGAGTAGACTCTGGTGGGTGGTCAGAAAGAAGGGTCGGTTTTGTCACTAGTGGCCGGCAAATGCGTTTCCTCAATTGTGAAAGGTGTCGCCGAACACAAATGCCTTCCTCCAGGCGGACAAGGTACATTCTTCTGCCAAGAGTTCCATCAATAACGCCAGGAAGCCAAGGAGGCAAAGCTCTGTAATTCTGAGACCATACAAGATCACCGGCACGGAATCCCAGACGGCCCGGCGGAGGAGGTGTTGGTGACTGCTCCTGCGGACGAACTAAATCAAGTTTGGTGCGGAGATGCCTGCCAAACATAAGAAAAGCCGGTGACAGCCCAGTAGTAGCGTGTTTCGTGTTACGGTACATGATCAAGAATTCCAGCAGCTTCTCTTCTGACAGTCCAACCTGGTCCAGAGTGGACAGTAAGTGCTTCTTAAATGACTGCACAAATCGTTCTGCCAGCCCATTTGAAGCTGGATGATAAGGAGCTGTTTTGTAGTGTTGGACACCCAAACCACTAAGGAAGGATTGAAACTCATGCGATGTAAATTGAGTTCCATTGTCGGAGACTATGGCTGTAGGCAAGCCAAATTGAGCAAAGAGCTTCCTTAAGACTAGAATGGTAGCAGCTGAGGTAATAGAAGGCATTTGAAAAACCTCCGGCCATTTTGAATGTGCATCTACCACGATCAAATACATTTTACCCTGGATGGGGCCAGCAAAATCAAGATGGAGTCTGGACCACGGTTCTGTTGGCCATGGCCAAGGTTGCAGGGTTCCTCTCTTTTGGGGTCGCTGGGCTTGACAGCACCCAGGACATTGAGCAACATAATCTTCAATTGCTGTATCCATTTGTGGCCACCAAACATAGCTCCGGGCCCGCTGCTTCATGCGCACCACACCAGGATGGCCTTCATGCAGTATCCTTAGCATGGTTGATTGCAAGTACTGGGGTACAATCACTCTATTGCCCCATTGTAGGCAACCAGCATTAGTCACAAGCTCACATTTTCTGGAAAAGTACGGACGAAAGTCACCTGAAACACTCCCTGGACATCCAGTCTGAACATAAGAGAATATCTGAGACAGGAAAGGATCTGTGGCTGTATGTCTGGCAATCAGGGAGGTGGACATGCAAGATTGTGGCCTGTGTACTTCCACTACACGTACCTCTCTTAGTGGGTGGTCATCTCTTAGTGGCAATCTGGAAAATGCATCTGCATTGCCATGGGTATCATGGGAGCGGTATCTGATCGAATAAGCATAAGCTCCTAAAAATAAAGCGTACCTTTGTAAGCGAGATGCGGTTGTTGTAGAAATTCCTTTCTGAGGGTTCAGTATTGACAACAGAGGTTTGTGGTCAGTGATAAGTGTGAACTCCCGACCATAGACGTACGCGTGAATTTTTTTTGTGGCCCATACAATGGCCAAAGCTTCCTTGTCAATCTGGGAGTAGTTTTGTTCTGCTGAGGTCAAAGACCTGGAGGCAAAAGAAATGGGGCGCTCCGTGCCATCCGGCATGACATGGGAAAGCACTGCACCCAGTCCATAAGGCAAGGCATCACAAGCCAGGATGACGGGTTTCTTTAAATCATAGTGGACCAGAACTCGAGAAGACAGAATGAGTTCTTTAGAAAGCCGAAAAGCTTCTTCACATTTGTCTGTCCATATCCATTTAGCTCTTGCATCCAGTAAGCGATGTAATGGGTAGAGCTGGTGCGCTAGGTTCGGCAAGAAACGGTGGTAGTAATTTAGGAGGCCAAGGTAGGACCTGAGCTGGGTGACATTCCGGGGGGTAGGGGCATGGGTAAGGGCTTTAACCTTTTCTTCAGTAGTGTGTAACCCATGACGGTCCACCGTGTGGGCACAAAACTCCAGTTGAGACTTGAGAAATTCGCATTTTGACAGATTGACACGTAAACCATACTTTTGGAGTCTCCCTAGCACAGCTTCAACATTCTTTCTGTGTTCTTCATCAGTGGGACCAGTGATGAGCATGTCATCCAGTAGACATTGGGTGAAAGGTATTCCTGCCAGTACCTCATCCATGATCCGCTGCCAGATGGCTGGAGCTGGGGCTATGCCAAAAACCATGCGGTTATACTGGAATAATCCTTTATGAGTGTTAATGGTCAACAGATGGCGTGAATCTGGGTGTACTTGCAGTTGCAGGTAAGCTTGCTTTAAGTCTATTTTTGTAAACTTTTGCCCCCCAGCCAGTGAGCCAAATAAATCTTCAAGTCGAGGCAATGGGTATTGATCCACAAGAAGTTGGTTGTTCAGAGCTACCCTGAAATCACCACAAATCCTAATGTCTCCATTCTTTTTCTTGACAGGCACAATTGGTGATGCCCATTCACTTCTATCCACTTTCGTTATGATCTTTTCAGCCAATAGGTGGTCCAGCTCTGCTTCCACTTTTTTCCGCAAGGCAAAAGGTACCGATCTTGCCTTACAAAAACGAGGTGTAGCACCAGGCTTCAAGAGGAGGTGGGCCATCTTTCCTTTTACGGTGCCCAAAGAGTCCTCAAAAACCTCTTTAAAACGTGACTTCAGGGATTCCACCCAATGGTCTACTTTAGAAAGCAATGTACATTGGCCAATGGTAAAAGGAGGCATGCCCAGGGCTTTGATCCAGTCCCTTCCATACAGCGGAGGACCTCCATTCCTTACAACATAAAGGCGTAGACTTTGACTGTGGTTGCCTAATGTAACAAGGGGCTTTACATAACCCAAGGGCTGTAGTAGTTCCTTGCTGTAGGTTTGTAGCGTGAGCTTTGTAGGTTTTAGCGGCAGGGACAGACCCGATGCCTTTAAATCAGTCCATGAAATGACAGACACAGCTGCCCCTGTATCAACATCCATGGAGACAGGACAGCCATTGAGTGTGACATCCACTTTAATCGCCGGAGTACTCCCAGCTACTCGAAACAGTCCAACATGCTGGACACATGTCTCCTCATCAGAGCTAAAACCGTTATTGTCCATATCCACACGGAATGTCTGTTTACGTCTATCTTTAGTGGTAGTGTTCGGGGAGCGAGAGCTGCGGCAAACGCGCCCAATATGACCAGTCTTCCCACAGCGAAAACAAACGACATCCTTGAACTTGCAAGCAGGCGCACTGTGAGTAGTGTTACCACAACGGTAGCAAGTCGGGGTCCCAGAGACAGAAGAATTAGGGTGGCGAGGTTTAAGCTGAGTGGCAGGGGACGGGCGTCTCGAGCGTTGAGTGATAGCAGTGTGGAATATTTCCTCACCCTGGCTTGCAGGAGTTGTAGGTGGTGCCTTCAGTAGGGTGGCGTCCCGTGTTGCCAACTCCATGACCGTAGCAAGGTCAGTAGCTTTCGTCAGAGTCAAGTCGGGTTCTGTGAGTAAACGTTTCTGTATGGCTGGGTCGCAGAGTCCCATGACGAACATGTCACGGAGAGCCGTCTGTAGGTAGTCTCCAAACTGACAAGTGGCAGCCAGTTTACGTAAAGCAATGATATATGTCTTTATATCCTCCCCGGCCTGCTGCCTTCTACCGTAGAATTTAAACCGCTCCGCGATTTCCAACGGCTTCGGGTTGTAGTGTGTATGTAGCGTCTGAATTAACTCAGGCAGGGACTTAGAGGCTGGCTTGTCTGGAGAAACAAGGTCTCTGAGGGTTCCATATGCAGCTTGACCCAATGCAGTGAGAAAAACTGCGCTTCTCTTTTCAACAGTCACATTATTCGCTTCCATATACTGTTCCAGCCTCTCCACCCAGGAGGTCCATGACTCAGCTGCAGGATCAAATGGTTGAATAAACCCTATGAAGGCCATGTGTGCTAAAATCCACAATCCTCGTCGCCACTGTTATGTCCCCTGGACACTCTGTGTCTCTCAGGTGCTGCTGGCAATGCTGCCAGTATCTGCTCAGCAAGTTACGCACACAGGCCGATGTACTACTTAACCAGAGCAAGGTTTATTACTCAGAACATTATGGCATTCTTACATGGAGGAGTCTTATTCCAACAGCTTCTGTCCTTATCAGATGTAATCCCTTCTCAGCCTCATGTGTCTGCTTCCAGTTCCCCTCACACACACTGTCTGACTTCCTGGTACAGCTCCTCCCCCCCCATCATGCATCAGGAGAAAAAGGGTAAAGGTCACAGTGATCTATCACAACATCACAGTTTCTAACTACTATTCATCAATCTAATGGATGATAGCCTGCCTTCAGAATGTTCAGATTAAATGTTTTTTACACTGATGTTAAAGAGAGTCTGTCACCAGTGACCTCCCTATAAAACTGCATAGATACATAGCTGTGGTCCACCTGATTAAAACGCTATTTTTATTTTGTTAATCCCGAGTTATGATACTTTTTCTTAATATGCAAATTAGGCATTTGGTGCGATGATGGCATCACCGTTGCTCTTGTTTCACCAAAGCTCCATGCCTTTCTGTGGCCATCCCCTCCCTGGCTGCTCTGCCACCACTGCCTGACCCTGACAATCGAAACATTGAGGGAGAGGCTGACCACAGACACGAGTGGATGCAACAACAGCAGTGGTGACACCCTCAATTGTATATTAAGAAAAAGTATCATAACTCAGGAATAGAGCCTCAGATCAACAAAAGAGAAACTGTGTTTTGATCAGGTGAACCACAGCTATGTGTCTATGAAGATTCCATGTAAAGAGCAGGTGCATCTGAATAAGATCCTCACATATATATAGAACTGGGGGTGACTGTACAACAAGTAGACCATCATTTCTTAAATACTTGACTCTAGGAAAGATAATCCATGTTATCAACATGGTATATGTTCCCTGTATTTCTCAGAAAAATGCAACGTTAACCAAATGGGATGAGATAAGAGCATTTATTGTTGATGAACCTTGCCGTATAATTGACCCTTTGTACTTACTAGATGAAAACATTCCTCAAACACTAATTTCAAACAGATATGCAAATTCCACTAGATCTGATTCTACAAATCCTGCCTGATCTGGACAGAGCCCTACACTCCAGCTGAACTCTCCTATAAATAAGCAGGTCATTCACTAATATGATTATACATGGCTGTTCTGTGCATACTCTAACTAGAAACAAATTGGATTCTAACAAACCCGTATTGCTTGTAATTTGTTTCTGGTGAGAGACAGAAAGAAACCTAAAGGTATGCAAATTAGGTTTACTTCCAAAAAACAAAAGAACACTAAGCCTTTCTGATCCTAGCAAATGTAAGATGCTAAAATTTGCATATATGTTAGCCGTAAAGGCCAAGCAGCATTAGCTGTACTACAGTACTCCTCATGCATACTTGTTGGTCTCCCTAATGAGAAAGAGCACCCCCCCCTCCTCCAAGAATACTCCAAGACCACTCAGCTAACCAGAGCAATTTTCTCTTGAGACACTCAGTACTCGTGTCCTTTGGCTTGCACATCTTATTTCCAGTGGAGTATTACATGTGGTTCTCTGTCTCTTTTCTCTGAATCTGAGTCCTTAGAGAACACAGACTGTTATATACCAATTTTAAGAGCAATTGAAAATATTTGATTCAGGTAGAATTAACGCTGACCCTAATTGAATTTCTTTATAAAATTTGCCAAATGTGGCACAAAATGAATTTCAAGAAATTTGCTTATCTCTACTCCAAATTAGTGTTTCCAAACTTGTCCCACAAAAAATATTGAACAGTTTTCAAACCAGCACCTGGATCTGAATTCTTTTGTAATTGCATGTTATTAAAAATGTAGCATAGCCACTGAGTTATTCACTGAAATCTATCTGTATAGCGGCACCTACAGTTTTTTTTTCTTATTTCTTTGACCTGCTTACTGAGATGGCCGCACATGCCCAGTTTCATCTTTCAACTGTCTCCCGAGCTGTGATAGGGAGGACTGAGACACGCTCCCTTAGCTGCAGCAGAAAAGACACTCCCCTTGAGCTGCCATCAATCTAGCAGAGCAATAAATAGGGAGATCTCTGGATCCATGTCAGGTACAGGGCTGGTTTTAGTTTTGTTAGAAAGAGATTGCCATGTACTATATGATGTATGATTTAAATTTTTTACATTAGTCATGGGATAATCCCTTTAACTATTCCCAACAAGCCATGTTTTATGGAATTCCTATACATAAAAACATATCCTTATTATTGAGTTAATAATAAAGAAAATCTTCAAGGTATGGATGGTTATGGTTCCTTGACGAGAGTTTTAGAAAATCCCACGTAATCCCACGTGTTTCTCAACCCCAGTTTTCATGGACCCCCAACTGTTTGAATCCCTTAGAGCTACTGACAGAGGTGGGTAGGTGAAGAGTAACCCATACCTTGGTGGGTACTTTTGCTATTTGTTTAGCCCCCTGATGCCATAATAGAGTGCTATCAGGGAAGTCCCTTCATGTGCAATGTCCTGGGTTTTCGGTACTATAACCTTCCCCACATAACCTCTGCTATAAGTGATGGCTCTAGAGTCCAACGAGGAGACCACTAGAGCTGTCATTAACAGCAGTGTGGATGGGTTGGGAAGCAGAAAGTGAGAAGAGCCCGAGACACTGAACATGAACTGACCACCCCCATGACACTTGCATCATGGCTCCCTTTAAATTAGTTATTTATAATGATTTTTGCTTAAAGGGGTTCTGCACTTTGTTTTAACTGATGATCTATCCTCTGGAGCTGGGTCCCCAGCAAACCAATGAGAGGTAGTTTGGGGAAAAAAGGTAAAATATAAATGCAGTAAAATCTGATATCCATCTATGTAATCAATTGGTTTGTGTAAGAAGCCACAGTTGGAGACAACTTTCTCTGTAGCATTTATCTCATCCATTGCCTATTGCCAATAGACATGATGCTAATGCGATAAGAAGGATTCTAGTGAGGGTAAGGTTTGGTATTATCTAACTAGAAAAATGTTTGCATCACTCTGTTGGGCATTTTAACCTTTTTTTTCCCAAAGACTGTCTTTTCATGCCTAGAATCTTAGAATATCTTGGGTACATATCTCTTTGTATCTCTCTAATCTATTTATCTATCTATCTATCTATATATTTATCTATCTATCCATCCATCTATCTATCTATCCACCCATCTTGGCAATAATTTGGTATAAATAAAATGTTTTAATTTCAATTATAATAACCTATTTGGTGGACAGCAGAACATTGTTGGCATGCAAGTTGGGTCCATCAACAAAGTGAATAAGAAGATAAGAAGATGAATATGAATCAATGGCAAAACAAGATTTTCCAACGTCAGACAACATTTTTTTTAATTTATGTTATGTATGGTAACTCTATGAGGCTCTGTATTTTTAGTCAGGGATTAACTCTGCTAGGTTAGAATATCTCCTTAATTTATCTTGCAATGGAACATACCATCATTTTTATAGTGCATCGTAAATACAGTTCTGTATGATATCAGAGACACACAGGGGTAAAGTATGGGCCTAAGTAGTCTTTAGGTATCATATTACACATTTGTACAATATATGTATGGGCCATTAAACATAATTTCCTGTTCTTTTTTTAGCAATATTGCACTCGAGTTAGGAACCATCTACTAACCAAAAGTTTCAATTTCAGTGTGTGATACTGCCATAAATCCTAGATAGAATTGCCACTAGTGATGGACGAACAGCTGCTGGAACGGTTCGAGAACGCGATCAAATGTTCGCAAACCGCAAGTTCACGGCGGGTCCCATTCATTTTAATGGCAGGCGAACCTGAAAAACCTTCAGCTCATATTTGCAGCCAAGAAATAATTACTAGAAGTGCACAAATAGTCCCACAACATGGACAGTGACATACCAGATGTATTATTCGAATTTGCGATCTCCATGTATTATTTTTTTCAATGCGAAATATCAGCAATATATTTTTCGCGTACGCGCATGCGCAAATGCTTTTTTTGGGGGGGGGGGGGGCGACAGGTATATCACACCGGTAGAAATTACTTGTTCCAATAAAGCTTGTCCCTCTATATGCCTGCAGTATCGCAGCAGAACCGCACACAACTGCCGCACAATACAAATGCACTATAATATACTTTCTAACATAGAAAGTATATTATGACATTGTACAAGGAAGGCAATCTATTAGAATACACATAAAGATAAAACGTAACTTTTAATAATGTTACTATGATGGTCCAGTCACATGTCCGTAAGTGTTTTGCGGATCCGGCAATGTGCATTCCGCAATTTATGGACCGCATATCGCACTATAATAGAAAATGCCTAATCTTGTCTGCAATTGCGGACAAGAATAGGACATGTTCTATTTTTTTGCGGAAACGGAAGCACAGATGCAGAAGTGCCGATCCGCAAATGCGGATGCGGACAGCACATTCCGGCCCCATTGAACATGAATGGGTCTGCAACCGTTCCGCAAAATTGCGGAACGGATGCGGACCCATTTTGCGGACGTGTGAATGGAAAAGATATTCCTTTAAAATAAAAATTAATTATTCTGCACTTTGTTTATCCTCTGGATAGAACATCAGCATCTGATCGGCAGGGGTCCGACACCCAGGACCCCCGTCGATCAGCTGTTTGAGAAGGCAGCGGCGCTCCAGCAGCGGCGCGGCCTTCTCACTGTTTTCGCTGGCCCAGTGACGTCACGACTAGTATCAACTAGATTGGGCGGGGCTAAGCTCCATTCAAGTGAACAGAGCTTAGCCCCGCCCACGCTAGTTGATACTAGCGAGAATGTTATCAATATCAAATCAGCTAGGAACCAACTCCCGGCATCCCCGCTGATTAGCTGTTTGAAGAGACCACTCAACTCTGGCTTCCAAGGCCAGTGACATCACGTTCATCGGTCTTATGTCCTAGGCACAGCTCATAACCATTTCAAGTAAATGGGGCTGAGCTACAATGCCAAGTACAGACATTATCCAATGGATGGCGCTGTTCTTGGTAAGCTGCAAGGAGGCTTCAGCGCCATGGTCTCTTTAAACAGCTAATCGACAATGTGCCAGGACAGGTGTCGGGCCCCCGCTAATTTGATATTGATGAGCTATCCCGAGGATAGGTCATCAATATTAAAAACCCAGAAAACCTCTTTAAGAGTGTCCTAAAAACACTTCTTCTTAGGATGGCCTATTGCATTCCATAAGCTGACTCTTCTCCATTATCTTCTCAATCACAAACCCAATCCTTTCATCCAACAATAACACCCACACTCCATGCATTCAAATGCTTTTAAAGAGGTTGTGCAGACAGTATATATTGATGATGTATCCTCAGGATAGATCATCAATATCTGATCTGTGGGGGTCCGACTCCTGGCACCCCTGCCGATCAGCTGTTTGATGAGGCAGTGCTCATTCGAGCGCTACTTCGTCTTCAAGATTACACTGCATGTTGTCCTGGAAGTCTTGGCGGAACCGTGTAATCACAAGCCCTTGTTCCATTCACTTGTAATTAGTGATGAGCGGGAGGTGCCATATTCGATTTCGCAATATTTCGCAATTGAATATTCGTCTTATATTCGTCGAAATCGAATATTCGTCATTATTCTATTTATTGCGATTTAATTATTCGTGTATTGCGATTTTCTTTTAACTGTATAAGGCAACTTTCCTATTGGTTGGCTATTTAGAATATTCCATATTTTTTTCCAATCTGTAGAGTTGTTTGCATACTCCTCCCCAACAAGCATCCCCGTCACCATGGGAACGCCTGTGGGTTAGAAAATACCATCGGATCTGAGTTTTCACTGAGAGGAGTATGCCAAAGTTGAATTATACGAATATTCCAAAAAATTAAGTTATAGCAATATATTCGTAAAATGCACATATAGACTGCAATTTACAAACCGAATTCCAAAAAAGTTGGGACACTATACAAATCGTGAATAAAAACTGAATGCAATGATGTGGAGGTGCCAACTTCTAATATTTTATTCAGAATAGAACATAAATCACGGAACAAAAGTTTAAACTGAGAAAATGTACAATTTTAAGGAAAAAATATGTTGACTCAGAATTTCATGGTGTCAACAAATCCCCAAAAAGTTGGGACAAGGCCATTTTCACCACTGTGTGGCATCTCCCCTTCTTCTTACAACACTCAACAGACGTCTGGGGACCGAGGAGACCAGTTTCTCAAGTTTAGAAATAGGAATGCTCTCCCATTCTTGTCTAATACAGGCCTCTAACTGTTCAATCGTCTTGGGCCTTCTTTGTTGCACCTTCCTCTTTATGATGCGCCAAATGTTCTCTATAGGTGAAATATCTGGACTGCAGACTGGCCATTTCAGTACCCGGATCCTTCTCCTTCGCAGCTATGATGTTGTGATTGATGCAGAATGTGGTCTGGCATTATCTTGTTGAAAAATGCAGGGTCTTCCCTGAAAGAGATGACGTCTGGATGGGAGCATATGTTGTTCTAGAACCTGAATATATTTTTCTGCATTGATGGTGCCTTTCCAGACATGCAAGCTGCCCATGCCACACGCACTCATGCAACCCCATACCATCAGAGATGCAGGCTTCTGAACTGAGCGTTGATAACAACTTGGGTTGTCCTTGTCCTCTTTGGTCCGGATGACATGGCGTCCCAGATTTCCAAAAAGAACTTTGAATCATGACTCGTCTGACCACAGAACAGTCTTCCATTTTGCCACACTCTATTTTAAATGATCCCTGGCCCAGTGAAAACGCCTGAGCTTGTGGATCTTGCTTAGAAATGGCTTCTTCTTTGCACTATAGAGTTTCAGCTGGCAACAGCGGATGGCATGGTGGATTGTGTTCACTGACAATGGTTTCTGGAAGTATTCCTGAGCCCATTCTGTGATTTCCTTTACAGTAGCATTCCTGTTTGTGGTGCAGTGTCGTTTAAGGGCCCGGAGATCACGGGCATCCAGTATGGTTTTACGGCCTTGACCCTTACGCACAGAGATTGTTCCAGATTCTCTGAATCTTCGGATGATGTTATGCACAGTTGATGATAATAGATGCAAAGTCTTTGCAATTTTTCGCTGGGTAACACCTTTCTGATATTGCTCCATTATCTTTCTGCGCAACATTGTGGGAATTGGTGATCCTCTACCCATCTTGGCTTCTGAGAGACACTGCCACTCTGAGAAGCTCTTTTTATACCCAATCATGTTGCCAATTGACCTAATTAGTGTTAATTGGTCTTCCAGCTCTTCGTTATGCTCAAATTTACTTTTTCCAGCCTCTTATTGCTACTTGTCCCAACTTTTGGGGGATTTGTTGACACCGTGAAAATTTGAATCAACTTATTTTTCCTTCAAAATGATACATTTACTCGGATTAAACGTTTGATCTGTCATCTACGTTCTATTACAAATAAAATATTGACATTTGCCATCTCCACATCATTGCATTCAGTTTTTATTCACAATTTGTTTAGTGTCCCAACTTTTTTGGAATCCGGTTTGTAGCTAATATAGTGCTATAATCTTTTTTTATATAGTTTAATTTTTTTTGTCTCTTCTGAAGTTCAGATTTGGAAAAACTTTACACTATTAAAAAAATACTATAGCACTATATTAGCTAAATTGCAGTCTGTATGTGTATTTCACAAATATTCGCTATATTGCTATAACTTCGTGTTTTAGAATATGACGAATATTCTAAAAAATGAATATATAGCAATATAGCGAATATATTCATTATTTAGAATATTCGTCTTTTTCTTTTCCAATCTGTATCTCAGTGAAAACTCAGATCCGATGGTATTTTCTAACCCACAGGTGTTCCCATGGTGACGGGGACGCTTGTCGGGGAGGAGTACGTGAACGACCGTACAGATTGGGAAAAAAAAAGACGAATATTTTAAATAACTAATATATTCCCTATATTGCTATATATTTGTTTTTTAGAATATTCTGCATTTTATTTTCTGTATGAAAACATGATTCCTTCCTGCTTAAGTTGCTTGTTGGCCAATGACTCTTTGACCCACAAGAAAGAAGCAGGGAGGAATCATGTTTTCAGATGTTAAAAAATGACGAATATTCGATATAGCGAATATATAGCACTATATTCGTAATATTCGCAAATTAGCGAAGTTGCGATATTCGCAATTAATATTCGCTATTCAAATATTCGCGCTTAACACTACTTGTAATTACACTGAGCCGCCGCAGCAGGCAAGACAACCGGCAGTGTAATCTTGAAGAGGAAGCAGTGGTCACACGAGCACCACCTGCTCTTCAAATAGCTGATCAGTTGGACCATCACCAATCAGATATTGATGACCTATCCTACACCTAGTACATCAATATGTACTGGCTGCACAACCCCTTCTATACCTGTGCACACACACACTGACTGGTGACCATACAGGTGTATATGTACTAACCTTGGTCTTATAAAAGATGGCTGGACCGTTCCCGAAAAAACAAGCATCTCTGCTTTTCGTGGTACTTGTGGTTCCTCATAGATTGGAAGCTCACTTCCAATGTTGGAACTATTCATCAATGTCCCTGTATCTGATTTTGTTTTTTACATGTATGCACTCATTTGTAAAGTGCTGGGGAATATGTTGGCTCTATATAAATAAAGAATATAATTATTATTATTATTATTATTAATATGTAGCATCTGGATTACAGCCAAATAACACACTAGTCATATTCAAATACGAGCCAATATGGTACACGGTGTAAAAGACATGACACGTCTCCCTGTACCTCTCATGTTCAGAAATAACTGTCTTCTGATTATATGCTCAGATCAGTGTAATTTCACACCTTTTTATAGCTGTTTTTCCTTTCCTCATCGTTTGATGACTATAAATATAAGATGACGCCTGTTACAGAATTCACTTGCACTAGATTATTTATTGCAAGCTATAATGTTTTTGTTAGGTACTCTCACACCATATGTGTCAGGCACTTACTCACTTCTTCCTCTTGATACAGTACCATAGTTATGTGGCTTACAAATTACAGAAACAGGCCACAGAAAGTGTGCCATGTATTAAAAAGTGTTCCTTTCATACACGGCTCCAAGAATTACTGGCTGGCCACAGGAAGGAGCTTTGGAAGATTAAAAAAGATTGTTCTCATTTCATCAAAATGTAGTATGTATGAGCATCCTGACCAAGAATAGTATGTATGCTGTGGCAGCCGTGGGCAGACTGGCCATTTACCCTACAGGAAAATTTCCCAATGGGTCGATGCCCAGGGAGCCTCCCAAGCCCTCTTTGGGTGCCACTAGCCAGGTACACAATGATCTGATCTCAGTATTAATTTATGCTAGGAGCATCAGGTACTTATGCACCTAACCAGCAGCCACAAGTGCCCTCCTGAATTCATCTGTATCACCATCCTCAGTATGGTGATAGGGCAGTATTTTATGCTGCACTGTGGTATTTGGTTCTGCTGGGGTGGTATTTTGTACTGCACTATGGTATTGGTGGCCCTGCCTACTTCAGCTGTCCCTGTTTACCTGTGACTTGTTTTAGCCCTACCTACTTGTGTTGCCCCACCTTCTGTCAATTTGGACTCACCTACAACTTGGGGCCACCTTTAGGTTACTTAAAGTTCCCAGTCTATCCACCCCTGGTGGTAGCCATAGTGCATGCTACTGGTCTCACCATCTAGGCACTTCTAGTGCCTTGGTAAATTCACTGGTTTTGACATAGCTTTGTCATGTTTTTTGTGCACTTTCTTTCTAAAAGTAGGACAAACACAGTTTCAAGGATCTTTTACAAAAAAATAATAATTTGCTAAACTACTACAGAAAAGCCAAAAGAAATGCAAAATCAGAAACCTGCATTTGTGAATGTACCCTACAAAGAAATCTGAAAGGTGCTGTGTTTGAACATTAGGGTGGGGGAAGGGGGGGGGTTGTTATTCCCCAGGTCACAGAGTATTTGCTCTGTTCTGCCATGGTTGCCAGGTTTTTAGGAACCTATCGTGTGTTCTGTTGATCCAACTGGACAGCTCCTCGAATTGGCAAATCTGATCTACTTTTTTTTTCCATTCCTGGACCGAGGGGGGTTCTTGTCTAGTCAGTGTAAGGGGATTAGTGATCTTGAAATTACAAGTAACTGTGTGATCAGATCTTTTTTGGACGGTATAAATGTCTTGTTGGGTCTCGCTAGGACTATCATGTCAAAGGAGATCCTAACTTCCTGGCATTAAAGTTTACTTAGATAGCCCTGAATCCCATCCCAGAAGGAGCGTATCTCTGGACAATTCCACCATAAATGAGATAAAGAGCCCACTCCACCCCCACATCTACAGCAGCTTGAGGTTGGCAGTAATCCCCTATTATACATAAACTCTGGAGTTTTGTACCATCTGGATAATAGTTTATAGTGACCCTCCTGCATGCGTATACATGATGAGAAACCATGGGAAGAAGACAGTATCCTCTTTACCTCTCTGTCCTACAAGATCTAACTCCTTCTCCCACTGTGTCAGAAAGGAAGGTCTATCTGTTTCACCCTGGCCCCTCAGAAGCGCGTAGAGAGCGGAGACTTTCCTATCTTTCAAGATAGGGGAGGCTATTCGTTTTTCAAAGGTTGATTGCCTAAGGTGTGAGAGCTTCAGTTGGCGGAAATTAATGTTTATGAAAGAACTCTTCTAGAGGAGTCGCGAATAAACAACCCCAGAGTTTATGGTAGATTCTAGTTGCGGTTCCCAAAAGGTCGGAAAGGAGACTAGCTGACATCAACGGGGAAGGGTCCTGAAAAAGTTTGTTATGAAGCCTTGCCCAAGTCTCCCATAGACCCTCCAGTAATGGATCATTTGTGCCTGAGACCTGTGAGGGGCCTTGGGGGAACCACAGACGTCAGAGAAATGAGGAGCCCACGGAGTATTCTGCTAATTTGGATACATCTTGTTGTCTCCTTGGGACCGCCAGTTCAAACCATCTGTTAAATTGGATGGCCTGGTAGTACAAATGGATGTCAGGTAGACCTAGGCCCCCTTCCTCTCTACCTCTGATTAGTAAGTGATGAGGGATCCTAGGCTTTTTTTTGTTCCATAGGAATCTCGAGAAAGCCCTTTAATATCTGAAAAGAAAGTATTAGGGAGTCAGATTGGAACCATTTGGAGTGTGTAAAGGATTTTGGGGAAAAGATATGCTTTTAGTACATTTTTACGACCTATCCATGATAGAAAAGGGATGTCATACTTCTTTAAAAGTTCCCTAACCTTCTCCATCAAAGGGACGTAGTTCACTTTGTAGAGATCTCGAAGATCCCATGGTATCTGTATGCCCAAGTATGTCAAAGGACCTTTCGACATTGGAAAGGGGGAGGTGACCCTCAGTCTTGCAAGTATCCCCTAAGTTAGTGTAATGTTCAACATTTCAGATTTCGCGATGTTAACCTTAAAGTCCTAGATAGCGCTGAAGGCTTCCAGTTTGTTATTTAGAGGTACCATCCCTGTCTCTGTGTTGGTGATCAGGAACAACAAATCGTCAGCAAATGCTGTGCACTTAAGGTCTCAACGGGTCCTGGCGAGTAGATTGGATTAATGTCTCTGCCACCAAAATAAAGAGGGATGGAGAGGGATGCCGTTGGTTATTTCAAAGGTGGGCGACAAGGATCCATTTATTCGCAATTTAGCATGTGGCTGATCATATAGCGAGAAGATTGCTTGTACAAATGTTTCTGAAATGTTAAATTTACAGAGTGATGACCTCATAATAGCCCAGTTTACTCTGTTAAATGCTTTTTCAGCATCAATGCTTAGCAATACTAAAGGAAGCTTCCTAGTTTGGGCAACATGAATGGAGTGAAAAATGCGATAGGCATTGTCTCTGCCCTCTGTTCCTTTCACAAAGCCAGTCTGCTCGCACCCTATGAGCAACGGCAGCACAGTTTTTAATCGCAGGGCCCAAATTTTTGGCCATATTTTTAAGTCAATATTTAGTAGTGAAATTGGTCTGTAGCTACCGCAGCTCAGGGGGTCTTTGCCCTTTTTGGGTATAAGTATGACGCATGATTCAAGCGTTTGTCTAGGGAACGGTTCGCCTTTCAACAGTTTGTTGCAAACTGCTGTGAGGTGGGGAAGTTAAACGTCTTGAAATTTTTTGTAGTAGATTAGCGAGTAACCGTTTGGTCCAGGGCTCTGTCCCAATGCAAAACTGTGGATAACCCATTGCACTTCTTCTTGTGTTATTGGTCTAGTCAGATGGGTCCCCATCTCTGTGGAGAGTGAGGGGACGTCAAGTCTGTTCTGCTGGGTAATTCTGAACTCTCTTTTTCTTTATTTAGGTTATAGAGCTCCGAGTAGTACTTATGAAAAGATTTACCTATTGATGGGCTGTCTGATTTGAGAATGCCTTTTTTATCCCTAATTTTAGAGATATAAGATGTCTGTTTAGCTTTTTTTCAACAGTGAAGTCATCACTTTGTTCCCATGGGCGCATATTTTGTGCCGAAAGCAGAGTAAATGTTTTACTACATTCTGGGATAGGAGTTTTTTCAGCTCCAGTCTCAGAAACGTTAAGTCGGCTCACACCTTTACGGTGGCTGATTGTTTATGAAGCCTTTCCATTGTCGCTATTTGTGCCAAAAGGGAATCTATGGCTTTTTGTTTCCCCTTTTTCACACTAGTGCCTAATGCAATGAAGCTCCCCCTCACCACTGCCTTGTGCACTTCCCAAACAATGGGGTATTTACAATCTGCAGTAACATTGATGGAGAAGAAAGAAGAAATAGTTTCCCTGATCTGCTCGCAGTGGCCGGGGTTATATAGCAGGGACTTGTTTAGTCTCCAGTTCCAGTTTCCGTGAGTATGAGAGGCCAGGATGAGAGACACTGTGCAGGGAGTGTGATCTGAGATCGTAATGGATCCTATCTTGGCCAGCTTGCAGTTCTGTAGGAGGGGAGTAGAAAGTAAAACATAATCCAATCTCTGATAGGATGCGTGGGGGTTGGAGTAGAAGGAGTAGTCCTTAGTAGTGGAGTTGAGATGTCTCCAGACATCACTGAGATTCAATGCTTGTAGTTTAGAGTGAAGTCTACTTAGATGTTTTTGCAAGATGGGAGATTTGCCTCATGAGGAGTCTATAAGGGGATCTAGAACTAGGTTAAGGTCTGTACCCAGTATCACTGGGCCTTCCGCAAATGCCTTCAGAGTGTCCAGGGCCTCGAAGAGCCATGAGGCTGTGGAGGCATTGGGAGTGTAAAAATTGTCTAGGGTGATTTTTTTGGGAGGCTATTACCGCTTTAAGAAGAATAAATCTGCCCTCCGTGTCTGATAGTTGTTGCTCCAAAGCTCTGGTCAAGAAGGATTTGGAGATGTTGGTGTTCTCCACCTCATCTCTTTCAGTGTCAGGGTTGTTTTCTGTGTCGTTTGGCACCGCTGTGTGTGGTGCGGCTTGGGGGCCCGCCGCCATCTTGGAACCCGCTCTGAGCTGCTGGTCGTCTCTCTTAGTGAGAAATCTTTGCATATCATGCTGGGTCTTTCGATTCTTTGGGGATTCTTCAGGGTCAGGACCCCTTTCTCTCCCATATTTCACCATTGTAAGGTCTGGCCACGCGCTGAATAAATGAATTTTAGTGCTTGGGTGCAGAGGAGCTAAAGACTCATGCTACCACCTGCTTCAGCGGCTAGGCTCCGCCCCCAGGGCTTGTGTTTATACCTAATTCAAGTGCAATAAAATGGGACCCATGCAGTGTCCGATTGGCAGCAGGTGACCTCAGACTGCCAAGTGTTGGCCCCTTGGCTAGAATTATTATATTAGACCCTTTGCTACAGTACCACCTATACTGGGCACTGTCTATGAAGCTTCTAAAAGCTCGATTTTCAGGACTGCAACTGGATGCAACAATTGATTATACTGAATATCTTCCAAATGAAGAACTCCCAAAAAGAGTCAACATTGCCAAAAAGTAATTTGACAGGGAGTCATCCAAAATTGATGGTGTGACATGCTGTTGACTGTCACCACACGTGGCAGCTTGATGATTTCCCTGCCTGCTGATTCTAGATCTTCTGCCTATATTATCACAAGCACGACCTTAGCCAATCAGGATGTGATATCAGCAATAATTAGGTATCTCAGACCATTTTATCACATTTGGAAGACATGCTGAAACATAACAGCTGGGTTTATGGTGCATACATGATTCCATTCATATATTTTCCTTTCACATGAGATTCAACATGGAATGTATGCTGTGCTTAATATATTTTAAGAATTTTCTAAACTGTTAAAACCCATGTTTGTCTTGTAGATAGAAGAACGATTGATGGCTTTTAAGAGAAGAAGACACTTCTACAGATATTGTCCAGACGTACATCTCTAGCTTGTTATCTTAAATCTACCCAAAAATCAGGGAGTCTGTACAAGAAACGAGACCAATGGACTTAGCATGCCTAGGAAGTTTTTCATAAAATGTGCAGAGATAATTAGGTTTCAACCTTTATTTCCACAGTCAGTGGTTTTAGAGCTCACAAATCATCATTACTTCTGACACCGCTGGATTATTACAGTTTGGTACTTCCTGTTATCATCAACCTGTCAAATAATAAGCCTCACCTGCAGAGCATTAACCCATGTCATGTACGAGGGGCAGAACATGCAGTATTTTGGTGTAGTTCCTAGTGAGTATCTGTAATGAGGCCGTACAAGAGTTAATAGTTCTGCGATATAAATCCATGACAGAGAATGTGCCTTGGTTCTGTTTAATTTGCAATTTTCCAACTGATGTTACGTAGGACGTGTTGCGGTCTCGGCATGTGGCGCATAGGCCTCATGCACACGGACGTTTTTTTTCACGGTCCGCAAAACGGGGTTCCGTTGGTCCGTGATCCGTGACCGTTTTTCCGTCCGTGGGTCTTCCTTGATTTTTGGAGGATCCACGGACATGAAAAAAAAGTCATTTTGGTGTCCGCCTGGCCGTGCGGAGCCAAACGGATCCGTCCTGAATTACAATGCAAGTCAATGGGGACGGATCCGTTTGATGTTGACACAATATGGTGCCATTTCAAACGGATCCGTCCCCATTGACTTTCAATGTAAAGTCTGGAGTTCTGTTATACCATCGGATTGGATTTTTCTCCAATCCGATGGTATATTTTAACTTGTAGCGTCCCCATCACCATGGGAACGCCTCTATGTTAGAATATACTGTCGGATATGAGCTACATCGTGAAACTCATTTCCGACAGTATATTCTAACACAGAGGCGTTCCCATGGTGATGGAGACGCTTCAGGTTAGAATATACAAAAAAACTGTGTACATGACTGTCCCCTGCTGCCTGGCAGGTCCTGTTGTTAACTCGTTGGTGGCCAGTGTGCGCACCCCCCTCCCTCCCTCCCTCTATTGTAATAATAGCATTGGGGCCAGTGTGCGCGCCCCCCCAACCCCCCCCCTCCCTCCCTCTATTGTAATAATAGCATTGGGGCCAGTGTGCCCCCCCCCCGATCATCGGTGGCAGCGGAGTAGAAGATTCATACTTACCTAGCTGCTGGCTGCTGCGATCTCTGTGTCCGGCCGGGAGCTCCTCCTACTGGTAAGTGACAGGTCTGTGCGGCGCATTGCTGTCACTTACCAGTAGGAGGAGCTCCCGGCCGGACGCAGACATCGCAGCAGCCAGCAGCCAGGTAAGTATGAAAATCTTCTACTCCGCTGCCACCGATGATCGGGGGGGGGGGGGGGGGGGGTGCGCACACTGGCCCCAATGCTATTATTACAATAGAGGGAGGGAGGGGGGGGGGGGGTTGGGGGGGTGCGCACACTGGCCCCAATGCTATTATTACAATAGAGGGAGGGGGGGGGGTTGGGGGGGTGCGCACACTGGCCCCAATGTATTAAAACAATAGAGGGAGGGAGGGGGGGTTGGGGGGGCGCGCGCACACTGGCCCCAATGTATTAAAACAATAGAGGGAGGGAGGGAGGGGGGTGCGCACACTGGCCACCAACGAGTTAACAACAGGGGAGGGGGGGGCCGCACAATGATATTCAAACTGGGGAGGGGGGGGGGGTCTGCCCCCTGCTGCCTGGCAGCCCTGATCTCTTCCCGGGGGATATGATAGTACAATTAACCCCTTCAGGTGCCGCACTATCATATCCCCCTGTAAGAGATCGGGTGCGGCCAGGCAGCAGGGGGCAGTCTTGTACACAGTTTGTAGTGTATTCTAACTAGAAGCGTCCCATCACCATGGGAACGCTTCTGTGTTAGAATATACTGTCGGATCTGAGTTTTCACGAAGTGAAAACTCAGCTCTGAAAAAGCTTTTATGCAGACGGATCTTCGGATCCGTCTGTATGAAACTAAAACCTACGGCCACGGATCACGGACACGGATGCCAATCTTGTGTGCATCCGTGTTCTTTCACGGACCCATTGACTTGAATGGGCCCGTGAACCGTTGGCCGTGAAAAAAATAGGACAGGTCATATTTTTTTCACGGCCAGGAAACACGGCTCACGGATGCGGCTGCCAAACGGTGCATTTTCCGATTTTTCCACGGACCCATTGAAAGTCAATGGGTCCGTGAAAAAAAACGGAAAACGGCACAACGGCCACGGATGCACACAACGGTCGTGTGCATGAGGCCTTATTCATACATGGGCAGAAGGAAAGCTTTGATTGCAGTCAATGGGCATTATGAATCAGATGAACTCTGCTGACATTTAGCTAACACCTGGATAGAGAAACCTCAATGGTTACCTGTAGGTGGATGAATTTACCTGAAGAATAAGACCTTGCTTGTTGGTGACTCACCTTACATTCAAAATTTATTCAGCATTGCCAACCTGTGGCCACAATAACTGGGCAAATATTGTATGCAAGGCAACAGTAATTAACAGCAATAATGGAAAGGATATTGTAAATAAAAAAAATCCAAATGTTGCTACCATATTCTATTTTATTTTTCTTACCGAGATAACTTATTATTGAGATGTGCATCATCTAGAAGCTATGTGTCATGGTGATGATGGGTGAGATGTGACCACAAATACTGCAGACAGATGAACAACTAAGAGGAATGTGTTATCAGAAAATGATCTACTGTTTAAATCAACTTTTTTTTTTTTTTTTTTTGACACTATCTACTAATAGGTTGACTTTGTTCTCTGGAGATCACTTTTTAGCAGTCATTTTATTATCATCACAGGCAGGTCTATAAATCCAGGTAAAACCTATGTATAGATAACAGAATTCACCATTCCAATAGATGATGGTCACAGCTTGTCTACTCCCCCTCCCTGTGCAAGTCACAGAGCATGTTTAGAAAAGTATCCCATAGAAGTCAATGAACATCTGTCAATAGTGTCTACAGTCCATGTGGCTGATGTAAAATCTCTGAATGCTGTTAACAGCAGTTTGGGCAAAATGGTTTCTCCCTTAATCATGTACAAAAAATAAAAAATCTACAATTAGAAATTCATGACAGATTTTTAACAATGCTACCCTCAGACGTTAGCAGCCTTCTCCAAGGCTTGAGGGCCCTCAACCACTGTGGGAGTTCCACTAGGGTGTCTTAGGCCTCTTTCACATGGGCGTTGCGGGAAAAGGTGCGGGTGCGTTGCGGGAACATGCACGATTTTTCCACGCGAGTGCAAAACATTGTAATGCGTTTTGCACGCGCGTGAGAAAAATCGGCATGCTTGGTACCCAAACCCGAACTTCTTCACAGAAGTTTGGGCTTGGGATCGGCAACTATCTTGGCGGTAGTTGTCAGGACCTGCAGAAATACATAAGCATATGCATATTGTAGAGTGGTGCAACCCAGGGGGATTCTTAGGCTTTCACTAGCCATGTGAGGTGTTATCTTGCCTCACTAGGAGCCCTTGCAGCACTGGACCCTATTTGAATGCTCAGGTCTAAGGCCCCTTTCACACGGGTGAGTTTTCCGCGTGGGTGCAATGCGTGAGTTGAACACATTGCACCCGCACTGAATCAGGACCCATTCATTTCTATGGGGCTGTTCACATGAGCAGTGATTTTCACACATCACTTGTGCGTTGCGTGAAAATCGCAGCATGCTCTATTTTGTGCATTTTTCACGCAACGCAGGCCCCATAGAAGTGAATGGGGCTGCGTGAAAATCGCAAGCATCCGCAAGCAAGTGCGGATGCAGTGCGATTTTCACGCACGGTTGCTAGGAGACGATCGGGATGGAGACCCAATCTTTATTATTTTTCCTTATAAGATGGTTATAAGGGAAAATAATAGCATTCTGAATACAGAGTGCATAGTACAACAGCGCTGGAGGGGTTAAAAAAAAAGAAAAATAATTTAACCTTAATCCACTTGCTCGCGCAGCCCGGCTTCTCTTCTGTGCTGTGTACAGGAAAAGGACCTGTGGCGATGTCACTCCGGTTATCACATAGTCCATCACATGATCCATCACCATCAGCGCGAGCAAGTGGATTAAGGTGAGTTAAATTTATTTTTTTAACCCCTCCAGCGCTATTGCACTATGCATTCTGTATTCAGAATGCTATTATTTTCCCTTATAACTATCTTATAAGGAAAAATAATAAAGATTGGGTCCCCATCCCGATCGTCTCCTAGCAACCGTGTGTGAAAATCGCACCGCATCCGCACTTGCTTGCAGATTCTTGCGATTTTCACGCAGCCCCATTCCCTTCTATGGGGCCTGCGTTGCGTGAAAAATGCACAAAATAGAGCATGCTGCGATTTTCACGCAACGCACAAGTGATGCGTGAAAATCACCGCTCATGTGAACAGCCCCATAGAAATGAATGGGTCCTGATTCAGTGCGGGTGCAATGCGTTCAACTCACGCATTGCACCCACGCGGAAAACTCACCCGTGTGAAAGGGGCCTTAGACCTGAGCATTCAAATAGGGTCCAGTGCTGCAAGGGCTCCTAGTGAGGCAAGATAACACCTCACATGGCTAGTGAAAGCCTAAGAATCCCCCTGGGTTGCACCACTCTACAATATGCATATGCTTATGTATTTCTGCAGGTCCTGACAACTACCGCCAAGATAGTTGCCATCCCGTACACAGCGAATCATCAGCTGAAATTGATAAAATATGTATGTCCAGCTTAATGGGGTTATCCCACAAATAAAAAATAAAAAACTATTTGGAGTAATGCATGCCATTAATTTAATGATATCAAGGCAAAAAACACACTGTGTCATTTTCATATTTTGCCTATTTGGGTTCAATTATCTAGAGGACTTCTCTCTTCCCTTTCTGTGGGTGGGCACCAGCTCATTAAGCACTATTATCTATCAGAAACCATTACAGGCACCCATTCCTCCTCTGTATAGAAAATAGTCCCTCAGGTACATCAGAGATTCCAGTAATAAATAGTAATGCAATTTCTTCTCCACTGTCTAGAGAGAGAGAGATAGCTATATTTTTCTATGACTTTAGAGGTATGGATATAGTAGGAACTTCACCTGCTCCACCAGGGGAGGACTGGCAGCCTTAGTCCTGGGGGGCAAATCTAGTCAAGTGGCCCATTTTTAGCCCCGCCCATCATTAAAAGCCCCTCCTACATATAATAGGCCACTCCCAACACACACTGTACAGCTGACATTCTATAGTTGCGGCCTGTCTCTACACATCATACGGAGAGGGGAGGCCGTCCTGGCTGCACTGCCTGCTTATATAACAAGCTACAGCCAGGAAGCTCCTCCGCTCTCCTCCCTACCCTGATCCTGCTCAAGGCCTGTGGTTCCCCCCACCATCTGCCACCCGCCCGTGGCCTGCTGCCCCCTTTCGTCATCCTCACCCAGTTCTGAATCCTCCTTCTGCAAATGGCAGGAGGAGGAGCCGGAGCATCTCCTCTCCTACATAGCACCACATACCTCTTACATCCAGTGATGTCACCTTTGTTGTAGACGTTCTCTTTCCTCATCTTCTCCATTCAGACCAGACCGCCATGATGATTTTTCTGCCATCTCCCTTCTCTGCAGAGATTGAGAAACAGACATTAGTTTCCTGCCACCCCCAATACTATACTGCAGAAACAGTCCCCCTGGAAATACAAACTACCACACAGATAGTGCCCCCAATACTGTACCCGCTGTGCCCCCAATACTATACTGCAGAAACAGTCCGCCTGGAAATACTACTACCACACAGATAGTGCCCCCTTAAACAATTATTGGCACACAGCGCTCTAAAAAATAACTGCGCCCAGACACTAATGGTATAAAGATAATGTCCCCCAAAAATAATTGTGCTAAGCTGATACTATGCCAGGGTGCCCCCAAAGTAACAGTGCTCCCCAAAATCCCACCAATAGAAATAATTCTCTGCCAGAGCACACTTAGTAGTAATAATGCCCCTATAGTGCCCTAGTAATCATGTTCTTCATAGCCCCTAGTAGTAGTAAAGCTCCCCATAATACCCCCTAGTAGTACTAATTTTCCCTATAATATGACAGTACATGAAATACCCCCGCTTAGTGCCCACAGTTGAGCTAATGTCCCCATAATGTATGCCAGTATAAAATACCCCTATATAGTGCCCCAGTAAATGCCCTCATACTGCTCCTCTCCCCCTTCCCCATAGTGTCCCCATAATATGCCAGTAAAAAAATGCCCCTTAGTGCCCCCAGCAGATGCCCCTATAGTGCTCCTCTCCCCCACAATGTACCAGTAAAAAAATGCCCCTTCTTAGTGCCACCATATGCCCCAATAGTGCTCCACTCCCCCATAGTGCCGCTCTCCCCTATAGTGCCTTCCATAATGTGCCAGTAAAAAATGCCCCCTTAGTGCCACCAAATGCCATAGTGCCCCCCATAATGTTCCAATACAAAAGGCCCCTTTAGAGCCCCCACTTCCCCATAGTGCCCCCAAATAATGCCCCTATAGTAGCACCAGATGCCCCATAGTGCTACTCTCCCCTATAGTGCCCCCCAGAATGTGCCAATAATAAAAAAAAGCCCCTTTAGAGCCCCCAGTTACCCCCATAGTGCTCCTCTCCCCCATGGTGCCCCCGCATAATGTGCCAGTAAGAAATGCCCCCATAGTGCCAGCTCCTCCAATAGTGCCAGCTCCCCCAATAGTGCCAGCTCCCCAATAGTGCCAGCTCCCCCTATAGTGCTCCCCCATAGTGCCAGCTCCCCCTATAGTGCCCCCCCATAGTGCCAGCTCCCACTATAGTGCCCTCCCATAGTGCCAGCTCCCCCTATAGTGCCCCCCATAGTGCCAGCTCCCCCTATAGTGCCCCCCATAGTGCCAGCTCCCCCTATAGTGCCCCCATAGTGCCAGCTCCCCCTATAGCCCCCCCATAGTGCCAGCTCCCCCTATAGTCCCCCCCATAGTGCCAGCTCCCCCTATAGTCCCCCCCATAGTGCCAGCTCCCCCTATAGTCCCCCCATAGTGCCAGCTCCCCCTATAGTCCCCCCCCCATAGTGCCAGCTCCCCCTATAGTCCCCCCCATAGTGCCAGCTCCCCCTATAGGCCCCCCCACAGTGCCCGCCATAGTGCCAGCTCCCCCTATAGTGCGCCCCATAGTGCCAGCTCCCCTTATAGTGCCCCCCATAGTGCCAGCTCCCCCTATAGTGCCAGCTCCCCCTTATAGTGCCCCCCATAGTGCCAGCTCCCCCTTATAGTGCCCCCCATAGTGCCAGCTCCCCCTATAGTGCCCCCCATAGTGCCAGCTCCCCCTATAGTGCACCCCATAGTGCCAGATCTCCCCCCCATAGTGACAGATCTCCCCCCCCCATAGTGACAGATCTGCCCCCCCTATAGTGACAGATCTCCGCCCCCCCTATAGTGCCAGATCTCCGCAAAGAAGAAAAAATACTTACCTCCATCAGCAGCGTGTGCTGCCGGCTCAGGCGTCGCGATGATAATGACATCATCGCGCTTCCTGAGCCGGCCTCTGATAGGCTGCAGGCATTAGTGCCTGCGGCCTATCAGAAGAACAGGGGAGGGACACGCCTCTCCCTCCCCTGCCCCACAGCCCGGCCGCAATTACATCCAGGGCCGCGCCGCCTGTGGTGATCGGCGGTGCGGCCCTGAAGAATAAAAAATTTTTTTTTTTTTTTTAGACGGGCGGCCCAGCAGCCGTTTATTTAGGGCGGCCTGGGGGGCAATTGCCTCCCTGCCCCCCGGCCCAGTCCGCCCCTGTGCTCCACTATGGGATCACTATGCCAGGACTGAGAGAAGGGAGAGAGCAGGGAAGCTACTAAACATGTTAGTCCACCACTGACTGCAGGAAAAGGTGGACCAGAGGGATTAACAGCAGGGGGCGCCACCAGAGAAGGAAATGTTATGTACATAACAATCACAACAATATTTTTATTGCATGCATATTAAATAAAACGTAATTTGAAATGGCTGATTATTTGCATAGTAACACTTTTAGTGGGGGTAATCTCTTTAAGGCATCAAGACCAATGTAACGGCATCTAATGTACCCCATATAACTGTGCCATTGGCTGGAGGGATCAAAGCCATTGATTCTAAGAAACGCAAATAATTTAGATGTATGGTAAATCTCAGTCTTGGGCATTGCCTCTACCCTCTCTATGGTCATACCTAGTTGTATTCCTAAAGCCTGTATTACACCTGGCGATTTTTCGGCAGATGATTGCTAACAAGTGTTTGTATGAAAGCTCGTTAGCGATCATTTGCAGTGTAAGGCTGGTTTCACACGGGCGTTGCGGAAAAATGTGCGGGTGCGTTGCGGAAACACCCGCGATTTTTCCGCGCGAGTGCAAAACATTGTAATGCGTTTTGCACTCGCGTGAGAAAAATCGCGCATGTTTGGTACCCAAACCCGAACTTCTTCACAGAAGTTCGGGCTTGGGATTGATGTTCTGAAGATTGTATTATTTTCCCTTATAACATGGTTATAAGGGAAAATAATAGCATTCTGAATACAGAATGCTTAGTATAATAGCGCTGGAAGGGTTAAAAAAAATAAAAAAGTTAACTCACCTTATCCCCATGATCGTGTAGATCCCGGTCTGTTCTTTAGCTGTGGGCTGAATGACCTTTGGTGATGTCAGATCACATGCTCCAATCACATGGTCCATCACCATGGTGATGGAGCATGTGATCTGACATCACCACAGGTCCTTTAGCCACAGCTAAAGAACAGACCGACCGGGAACTAGGCGATCATGGGGATAAGGTGAGTTAACTTTTTTTATTTTTTTTAACCCTCCCAGCACTATTATACTAAGCATTCTGTATTCAGAATGCTATTATTTTCCCTTATAACCATGTTATAAGGGAAAATAATACAGTGAATAGACTGTCACCTAGAACCCATGCGTGGAAATCGCACCGCATCCGCACTTGCTTGCGGATGCTTGCGATTTTCACGCAACCCCATTCATTTCTATGGGGCCTGCGTTACGTGAAAAACGCTGAATATAGAACATGCTGCGATTTTCACGCAACGCATAAGTGATGCGTGAAAATCACCGCTCATGTGAACAGCCCCATAGAAATGAATGGGTCAGGATTCAGTGCGGGTGCAATGCGTTCAACTCACGCATCGCACCCGCGCGGAAATCTCGCCCGTGTGAAAGGGGCCTAATACTGCTGCAGAGGAGATCGCTGCATATAATAGCAACGGTGTCCTGCACTAGCGAACAGGCAATTGCCGGGAGGGAATGCTTCCCTCCTGACAATCACCTGCCACATTGGGCTGTGTAATACAGCCTTTAAAGAATTGTCCGGGCTCACAGCTGAACCCGGACATACCCATATTTTCACCCAGGCAGCCCCCCTGACAAGAGCATTGGAGCATTTTATGCTTCGATGCTCTACCTTGCCCTGTTCAGGACCGTGTAGGGAAAGGGCTTTTTAATTTACAATAACACACTGCCAGGTGGAGGCTTCCGACCAGCAGTGTGCTCGGTGACGTCACCGGCGCGGATGTTCTGGCTTTAGCGCTGCCCTAGCTGTTTTACAGGCTAGGGCAGCTCTAAAGCCCGCCCATCAGTGCCGATGATGTCACGGGCTCACTGCTGGGCGGATGCCTCCGCCTGGCAGTCCATATGGAGAGCCCGGTACGTCACCTGATCTCCTAAAAAATGCCTTTGCTATTAATCACAGGGCAAAGGAGAGCATCAGAGCATGAAAGCTATCCAGAAATACACAATGGGGGAGATTTATCTAAAGTAGTGTAAAGGAAAAATGGCTTAGTTGCCCATAACAACCAATCAGATTCCATCTTAAATTTTTCAGAGCTTCTTTGGAAAATGTGGAAAATGAAAGGTGGAATCTGATTGGTGGCTATGAGCAACTAAGGCAGTTTTTTTTTTTTACAGCAGTTTTGATACATCTCCCCCATATGGCTATAAAACTTGGCCATTTCATTATAGACATCTCTTGCTTTTTTGCTGAGTTAACTAGCTATCATTGGTAGCTATTAATGGGGTTTTCCTAGAATTTTTTCACTGATGACCTATCATCATCAGCAGGACCGGGACAAGGTATATCAGCACCCTAGGAGGTGCATGCAAATTAAGTGTGTCCCCCCCCCCCAACTTACAGTTGACGTTTCCATGGATTTCAGTTCTTCACTTTCCTTTTCTTGTCCGTTTGGTTTAAACCATCAAATGCAGATGACTTTTGTCAGGGGTGTGCAGCCCCCTCTGCTATATAAGAAGACACTGACATTACTATATGACGCATAGGGGACTGTTATAGATTTTGCAAATCAGCCCCTAAATGTATACAGACTCATCCTCCTGCTATCCACAATACTGTGCCCACTTTGCTTCCCTATGCCCAGAAACACTATAGTGTCAGAAATAACATTACCAATAATAGTGCTCCTAACAGAGATAATACATAAATTAGTAGCAATGCCCTCTATTTTATGCCCAGTAATAATAATGCCCCCACAGCATCCCTGGCAGTAATAATGCCACCAGTGCCCCCCAATATTTATAATGCCCCTCCTGTAGTGCCCCCTGTATTATATATCTCCCCCATAGTTCCAGTATATAATACTTATCTGCCCCCCATAGTGTCAGTATATACAGTACAGACCAAAAGTTTGGACACACCTTCTCATTCAAAGAGTTTTCTTTATTTTCATGACTATGAAAATTGTAGATTCACACTGAAGGCATCAAAACTATGAATTAACACATGTGGAATTATATACATAACAAAAAAGTGTGAAACAACTGAAAATATGTCATATTCTAGGTTCTTCAAAGTAGCCACCTTTTGCTTAGATTACTGTTTTGCACACTCTTGGCATTCTCTTGATGAGCTTCAAGAGGTAGTCACCTGAAATGGTTTTCACTTCACAGGTGTGCCCTGTCAGGTTTAATAAGTGGGATTTTTTGCCTTATAAATGGGGTTGGGACCATCAGTTGCATTGTGGAGAAGTCCGGTGGATACACAGCTAATAGTCCTACTGAATAGACTGTTAGAATTTGTATTATGGCAAGAAAAAAAGCAGCTAAGTAAAGAAAAACGAGTGGCCATCATTACTTTAAGAAATAAAGGTCAGTCAGTCGGAAAAATTGGGAAAACTTTGAAAGTGTCCCCAAGTGCAGTCACAAAAACCATCAAGCGCTACAAAGAAACTGGCTCACATGCGGACCGCCACAGGAAAGGAAGTCCAAGAGTCACCTCTGCTGCGGAGGATAAGTTCATCCGAGTCACCAGCCTCAGAAATCGCAGGTTAACAGCAGCTCAGATTAGAGACCAGGTCAATGCCACACAGAGTTCTAGCAGCAGACACATCTCTAGAACAACTGTTAAGAGGAGACTGTGTGAATCAGACCTTCATGGTAGAATATCTGCTAGGAAACCACTGCTAAGGACAGGCAACAAGCAGAAGAGACTTGTTTGGGCTAAAGAACACAAGGAATGGACATTAGACCAGTGGAAATCTGTGCTTTGGTCTGATGAGTCCAAATTTGAGATCTTTGGTTCCAACCACCGTGTCTTTGTGCGACGCAGAAAAGGTGAACGGATGGACTCTACATGCCTGGTTCCCACCGTGAAGCATGGAGGAGGAGGTGTGATGGTGTGGGGGTGCTTTGCTGGTGACACTGTTGGGGATTTATTCAAAATTGAAGGCATACTGAACCAGCATGGCTACCACAGCATCTTGCAGCGGCATGCTACTCCATCCGGTTTGCGTTTAGTTGGACCATCATTTATTTTTCAACAGGACAATGACCCCAAACACACCTCCAGGCTGTGTAAGGGCTATTTGACCATGAAGGAAAGTGATGGGGTGCTGCGCCAGATGACCTGGCCTCCATAGTCACCGGACCTGAACCCAATCGAGATGGTTTGGGGTGAGCTGGACCGCAGAGTGAAGGCAAAAGGGCCAACAAGTGCTAAGCATCTCTGGTAACTCCTTCAAGACTGTTGGAAGACCATTTCAGGTGACTACCTCTTGAAGCTCATCAAGAGAATGCCAAGAGTGTGCAAAGCAGTAATCAAAGCAAAAGGTGGCTACTTTGAAGAACCTAGAATATGACATATTTTCAGTTGTTTCACACTTTTGTTATGCATATAATTCCACATGGGTTAATTCATAGTTTTGATGCCTTCAGTGTGAATCTACAATTTTCATAGTCATGAAAATAAAGAAAACTCTTTGAATGAGGTGTGTCCAAACTTTTGGTCTGTACTGTATATGCCCCATGTAGTGCTAGTATATAATGTTCCTCCGCCCCTATAGTGCCAGTATATATATGCCCCATAGTGCCAGTATATATATATAATGTATCCCCGTAGTACCAGTATATAATGCTCCTACATTCCCCATGTTGTTTCTGTATATAATGCTCCCCCCAGTGCCAGTATATAATGCTTCCCCCTGGTATAGCCAGTATATAAGTATATAATGCCCCCCAGTGCCAGTATATATAATGCCCCCTACCCTAGTCCTACTCTATAATGCTCCCCCCCATCCTAGTGCCAGTATAAAATACTCCCCATACAGCCAGTATATATTGCTCCCCCCACCCTAGTGCTAGTATATAATGGCCCCCCTTACCCTAGTGCCATTATATAATGCTCCCCCTCATCGTAGTGGCAGTATATATGATGCTACCCCCATCCAAGTGCCAGTATATATGATGCTCCCCCACCCCAGTGCCAGTATAAATTATGCTTTCCCCCACACCAGTATATATGATGCTCTCCCCCTCCCTAGTGCTTTCCTTGGTGCCCCCAGTACTAATAGTGCCATTGCCTTCTTCTGGATCAACTTGAAGGATAACAGGCTAAGGGTCCATTCACACGTCCTGTTTTTTTTCATCCTGAAAAACGGTCCGTTTTTTGCGGATCCGTTGTTCCTGAAAATGTTTCTGTATGTCACCCGTATGTCATCCGTTTTTTGCGGATCCGCAAAAAACTGAAACATGTATACATTTCAATAATCAAATAAAGTTGTTTGGATTTCTTTGAAAAAAAATTGAAAAAAAAAAAAAAAAAAAAAATTTGTTATGTGTTTCCAGGAACGGAATCCGCAAAAAACGGATGACATACGGAATGATATCTGAATGTCATCCGTTTTTTGCGGATCCATTGACTTTGTATTGTACCAGGATCCGATTTTTCAGGACAAGAATAGGACATGTTTTATATTTAAACGGACATGCGGAACGGAACAACGGAAACGGACAGCACACATTGTGCTGTCCGATTTTTTCCAGGACCCATTGAAAATGAATGGGTCCAGATCTGGTCCTGATCTGTTCCTGAAAAAACGGAACAGATCAGGAAAGAAAAAACGGACGTGTGAATGGACCCTTAACTGGATGGACAGATGTCTTTTTTCAGCCTTACAAACTGTACTTATGTTACAGTTTAACTGAACGCACCCTGAAACAATCTGTATCATTTGTGTGAAAGAGGCCTTAGTTACAGCCATACCTGGCCTTTCCCTGCAGCAGGAACTACTGGATGGTTGGGAGGACCATTAATAAAAAGCAGTTTAGCAGACTAGCCCTCTGCATACTGCCATATTGTTATGTGAAGCAGTCAGGAAGGGGTTAAGGCACCCAGTTCCGGTGCCGCCGTTACTGCTGCAACCCCTATAGCTACACCATTGAAAATGGCATATATTGTAACGTAAATAGACTATTACATATTTTATGGTTAGCTTATGGTTTTTTTTTTAAATAAGAATGAAGTGTTGAATTAATGCTACATATTTAGTTCCATAGCAGGAAAATATATTATGAAAAATACCTGAGAGTTTTGAACTTTTTTGGGGGGATTACAATTTAGCAAATTATTAATATTTTTTTGTTATTAATTCCTGTTTCTGTTGCTTACAAAACTGAACAAAATACTAAATGAATAATAGAAGACAGTCCTATCTAATCCTAGCCAAAAAAATATATAAAATTATTGAAAAAAAAAAAAGACTTAAAATAAATATGCACCCCGTAGATTTAGAAAATAGCTTTCATAGCCATAAACTACCCTGCTTATTAAGGGGTTAATATACCATTGTAGTGACCTGGGTTAAATGACATGATTGATGTTTAACAACACCCTCTTATCAATTAATTAATTCAGCACAGGCCATTTTAATAAATGAGCAATAGTGGTACTGGTCAAGGGCGGCCCACCAGGAGAGGGGGCCCACCAGTATGCTTACAAATAATGGAACTTAGAAAGATGAGGCCCCCGTGTCATACGGAGACAAAAGAGCCTTTGTTTTAAAGAGAGTGCTATCCTTCTTTAAGATGCAAATTCAAGTTCAAGCGAGCAGGCAGCAAGCTTAGCACTGGCAGACTTACACTGAATAATAACTACCAGGAGCCAGAAACAAGCCCTGGGTTTTCAGCAGAGGTGGAACACAACTTATTTCCAAAATACGTGTTTCATGCAGATCAGTGAAACATCAATCCAAATCTGAAATTATCTTTGATAACACAATTCACTATTTCTAAACATTTTTTAATTTTTTCTGATTTAAAAAGTAATTCCACTAAACAGTCTAAAAGTAAATTCCCGAATTTTCCATTGGACTCATTAATTAAGGAGCCATTCAGGCTTCCTAACGAATCATTTTGTGCTATGTTGCTTAGCAGTGTTAGAATATTTTTGACCATTGCCTAGTAACTGGTGCCAGTGACTACACCCAGTCTAGTAAAGGCTAGTATACAGTGAAGCTTCTGGGAGGCAACCACCCAAAGTTACAATAAAATTGGTCTTCAAGAAGGGTGATCCCCTCAGGGGAAGAATACATATATATAAAAGCTACTTTTCCACTTGCACAATTTGGTCAGCAATGTTATATCAGCATTCATAAACTAAAACCAAGAGTGGAACCTAAAGAGAAAAACCATAATGGAAAGATCTGCACCTCTTCCATATTTTGGCCCCTGGTTGTGGCTTACAAATCATGTAAAAGTCTAACCATGTGGGAAAATGGCCAAAATCTGTGAAAGAAAATATGTTTTACATCAGGTTTGTTCCTCTCAAAGAAGGTCGGTATAAATTGAAAATCTTTCACATAAAAGTGTGGTCCAGATTAGGGTTGGTCTTCTCAAAGAGGTCATTAGGAGATATTCCACTGTATATATAGCATATTAGAGGAGGAATTTGTTGGGTTTGTTCACAGAAAAACTTGGCACATTTGGAATTCTCCCTTTTGGGCATGTGTTTTTTAGAGAATAAGTGTAGTGCATGTGGAGTTCCAAGGGAACCCCACCAGTCTAGTAGCCTCTGCATTTCAAAGCAGCCCTGATCAGAGCTGGCCATAGGGGTATGCCACCTGTGGAATTAAACAGGCACTAGCCTTTGCTGTAGGGTACCACAGATGCCTTGGCACTTTAGTCTAGTGACCACCCACAATTAGAATATTTATATAATATTTTATTAATTCAGAGACTTATGTCACAGCTATTAGACTACTTTATGTATTGAGCTGTTAGTTGGTCCTTTTATGTTACTATTATTTAGCACTGCATTGGTGTATTTGCTAAGGCATAGTGTGGCACTGCTACTGTATGAAGGAGTTGTAATCAAATAGCACTGTTATTAGGACAGCAATGTAAAAGTGTAATTTATGCATGGCACTACTATTTGGGAACGATACCGTGTGAGCTTATAGCACTGTGTGGTGCTAGTGTAACATCCCAGAGTGATGTTACCATTCCTGCACCCTAAAACTGTATTTATTGGGCTAATACAATGTCATCTATGTATTCTGTTCCAGGTTCACCACAATGTGCATTCCTAATCTGTTTGCAACTGTTATGTTCAAATGTAATGTGCCTGGTTCACCGGCAGGTGGCAGAAAATATGGCAGAGCTATCCTAGATAGAGTGGAACCTTCCATTCCATTCTAACCCCCTCTGTGGAGTGGAGAGGATAGTTCCACTTCCTGCAGGAAGGGTGGGGACCAGTTTCTAGTTAGTCTAGCTTACCCCCCTGCTAGGGAAAGGACGTGCCCACGCCAGTCAGAGCCCCCTAAGCTCTACTGGCCATGGGGGTCAAAGTTTAAAGTCTCAGGGGCCAGTAGGAAAGTTCCCTGGCATAACTTAGAGTCAGACTACAGAGAGAGAGTGCAGCATACAGAAAAAGCTGAGTTATACAGCCAGCCTGTCAGTACAGCAGAGTCAGAGAGAAACAGATATAATAGAGTTGAGTTTGCCTGCCAGTTTCATGCTAAAGCCTGCTGGAATCAAGACAAAGCCTGAACTGTTTGAAGAAACGTTTATTCAAAGTAAAGCTGCCATTGAACTTCATCTCAAGGTCTGGACTCAAGTTATTCTTTTCTCCCTCAATTATTCCTCCTATTTATTGCTTCGTAGCCAAAGCCTGGGGTCCAGCCATATCCAGGCAGCACCGTGACACACATAAAGAGACATTTTTGGCCGTACTATACCACTCGGCAATTCCTACGCCTGGGCAGAGGCGCCCATTGCACTAGCGCCACACACCCCAGGCCCATCCATTCTGCCAGCGGTCCTGTCTCGGTCTCCTCTCTCTTCCTACCAGCAGCAATTTCAGCCACCAGCGTTTAAAGTTTCTTCTGAAGGCTGCAGCCTACATGCACTCGTTAAAGACCTCCATGCCTGCTCTATGTGGAGCACTCATTCTCAGTCTCATAAAGGGCTGATGCATGTGTGTCATTCCTGGGTATATGATGGACCATCCACAGGGAAGTGGTGTTTCTTCAATATTTGTAAAAACATTTTTTCAGTCCTCTTAGGGGACTTGAATATGTAATTTTCGGACCGCTTGTACCATAGACTGCAATCGCATACTACTGCAGTCTATACGATTTGACAGGCTTCCTGTTAAGCTGTGCCTCAGATATCTTACTGTGGCAGGCCTGGGAGCCTGCACAAGGCCCAGTCTGCTATAGCAGCTGATTATAGCCACAGAATGTCATCACGGGGCTCCAATCAGAGGACAGAGGGAGCACCCTTCCCCTGTCTAACTCCTCAGATGCCGCTGTCGATATGTGATTATGCATTAAGGGCCTAAATATGTAGATTTAATGTTTCATATCTTTACACTAAAAAGTGTACTTTACCTTTAATTTCTGATTGTCTAGTCCATTTTTATATAGTTTAGTGATTGTTGAGGGACATTTGCAGTCTAGGAATAAACCCTGACCTCATTTTACCCTTTCGTGTTATGTTGGACTTTGGTTCATTACATCTATTGACTGTATACACGAGGAACAGGAATACGTAAATCCACCTTCAAAGCACTGATAAGCATAGCGTTTCTGGTGTTAGAGAGCTGAAAATCAAAGAACACTCTTGAACCTACAGAGGCCAAAGTATTTCATGGTCATTAATGTTTGTCATTCTCTTCTGCACATAGACGCTATTTATTCTGATTATACATTAATTGGTGAAAGGCATGCCTTTTACTGCATTTTATATAGTATACTCGTGCTCTACCAGGCTAGATTCAGCTTTGTAATTTAGCTACTAGATTATACTCTAATATAAAATATATGCTTCTATATCTCAGAGAATTATAGCTGCAGCCTCATCTCTCGGTCTCCTTTTTCAAACGACAAATCTGCCCATAACATTAAAATAGAGGCTCAGCCCTTAATAATGCAATTAGAGAAATATCTCACATTATGTAACTACCGTATATTGCTCATTAAGGGTACTTTCACACTAGCGTTTTTCTTTTCCGGCGCTAAGTTCCGTCCTAGGGGCTCAAATCCGAAAAAGAACTGATCAGTTTTATCCCCATGCATTCTAAATGGAGACTAATCTGTTCAGGATGCATCAGGATGTCTTGAGTTCAGTCTTTTTGACTGATCAGGCTTTTCAGAAAACCGTAGCATGTTGTATTTTTACCTCCGGCCAAAAATCCGGAACACTTTGACTGAACGCCGGATCTGGCCTTTTTCCCATTGACTTGCATTAACGCCGTGTGTTCCGTCAAACCGGATCTGGCTTTTGCATGTTAAACCCGAAAAATGTGAAAAAAAAGTTAAAGTCCATAAATGGCGGATCCGTTTTTTCCAATGCATTTTTTCATTGTGATCAAAATCCTGATCAGGATTCAAAGGCAATCCGTTTTCAAAAGTTTTTCCGGATCCGGCGGACAGTTCCAGTGACGGAATTGAACGCCGGATTCAAACAACGCTAGTGTGAAAGTAGCCTAAGCACATGCCTATGGCAAGATAGAACAATATAAATACCTATAGAAGACTACCAGACCGCATGAAGTCAATAGTACACTCTATATGCAAAATTCATGTATTAAAAACAAGTGCAGGGAAATGGCGGCATCAACCAAAAGGGGGCACAATGGTACGAATTCATACTAATCCAACGAAATCCAAGTTAAAGTGCAAGAAATAACAGTACAAATATGTAAAGGACAGAACCGATTACCCATAGTGTGCCTCCTCTGTCTGGGGGTGGCGTCATCACTGCAGGACACACACTAAATACTCGCAAACACCAATCATAGCGCTCTATGCCCACTGTCAAATGCGTAATTATATACACCTGAATCCCAAGGCTCATACAGAGCGCGCCGCATGTATGATGGCGCCTGCAATCCCGCAATACTAATTAGTATTATAATTTAACAAGCAATGTGCAACATTTTGATAAATTTGGGGCAAAGTACGCCAACGCACACTCAAACAAAGCTGACTTTATAGGGGTTATCCGAGACAAAAAAATCCTCCCGCCGCTCCTGGTCCCCGCACCGCCACTGCTGCTTCTCCACATGCGCTGATGAAAACATCCGATGTCGGGGGAAGCAGCCAATGGCAGGCAGGGATGAGTCTCCCTAGCATCATGGGTGACACTAAGGAGGCTCGTCCCCGTCACTGCCTGCCATTGGCTGCTCCCCCTCCCCTGATACCGGATGTTTTTATCCGCGCATGGGGAGAAGCAGCAGTGACGATGCGGGGACCAGGAGCGGCGCAGAAAGTGGGGGGGGGCATGTAAGTAGATTCAGTGTGAGGGGCCCGGGGCCTATGGAGGGCGCATTTTTTTGTCTCGGATAACCCCTTTAAATATTACTCTAATGCTAAATTAGTTTCATAGTCTCTCCTGTTTGGGGATGCATATGTAGACAAAAAACTGTTCGGTGTTTGGATTCTTGGGTTCATACAGTGTTGTCCTTGAGATTTCAGTTTGCCTTAAATGTAAAACTATATAAGAGTTTCAGGCTAATTTTTAACCCTGTTCATTTAAAATTGCACTAATAGGGATACAATAGATTTTTTTTTTGTGCACATCTATAAAATATAGCTTCAACCAGATTTCGCAGAAGCCTGTTACATCTCCCCATGGCCAATGACCTCTGCACAGTGCAGTTGTAGATCAGCATCGTGTTCTCCCTTGGATTATCAATACTAAACTCTCATTGGAGTGGGTTTTTGATGCTTGCGGCTGCACAATCTTCAATACTTCTCCTCTGGCTCGATCCATTAATGTAGGTAGCAGCCTGAGAACATTCAGACAAGAGACTTTCAGGGAATTTTCCACACTTTGTAGCTGCTATGTGTGCGGAACTCACAAGTTATAGGTGGTGGATTTAGTTGAGTTTTATTAACTAAATGCACGGCTGGGAATTCATGCACAAAGCTCTACTTTTTAATCTACAGTTTACCTGCCAGCGTTTGCGAAGCATGCGGGACATATAAAGGCCTGTGTAACATGAAATAAATGGAGCCCCGGAGGCCTGTTATCCCTCAATTTTAAAAGAAAGAAAAACAATTTCTTGCTGTAAGGGCCGTTAACAAAACAAAAATGCTCCACTCGGTTGGACCTTATGCTCCTGAGGAGCTCAGGCAGGTTTTACTTCTACATAAGGAAAATAAGACGCAGAGTTTGTTAAAGAAAAAGGAATCAGAAGGATTCACACTGAGAGCTAGACTTGTTTTTTTTTATAGAGAAAGCTGGTGACCAATCTAAGCCCAAAGATACATACTGTACATAATTATACACTCCCCTCAAGAATTATTAGGAACACCTGTTCTATTTCTCATTAATGCGATTATCTAGTCAACCAATCACATGGCAGTTGCTTCAATGCATATAGGGTTGTGGTCCTGGTCAAGACAATCTCCTGAACTCCAAACTGAATGTCAGAATGGGAAAGAAAGGTGGGCTACAACAGCAGAAGACCCCACCGGGTACCACCCATCTCCACTACAAATAGGAAAAAGAGGCTACAATTTGCACAAGCTCACCAAAATTGGACTGTTAAAGACTGGAAAAATGTTGCCTGGTCTGATGAGTCTCGATTTCTGTTGAGACATTCAAATGGTAGAGTCCGAATTTGGCGTAAACAGAATGAGAACATGTATCCATCATGCCTTGTTACCACTGTGCAGGCTGGTGGTGGTGGTGGTGTAATGGTGTGGGGGATGTTTTCTGGGCACACTTTAGGCCCCTTAGTGCCAATTGGCCATCATTTAAATGCCACGGGCTACCTGAGCATTGTTTCTGACCATGTCCATCCCTTCATGACCCCCATGTACCCATCCTCTGATGGCTACTTCCAGCAGGATAATACACCATGTCACAAAGCTCGAATCATTTTAAATTGGTTTCTTGAACATGACAATGAGTTCACTGTACTAAAATGGCCCCCACAGTCACCAGATCTCAACCCAATAGAGAATCTTTGGGATGTGGTGGAACGGGAGCTTCGTGCCATGAATGTGCATCCCTCAAATCTCCATCAACTGCAAGATGCTATCCTATCAATATGGGCCAACATTTCTAAAGAATGCTATCAGCACCTTGTTGAATCAATGCCATGTAGAATTAAGGCAGTTCTGAAGGCAAAAGGGGGTCCAACACCGTATTAGTATGGTGTTCCTAATAATTCTTTAGGTGAGTGTATATAGGTTTTATAAAGTATTGTAAACATCTCCCTACCAAAAGATCTGCATTGAAGGTGTTGTCCCACCACAAATACATATCTCCAATTCACAAGATAGAGGATAGAAGTCTGATTGGAGGGGCCCAACCGTTTGGATGCCATAATCATGGTCACCAGCTGTTTCCAGTGTTGTTGGGAGCAGTGGTCACTAGTGATGAGCGAGGTATTAAAAAATTGATTTGTCTGCTTCGCCAAATTTTGCAAAAAATGTGCTTCTCGTCACAAAGCGCATTTCTCCCCATCATTGTACCCCGCAGATGCCGCATTCATAAATGATCGCGGCATCTGATATAAATAAGAAAGTGTAAGATTAAAAATATATATATAATACTTACCTGATCCATTCTTGCTTGAAGGTCTAGTGCGAAATCTCACGCGACCCGAGATAATGTCATCACGCCAGCCGGCGTGGTGACATCATACGTCACCGCACGCGGGATTTAAGATGAGATCTTCAAGCATAATGGCGGTGGCCGGCCCGTGCTAGCAAATGGATCAAGTATGTATTATTTTTATAGGTTTTTTTTACACTATTTCAGTTTAAATTGATTCTCTACCACGAAGCACGAGGAAATTCGGCTTCTTGCCAAATCAAATTTATCCTGAAATTCGGATCGAAGTCCACTTCGCAGACTTCGATTTACTCATCATTAGTGGTCATGTATGTACACAGCTGAATACAGTGCTCAGCAGATAGGAGATAAGTAGTTGTCATGGGACAACCCCTTTACATGCACATCATCCTTGTACCCCATTTAAATAATGTTTGTAATGCTGGCCATACACTTTAGATAGCTATCAACTGAACAGTCTTTCAACCAACAGCTAGAATGTCGGTGTATCCTGACGAGTTTGGTTTGGATCCCACTGACATAATCTGATGTGTATGGGAAGCTTCAGATCTCACTTTTTGTGTTGGACAGGCTCTATCTGAAGGTGCCTTTACACTGCCCGAACATCGGGGAAATCATTGCTAACAAGCGTTGCTAGGAATGATCGTTAACAATGATCTGTGCCGCTGATTACCCAAAACGTTTTTCTCATCGGGTAATAGAATCTTTCATGCAGTCACCTAAATCATCGTTTGCTGGAATCAGATTGTGCCATCTAAACTGCCACTGCTGCCAGCAAACAATGCTTCTGTATGAGGACAAGTGATGGCATTAACGATCGCTCAACCCCATATTGTGGAGGAGATCACTGTATGTAAATGCAGAGGTCCTCTTCGCTGACAAGCAATTGTCAAGAAGGAATGCTTCCTTTCTGACAATTGCCTCCTATAGCTATCAGTGTAAAAGGGCCTTTAGGCTGGCCAAACACATAAGACAGCTGTCAGCTGAACACTATCTCTCCAATCTCCTTGTACACACACTTGTTTGGCCTGGCTGAATAAGCATGTGTTCACAGTAGAGTGAGGGAGGAAGCCACTGTGACACTCCTTTGGCAGTGGCTTATCTCCACGAGAACAAAAGGATTAGGCAGTTGAAGTCCAACATGCCCAACCCTTATCTCCTCCAACATCTGCTGTCTAAGGAGACTTACTTATAAACATTAGATGGTTGGACCAGTTCCAACAAAATCAGCAGGTTCAGCTGACATAATGTGTACAGCCAGCTTTACACTGATGACCTCTTCTACATGAACTTCAAGGCAGATAGAAAAGTATGAGATGCCAACGTCTGAACTTTTGAACCAGAATATGAACAATGTATGAAGAATTAATGATCAAGCCATTACATACAAAGCTAACCTGTCCAACAAAAACTGTCCAAGTATGCCAGAGAGTATGGGTCTCTAAAAACCATGATAAGATTGTTGTACAATACATTTACCCCCATTGCTTTCCTTTATCAGCATGTAGGAGTAAGACTGCACAGAGAATGTCGCAGTTGCTGGTGTGGTGAGGACCATTAGCACTGCGTGGTATTTAGCTAGCAAGTAGAAGTGAATGGTTCTACCCTAGGGATCTAGATAGAAGTTGGAGCAGTGACATCCATAGCAGAGGGGAGTGTTAAAAAGGGGTAGCTGACCATAGTGCTTCCTAGCCTATTCAGAGGACGTTTGATAAGGCTTCTTTCGCACTAGCGTTTAAGGTTCCCGGCATTGAGTTCCATCATAGGGGCTCAATACTGGAAAAAAAACTACTTCAATTTTGTCCCCATTCATTGTCAATGGGGACAAAACTGAACAGAACGGAATGCTCCAAAATCCATTCTGTTCTATTTAGTTGCGTTCCCAGACCGGAGAGCAAACCGCAACATGTTGTATTTTGCTTTCCGTCCTGGGATGTGGATGCAAGATGGATCCGGCATTACCCCAATGCAAGTCAATGGGGATGGATCCATTTTCTATGACACAATCTGCCACAATAGAGAACGGATCGGTCCCCCATTGACTTTCAATGGAGTTCATGACGGATCCGTTTTGGGTATGTTAAAGATAATACAACCAGATCAGTTCATAAGGGATGCAGATGGTTGTATTATCAGTAACGGAAGCATTTTTGCTGGACCCTGCCAGATCCAGCAAAAACGCTAGTGTGAAAGTATCAGCCAGCGTGCCTCAGTAAGAAACACCTGTGGAGTACTGACCTGTGCTAAGTAGAGACTGTTGAAGATTGCAGACAGCTGTAGCTAAGACCATGACACAGCTGAGGACTGTCAGCATGCATGTGAGCCATGTGGAAAGCACCCACAGTTTGTGGTCCTACCTGCGTAAAGAGTGTGCACCATTTGGAGAGTAGCTGTGGCTTGGCCTAATCCTCATCGCTGCGATAGGGAGACTCCATGGCAAAACTGTTGACGCCCATAATAGATCCTGCATAAGGTCTGACCCCCTTAAGAGCATTTTCTTATAAAATATGTAATGATATACCTGGAGAATACATGACCCCTACTTGTGGAGTAACGTCTAATAGAACCTAGTACTGATGCTGAATGCATATGCTCTACTGATCCAGACTCTAATGTTACCAGGAATTAGGGTCAGGTGATTCATGTGGGAAGCATGAGAGATTAAACAGATGTGAAGGCCTCATTCTCCTGCTCTTGTTTTTAGCAACTGTCTTTTTGGATGTAAAAAGAACATTCTGTATAGGCAATGTACCACCTAGATGAGTGTTCAGGAGACAGAGCCCATTGCTCACTCAGCCAAAGTACAGGAGACTTGGCAGCTAATGAGCCGGGGCCCTGCTTGCTATCGTTACAGCAGTCAGAGGGGATTAACTGAGTTTATGTTTTGGAGAACAGGAGTGAACTGGTCTAACGTAGAGCAATCTTTGGAGAGTTGCCCTGCCATGTGCAAGGCCTGCAGCTGATGACTCAGTTTCCCCAAAACTCTCAAACATTCAGAGCAGGTAGGCTTGGAACATTTGGCAAGCACCAGGGTTAATCTGCCCAGCACTGACATTGTTCAGTCCTCTCAGCGGTTCAGGTGCTGCTGGGCTGAACCTGAATGTGGGAGGTCATGTGGAGGAAAGCTAGAATGAGACCTTGTAAACCATGCGTGATGGCTCCCTGACGAGAGCTGGATGCAGAGGAATAATACCAAAGAGGCTAAATAAAGGAGAAGGGAGGATCTATCAATCAAGCTCATTGAATGGATAGTTAGCAATGTAACCAGGAGGCCCACACTATTGTACTGGAGTATTAACCACTTCTCCGCCTTTATAAAACAGATGACTTTTGCATTCAGGGGCCCTCCGTTGGTAGGGGATGTGGATCAATTTGAAAGTTTAGATGTATTTGTATATTCATTGTATCTAAATACATAAAAAAAATAAACATGTAATTATTACTTTATTGCTTATCCCTTTTCTATGTCTATGGGATTTTTTTCACACATATAAACTATATTGTTTTCATTTTCTACATTCTCTATATTTCATTTTTCCAACAAATTAAAATACAAAGATGGTTGGGTAGGTGACAGACCTCTTACTGAAGCACCTAAGATGAGGCGCCTTCACAAAATGCTAAACTATTGTGGCGACGCCCATCTTCGTCAGGAGTTAAGCTGTCACCCGCCAATGGTTCTGCATTAGGATGCTGTTCATTGAGCGCCACAGTAGTAGGATATGAGGTATCCTTACTATAGGGCTTAAAGAGGACCTGTTAGAAGTTGGGAATTGCTAGCAGTTTGGAGTGAAGGTCCAGATGGCTGTTACCAGTTAGGTTTTGTCCATGCACAGGTAACAACCATCTGGACCTTCATTGCAAACGAGCGTATTGAAATCCATCAGTATTCTGGCTCTGGATCCTGATGATATACCATCAGTATTGTCATCAGGATTTCTTCAGGATTTTATCAGGATTTACATGGGTATTTCTTCCTTCCTTCATTATGTATGCACTGCCCAGACTGTAATGTGCGTATTTGGAAACAAATCCGCACAGGACTCGGACATGCTGCGGATTTCAAATACTGACGGAAATGAATCCCCCATGTGAATAGCTCCATTCATTAACATTAGCAGCAGATTCTGGAACATAAAATCTGGACTATAGACGCATTGCAAATACGCTGGTCTGAAAGCGGCCATAGAGTCATAAGAATCGATGCTCCAGAATTGTTATTACATGGAAATGCAAATAGATGCTAAGACAGACATGTCAGGAGAGGTTACAGGGCTCCTCTTAAAGGGTTTCTACCATTAGAAATACTGTTATGTAGCTGACGGATATAGCGAGGCGCTAATGTCAGCACTACATAACAGTATGTTTTTTACCTTTCTCCCTGCAACCATTCTGATAAAATAACCACTTTTATAATCTGCTAATTAGCCTCTAGGTGCTATGTGGGCGTAGAATCAGCACCTAGAGGCTCCGTCTACTCACCCTTTATCCCGCCCAGGTACTCCGTTCTGCCCGCCCTGCTACTCTTGATTGATGTCACGGTTCGCAGCATCGCTGACAAAATCCCGCGCCTGCGCCGTTCACTTCTGTATTCAGCGCAGGCGCAGTGAGTGAATGATGCGCTCCTGGTGCCGGATTCCTCACTGCGCCTGCACCGACTACGTCACAGTCAGGAAGCTGTCATCAGGAGAGCGGCCTTCACTCACTGCGCCTGCGCCAAAGACAAAAGTGAAAGGCGCAGGCGCAGGATTTCGTCAGTGATGCTGTGAACCGTGACATCAATCAAGAGGAGCGGGGCGGGCAGAACGGAGTACCTGGGCGGGATAATGGGTGAGTAGACGGAGCCTCTAGGTGCTGATTCTACGCCCACATAGCACCTAGAGGCTCATTAGCAGATTATAAAAGTGCTTATTTTATTAGAACGGCTGCAGGGAGAAAGGTAAAAAACATACTGTTATGTAGTGCGGACATTAGCGCATCGCTATATCCGTCAGCTACATAGCAGTATTTCTGGTGGTAGAAGCCCTTTAACTATAGAGAGAGCACGGATTGCATCCTGGTACTACGCCTGTGTGGGCCCAATGCAACTGAAGAACTATGGGACTAAGGGCAGCCGGACCTATGAAAGGCATGTGGGTGAGTTACAGGTTCTTTATCAGGGCACAGGACGGGTATCATAGCGCTATACAGACACAGACATAGTAAGCCAGGCGCTGAATAATCATGGATGCTAGATCATATTATAAAACAGATGTAGGAAAGTAACACAGAATGTATTATTTGATGAACACAGTGTTTGAGTACCAATCTCACAACATAAAAGGACATCTGTCAGCAGATTTGTCCCTATGACACTGGCTGACCTGTTACATGTGCACTTGGCAGCTGAAGGCATCTGTGTCGGTCCCATGTTCATATGTGTCCACATTGCTGAGAAAAATTAAGTTCCTCTAGCCTCTAGGAGCAACAGGGGCGTTGTCATTACACCTGGAGGCTCTGTTCTCTCTGCAACTGCTCTGCCCTGTGCACTTTGATTGACAGGGCCAGGTGATGACGTTTTCACTGCCTTGTCCTGTCCTCATTTCAGCTATCAGTTGGGGTCTCGGTCACTATGACATATCAAACATGTTTTAAAAATTCTGCAATTTATGCTACAGTAGCTTTCGGTGATATTGTACCACATTGGCTAGTCTTCACTCGCTGTGAGCATCAACCAGCTTTGGAGCTCTTGACCATCATCACCATTCACCTGTTGTCCTTCCTTGGACCACTTTGGTAGGCACCAACCACTGCAGGCCATACTGTTTAGGAGATGTTCTGACCTAGTTGTTGAGTCATCACAGTATGACCCTTGTTACAAATTTTCCAAAATTTAAATACCGATGACCTATCTTCTAGATAAGTAATCAGTACCTGATCGGTGGGGGTCTGACACCCGGGACCCCCGCCGATCGGCTGTTTGAGAAGGCACTGGGGCTTGCAGTAATGCCACAGCCTTCTCACTTCTTTTCCTAGGCCAGTGATGACACGTTCATCGGTCACATGGCCTAGGTGCAGCTCAGCCCCATAGAAGTGAATGAGCGTGATACCAAGCACAGCCACTACACAATGCGCGGCGCGGGCCAAAGAGAAAGCTGCGGCGCTCACAGCAGCTCCCATGCCTTCTCAAACGGCTGATCGGTGGGGGTCCCGGGTGTCGGACCCCCACCGATCAGATACTAATAACCTATTCAAAGGATAGGTCATCAGCATAAAAATCTTGGAAAACTCTTTAAAGAACTAATTGTTCACTTGCTGCCTAATATATCCCACCCCTATGGCAGGTGCATGAGATAATCAATGTCATTCACTTCGCTTTCTATCACCTGAACTGTAAGTAGCCTGTTGCTGGCACAGATCAAGTACCCTCATAAATATAATCACATTACTGGATAAGTATACCTGCATGTTTTTTAGACCATGGAAGGAAAATGATGCAAATATTGTAAATTAAAATGCTACATTTATCATTAAAAAGCAACACAAGACATTCAAGTTTGTCCAAGTTTTTTGAAAAAAAATTGTAATGAAAGCAAAAAAAAGTAAAAACATTTGTGAGGGGTTCATTATTGTAGCATAGTTAACCAGGTGGGCATAAAAACCTGCATCTGTGTAACCCCCCTATGATCACACCAGGAACTGAACAACACTGTCACTTTGTCACAAAATCATGGACAGATGGTGGCCCGTCTAGCAGCTTTTGGTAAGATAAATTTGAAATGTAGACATCTGAAATTACACGTCGAAAAAGGAAAGTTTTGCACAGTTATTCTAGACTGTTTTCAGTTAGATATACAAGGAGGGGGCTTTGTTTTACATGAAGGGTGCTTAGAATAGCGCATCTGTCAGCTCTCCTAACATGTCTGTTTCACTAAATACTTGTATTCTCCATGAAATAACAACTCTGGATCATCTGTTCATGGAACACTGAAATGTGCTGTTCCTCAGTTGTTCCTCCTGGGAATATATGAATAAACTGACAACTGGGCATTACCATTCCCCTTCCAGGCACACTTAGGCCTTCTTAGGCCTCATGTACACAACCGTATTTTTCATCCTCATGCTAGCTGCATTTTTTGCAGTGTCACACCGACAGTCCTTGCTCTTCTCCTCCTGTCAGTGCTCAGTGAACTTCCTATCAGCCCTGCAAGAGTTGATCCTTCCCTCTTGCTCTCTGTCCAGCTACTGATGAAAGTGCCGATCGGCATCACTATATAACTGGGCCGCGGATCCACCTCCTTGCCTGGAGCTTTGAGGTCTTCTAGTTTTTAGGAAGCAGCAACGGTGTCATCTCTTGTCTGACTTCCTGTGTATCATACCCTTCCTGTCTACCGATTCTGCTCCCTGCCACCTGCCCTTGAAACTGCTATCTGGGATGTGCACGTACTCCGCCTGCTCCACCCTTGGACTGTGTTCAGACTATGCCTGAGTCCTTGGTGCTTTGCACCAGTGTGCCTGGCCCCTGTGTGTCATCTGTCAACTACACAAGAACTACTCCAGGAGGTAGTGGCCTGGTTGGTTCCTTGCGGCGAAGTCCAGATACCTGTTCAGGGGTTTAACGGTGAATACTAGGGCACCGCCAGGACAACACCTTTAGGTTTAGCCTAAAGTCAATCTGGTTAGTTGGCACCATGGGTCCACACTCACTGCCCATTACATGTAGATAGCACGCTAACCCATTCATTTCTATGAGGCCCTACACACATTAGCATTTTTTGCAGATCCATCTGGTCACTCCCCAAATTATAGGACGTCCTATTCTGGTTTGTATTGTGAATGAGAATAGTCATTTCTATTGATTGAAAAGAGAAAAATGTGAAATGCATATGGGAAGTATCTGTATTTTGCAGATCTGTGGTTTACGGACTGAAATACGGTCACAGTAGTATGCATGTAGCCTTACTCTATGAGCTGTAAAACACTATAGGAAAATAGTTAATATATCATTACAATATTTTGAAATGTAAAGTTTAAGTCAAGATTCAGATTTACCATATGGCTGTGAAATAAAACAGGTCACTTTTGCTATGCATTTATTATGAGTATCCTATTTTAAGGCTACAGTAAAGTTGACATTACAAGTGCAAGCAGCAGCTTCACATGCAGATGGCAAAGGACTGTGTAAGGCCCCTTTCACACGGACGAGTTTTCCGCGCGGGTGCAATGCGTGAGTTGCACTGAATCAGGACCCATTCATTTCTATGGGGCTGTTCACATTAGCGGTGATTTTCACGCATCACTTGAAAATCGAAGCAAGCTCTATTTTGTGCGTTTTTCACACAACACAGGCCCCATAAACAGTGGCGTCTCTAGCTTTAAAATTTTGGGGGGGCACACTGGGGGCCAGGACAAAAGTAGGGGGGGGGGGCAGCTATAACAACAATACATTTACACAAGTACACTTAGAAATGCTGCGATACTTTATCCAACACCAAAAAGCGCAACAGGGAAGAAAAGTCCTGCTGTCTGTGGTTTAAAAAATAAAAATAAAAAATCCCTCAGATTTCAACATGTCCTAGCTGTCTGTGGATGACACTTTTATAGAGAGGGGGATCTGTGGATGACACTGCTATGGGGGGGGGGGGGGGGGAATCTGTGGATGACACATACCGTATATAGCATTATATGCTATATGTGTCATCCACAGATCCACCCCATGACAGTGTCATTCCCATTTCCCCCTCCATAACAGTGTCATCCACAGATCCCCCTCCCTATAACAGTGTCATCCACAGATCCCCCTCCCTGCCTCTCTCAGGAGTGTACATTTGACATTTCTAAACTGTAATCCATATCCTGCAGTAACTTTAACTTTAAATCAGGATTAGGCGGCCGCTCATCTCTACTAGTACCTTAACCTTACACCACTCGGCTAGCTTCGGTAACAGGGCCAGGCTACAGCCTACAGGTACTGCCTGTTAGTTGTTACAGAGCGAGCGCTGATTTCTGCAGGTCAGAGGATACGGATTACAGTTTAGAAGAAATGTACACTCCTGTGAGCGGTCCAGACCAGTGGCGGATCCAGAGCCTGGTCTCGGGAGGGGCACTTCCAGATTATTTTCTGTCCGCCGCCACAGAACAAGGGTGCTTATAGAACAGACTACACAGTGTAGAGGTATACTGTATATTGTGGGGGGCACAGTGTAGAGGTACATTGTGGGGCACAGTGTAGAGGTATACTGTATATTGTGGGGCACAGTGTAGAGGTATACTGTATATTGTGGGGCACAGTGTAGAGGTATACTGTACATTGTGTGGCACAGAGTAGAGGTATACTGTACATTGTGTGGCACAGTGTAGAGGTATACTGTATATTGTGGGGCACAGTGTAGAGGTATACTGTATATTGTGTGGCACAGTGTAGAGGTATACTGTATATTGTGGGGCACAGTGTAGAGGTATACTGTACATTGTGGGGCACAGTGTAGAGGTATACTGTATATTGTGGGGCACAGTGTAGAGGTATACTGTATATTGTGGGGCACAGTGTAGTGGTATACTGTACATTGTGGGGCACAGTGTAGAGGTATACTGTACATTGTGGGGCACAGTGTAGAGGTATACTGTACATTTTGGGACACAGTGTAGAGGTATACTGTACATTGTGGGGCACAGTGTAGTGGTATACTGTACATTGTGGGACACAGTGTAGAGGTATACTGTACATTGTGGGGCACAGTGTAGAGGTATACTGTACATTGTGGGGCACAGTGTAGAGGTATACTGTACATTGTGGGGCACAGTGTAGAGGTATACTGTACATTGTGGGACACAGTGTAGAGGTATACTGTACATTGTGGGGCACAGTGTAGTGGTATACTGTACATTGTGGGACACAGTGTAGAGGTATACTGTACATTGTGGGGCACAGTGTAGTGGTATACTGTACATTGTGGGGCACAGTGTAGAGGTATACTGTATATTGTGGGGCACAGTGTAGAGGTATACTGTACATTGTGGGGCACAGTATAGAGGTATACTGTACATTGTGGGGCACATAAACATATTTCACATAAAAACTTACAATTAATTGGCTTGGCCCTTGGGGATCTCAGACACCACTTCCACACTTTGGCCGGGGGCTCGGCGGAGCTGATGTTGTGTTTTATCCTAATAAGAAAGATTTCATAATAAGGATTTGGAGAAGGGGCAGAGGGGTCACAGAGCAGGGAGAGGCTGGTTCTGCTACTAGGGGGTCATACCATGGGGGAGTAATAAAGCCCACCATAATGCCCCCACCCCAGTAGAAATAATTCTCCTTATAATGTGACAATGCAAAAAATACCCCCTTGCAATGCCCCCAGTTGAGCTTATGTCCCTCATAATGTACCAGTATAAAATGCCCCATATATAGTGCCCCAGTAGATGCCCTCAGTGTCCCCCATAACTTGCAAGTATAAAATACCCCTTCTTAGTGCCCCCCGTAGATGACTCCATAGTACTCCTCTCCCCCCTTCCCCATAGTACCCACCATGTGTCCCAGTATAAAATGCTACTGTACAGAGCCCCCCCCATATAAAATACCCCTTCTTTGTGGCCTCAGTAGATGCCCCTATAGTGCCCACCAATAATGTGCCAGTAATAGGTGCCCCAATAACGTGCCAGTAACAAGAGACCCCAATAACGTGCCAGTAACAAGAGCCCCCATCACGTGCCAGTAACAAGAGCCCCCATCATGTGCCAGTAACAAGAGCCCCCATCACGTGCCAGTAACAAGAGCCCCCATCACGTGCCAGTAACAAGCCCCCCATCATGTGCCAGTAATAAGCCCCCCATCATGTGCCAGTAATAAACCCCCCATCATGTGCCAGTAATAAGCCCCCCATCATGTGCCAGTAATAAGCCCCCCATCATGTGCCAGTAATAAGCCCCCCATCATGTGCCAGTATTTTAATAAGCCCCCCATATGTGCCAGTAATAAGCCCCCCATATGTGCCAGTAATAAACCCCCCATATGTGCCAGTAATAAGCCCCCCATTTGCCAGTAATAAGCCCCCCATGTGCCAGTAATAAGCCCCCCCATGTGCCAGTCATAAGCACCCCCATGTGCCACTAATAAGCCCCCCAATGTGCCAGTAACAAGAGCCCCCTCCCCCCTAATGTGCCTGTAAAACTATTGTAACAAAAAACACTTATACTTACCTCCATGTCAGTGATGCGATGCAGGCCTCTTCTGGCCTGTGTCCCGCGCTTTATGGCTCAGCCTATCAGAGGAAGGGGAAGGGACACGCCTCTCCCTCCCCTGCACCACCGCAGCGCAGGCAGATTACTATGGAGATGAGCGCAATGGAAGCGCTCATCTCCCTGTGCCCGACTGTGGCGGCTTACTTGGGGGGCATTATAGTTGGGGGGGCACATGGGGGGGGCACAGCATGATGTAGGGGGGGCCGTGGCCCCCTCTGGCCCCCCCCTGGCGACGCCACTGCCCATAAAAGTGAATGGGGCTGCGTGAAAATCGCAAGTATCCGCAAGCAAGTGTGGATGCGGTGCGATTTTCAAGCATGGTTGCTAGGAGACGATCGGGATGGGGACCCGATCTTTATTATTTTCCTTTAATACAGAATGCATAGTACAATAGCGCCGGAGGGGTTAAAAAAATAAATAATTTAACTCACCTTAATCCACTTGCTCGCGCAGCCCGGCTTCTCCTCTGTCTTCTTCTTTGCTGTGTGCAGGAAAAGGACCTGTGGTGACGTCACTCCGGTCATCACATGGTCCATCACGTGAACCATCACTATGGTAAAAAGATCATGTGATGGACCATGTGATGAGCGCAGTGACGTCACCACAGGTCCTCTTCCTGCACACAGCAAGGAAGAAGACAGAAGAGAAGCCGGGCTGCGCGAGCAAGTGGATTAAGGTGTGTTAAATCATTTATTATTATTTTTTAACCCCTCCAGCGCTATTGTACTATGCATTCTGTACAATAATGCTATTATTTTCCCTTATAACCATGTTATAAGGGAAGATAATACAATCTACAGAACACTGATCCCAAGCCCAAACTTCTGTGAAGAAGTTCGTGTTTGGGTACTAAACATGCCGATTTTTCTCACGCGTGTGCAAAACGCATTACAATGTTTTGCACTCGCGCTGAAAAATCGTGCATGTTCCCACAACGCACCTGCACCTTTTCCCGCAACGCCCGTGTGAAAGAGGCCTAAGGATTTCACAGGGTTTCTATAGGTGCACTGCTTTTCAGGTAGCTCCACACTGCATATTTCGGAAAGTCTGAGAGATAATGTGCCCACGTCCGTTATGCTATATTAAGATGTGGCTGAATTTTTCAGCAATTTGTGTCAAAATCCACATTATGCTACATGAAGCTATGTTCACGTTGTATTTAACCTTTACATTCAGTGCACACACTGGTAGAGTCCATGGCTGGGCTTTAATTCCTACTGAATGCCATACGGCGCTATATCTCAATTATAGCTTCTGTGGATCTGTGGATCACTGTATAGGAATACAGGATGCAGTGTGAATATTGCCTTACATGATAAAGGGTGACGTCCACAACATAGATTCAATAGCCATGTCTAATAGCCTGGATACAAGATGAGGTACATTTGGAGGCATACATGCTCTGTATGGAATCCTGCAGCACATTTGCCCACAGATGTTGCAGCCAGGCCTGTAGATCCTGCACACTCGTATGATGCCGAAGCTGGCGTCCCAGCTGGTCACATAAATGCTCGACTGGTGATAAATCTGACGACCTGAGAGGCCAAGGAAGTCTTGCAATCTGGTGGAGACATTCCTGATAAACCCTTGCTGTGTGTGGGCAAGCATTATCCTGCTGAAGAATGCTAGTTGGAATCCCTGCCATGAGAGGCAACACATGTGGCCGCAGGATGTCCTGCACAATTAGCTGAGCTGTTATCATATCACTACTAGGGATGGCCGATGGCTTCCCAGATCATTATACCAGCAGTTGGGGCAGTGTGTTGCTCCACAGGAAAGGCAGGATAGAAGTGCTCACTACAAGGCCTCCATACTTAAACCCAATAGTTTTTAGATCCCAAACAGAACCTGGATTCATTACTAAAGATGTTACAGCTCCAACCTGTAGCAGTCCAGGTTTCTCGTTCCCTACACCACTGCAAATGAAGGCAACAGTGGCTGACTGTCAAAGGCAGGACATCTAATGGGTGCCATAACACCAAATTTCCTTTTGCTAAGCACCTTGATATGGTCCTGGTAAAGACAGGGTTGTGTAATGAAGGTGGCTCCTGCGTCTGGATGGTGAAGAACTAAACTGTAGGAGCTGTTCATGGTTGTCGGCGAATCAAATGATCCTCTCTATGGCTTGTCTGGACTGTCCAGAGCCTATTCACTATGTCTGTGTGCCCTCATGTAACCACTACTCCTAACACCTCCTAACATTTATGTAAAAAGGCCTCAATTATTATTATTATTATTTATTATTAAAGCACCATTAATTCCATAGCGCTGTACCAGGGGCGTACATAGAAATCATTGGGCCCCATAGCAAGAATCTTAATGGGGCCCCACTAACTCCGTCCACTGGCCCATCCCACCACCTGCCCTGGCTTCTCCCCTGCCATACCCCCAGCAGTTGCAGCCGTGTAGACATTAGGAGCTACTTTCACACTTGCGTTTCTATTTTCCGGTATTGAGATCCGTCATAGGGTCTCAATACCGGGAAAAAAACTCGCTTTTGATTGTCCCCATTCATTGTCTTAGGGCACTTTCCACTATAAGCAGCACACAGGCACAGCTCATTTAGGGGGGGGGGGGGGGGGGTGCTATGGTGGTGCTGGCATAATAGTATACCAGTGCCACCATAGCCCTCCTTACCTTATGAACTGTCAGAACCTCCTAATGCATACCTCAGCTGCTGCAGAACATAAAAAGCTTCGTTCACATCTGTGTTGGGGCCTCATTCGTGGATCAAGTCATAAATGCTGGACACAATTTTATAGCCTGGAAGATGGAAACCTGACATCTCATCATAGTCAGCGGGATCCGTCGGGTGTTGTCGTCCATGAAGTGCCAGATCCGGAACTGCAGTGATTTTCGTTGATTTGCTCCTATGACGGCAGAACAGCGAACGTCACCAGCACAGATGTGAACAAAGCCTAATACTCACCTCAGCTGCTGCAGAACATTATAATAGTGACAAGGGAACTACAAGTCTCATCATCACCAGATTATTATTGGAAATTAGGGAGCAACACAGGGAGAGGTGAAAGTGGAGAGAACTACAATTTCCAGCATGTCCAGGCTGTTATGATCAGATACAAGTAGATATTACACAGAGTATAAGGCCGGGTTCATATCACCATTTAGTTTTCAGTTCTTCTGATCCGTCAGATGGAACAGAAAAATAAAGAAAAAAAATGATCCTGTATTTCAAGCATCAGTTCTGCACATTTGGCATATCCGTTTATGCCATATCTGTCGTTATTTTAGACAGAAAAAAGTCCTGCATGCAAAACGGAAAACTAAACTGTGATGAGAATCCAGCCTAAGAAAAGAGAACTACAACTCTCAGCATGTCCAGATTATAGGACATCATCTAGTTGTACCAGGTAAGAGCTTTAAAAAGAAATAACTATAACCCCTAGTATGGCCAGACTTATTATGGGGCATCAGTATACATTTAAAAGAGGGGGTATAGGAGGAGGGAACTACAACTCCCAGCATTACCAGCCTGTACTAGGGCATACGTTTAAATTACATTGAGAAACATTATACGACAAAACTACAACTCCCAGCTTTTCTAGGATGTTATGGGTTATCCCAGAACACCACTAACCTCTTCTCCAGGCACCACACAGAAGCTCCGCCCCCTCACAGTGATATGCCACAGGTCTTTCACCAGTCCTCTGCACTGGTCACATGATGATGACATCACCAAAGGTCCTTTAGACTTCTGCTGCTCTGCTATTTATTGGCTTCCTGCACTGGTCACATGGTTGATGACATCACCATAGGTCCTTTAGATTTCTGCTGCTCTGCTATTCATTGGCTTCCTGCACTGGTCACATGGTTGATGACATCACCAAAGGTCCTTCTCCACCTCTTACTTTCTCAGGTAGCCATACAAGTGTAATTAGTGGGCGGGGCCTATCCTCTACTGCGGGCCCCCTTCCCCCAGGGGCCCCATAGCAGCTGCGTGGTCTGCCTCTATTGGAGGTACGCCACTGCGCTGTACATATGAGAAGAGGTATACATACATAATACATACAGACAATTGCACTAATCATAAACAAGATGAGTTACAAACTGGTACAGTAGGAGAGAGGGCCCTGCCCGTGAGGGCTTACAATCTACATGGTATGGGAGAAGGACACAGTAGGTGAGGGGGAAGTTGGTCATGGCTGTATGGAGGCAGCAGGGTCACGGGTTGTAGGCTTGTCTGAAGAGGTGGGTTTTCAGGTTTCTTTTGAAGGATTCCACTGTAGGTGAGAGTCTGATATGTTGGGGTAGCGAGTTCCAGAGTAGGGGGGATGCACGGGAGAAATCTTGGAGGTGATTGTGGGAAGAGACGATAAGAAGAGAGGAGAGAAGGAGGTCTTGTGAGGATCGGAGAGTGCGTGTGGGGGTGTATCGGGAAAGTAGCTCAGAGATGTAGGGAGGGGACAAGTTATGGACGGCCTTGTGTGTATTTGTTAGTACTTTGAAGTGAATTCGCTGGGCAATGGAGAGCCATTGAAGGGATTGGCAGAGGGGAGAGGCAGAGGAGTAATAGGGTGAGAGGTGGATTAGTTGGGCAGCAGAGTTGAGGATAGATTGGAAGGGTGCGAGAGTGCTAGATTGAAGGCCACAGAGGAGAGACAATTTATTGAATTGACCATCCTGCATTTTCAATCAAATGATGTGCCCCTTCTAAAAGCCTGTCATGTCAGCAAAATGGCTTTGAGTGCATGAATAGCAAGGTATTTTAGTCGTTCCTTCCCCATTAATTCCTTGTAATGCAATCGGTTAGTGCTGCCTCATCCCTGGCCGCGTTCCTGAAGTGTGAAGTAACTTTACATGCGTACTGCACACTGAAGACCTTTAGGTAGGACTAGGAGAGGTCAGGAGACTAGAAAACATCTAGTAATGTAACAAAGAGCACAGCTCCATTGAAGACATCTTCAAGGTAAGGCCTCTAGCACATGACCGTTGTCTGTTTTGCAGTCCGCAAATTGCAGATCCGCAAAACACAGATGGAGTCCGTGTGCGTGCTGCAATTTGCAGAACGGCACGGACAGCTATTAATATAACTGCCTATTCTTGTCTGCAAAACGGACAAGAATAGGACAAGTTATTTTTTTTACGGACCACGGAACAGAGCAATGGATGTGGACAGCACACGGAGTGCTGTCCGCATCTTTTGCGGCCCCATTGAAGTGAATGGGTCCGCATCCAAGCCGCAAATATTGCGGCTCGGATGTGGACCAAAACGGTCGTGTGCATGAAGCCTAAGATGCGTCTTGCTGTCACTACCTCTCTTTGTATCATATGGGCGTCAGACGTCTTTTATCATAGTTTAATAACATTTTAAGCACCCTAATCGTGTTAAGTCTATTTTTTCACTAATCTCAGTTTCACTTATCTCATGATAATACAGTGCGTCATAGAGCCATGTCTAATAATCTCTCACCAAGAGGTATACTACCTAAAAGTAACCTCTGAGAGCCTTTTTATAGAGCAGCAGGGGAAGCACTCTACCTGGGACATAGAGTTGCACTTAAAAGTTTGTGAACCCTTCAGAATTTTCAATATTTTTTTACATAAATTTGACCTGAAACTATATCAGCTTTTCATAAAAGTCATAAAATTTGATAAAGATAACAAAATAAAACAAATTAGTCAACATTTTTTGAATTGGTCATTTATTTATTGAGGAAAATTACAAAACCATTTCAGTGGTAAAAGTATGTGAACCTTTGATTTCAGTATCTGGTGTACCCTTTTGCTGCAGTAACTGCAACTAAATGTTTCTGGTCATTTCTGACTAGTTGTGTACATACGCTATGAGGAGTTTTAGCCCAATCCTCCATGCAAAACAACTTTATCCCTTATGTTGGTGGGTTTCTTCCCATGAACTGCTGGCTTCAGGTTCTTCCACAACATGTCTATTGGATTAAGGTCATGACTCTGACTTTTCAAAACTTTATTCTTCTTTAACCATTCTTGTGTAGAATAACTTGTGAGCTTAGGGTAGTTGTCTTGCTGCATGACCCACGTTCTCTTGAATTGCTGGTATAATTCAGAATTTATTGTTCCCTCAATTATGGCAAGCCGTCCTGGCCCAAATGCAGCAAAACAGACCTAAACCATCATACAACCATTGTGTTTCACAGATGGTATGAGGTTTTTATGCTGGAATGCAGTGTTTTCTTTTCTCCAAATATAACGCTTCTCATTTAAACCATTCTGGACATCCGTTCACAAAACATTGTTCCAATAGCCTTCTGGCTTGTCTTGCCAGACTGGCAGCAATGTTCTTTTTGAAAAGCAGGAGCTTTCTCCTTGAAATCTTGTCATGCACACCATTGTTGTTCAGTATCCTCCTGATAGTGATTACCTTGGGTTCCTTTGTGACCTTGCAGAATATTACTCTTGGCAGGATCTTTGTTGGTAATCCACTCCTGGGGTGGGTGGTAACTGCCTTGAATTTCCTCCATTTGTACACAATCTGACTGGAGGAGTCCAAACTCTTTAGAAATAGATGGTTTTATTACCTTTTCCAACCTGATGAGCAGGTCCTGGGACATCTCTTTTTGCTCGCGCCATGATACACTTCCAAAAACATATGTTGTGACGATCAAACTTTGATACATTTATGTACTTTCAATAAAACAGGTCGCCCTCCCAGACCAGGTAATTATCTACTAATCCTAAAGGTTCACATACTTTTGCCCGTCACAGACATGTGATATTGGAATATGTCAAATCAAACAAGTGAGTCGAAAATATTAAAGGGGTTGTCCAAGTTATATTTATTGATCACCTATCCTCAGGATAGGCCATCAATATCAGATCGGCTGGGGTCCGACACCTGGCACCACAGCCGATCAGCTGTTTGAAGAAAAGGCGCGTGCCATGCCAGCGCTGCCTCCTCTTCATTGTTTACCTGCTCCCCGTTGCATCTGCAGCGGTGAGCAGGTGTAATTACACCCAAGCCGTCCCATTCATTTCAATGGTACGGATCGCTTCTAGCTTCTGTGCAGAGAATATTGGCTAAATATAGATATCAGTTGACCACTGATTTTCAAACCGCCACCTTAATTGTTGTTATGGCCCCGAATCTCCTCTGCTTAAAGAAAGATGGCACTTATCTATTCATCTATCCTCAATTCCAACACTGAGGTTCCCGTTGCTTCATTCTACATTGTACCAGAAGTGTGATATCCCATCACATGGTGATGACGTCAAGATATACAACATCCATTGATTTGTCATGGTCAACTCTAGAACTTACCTACGAGGAGATAGCTTGGCTTCACATACGCGTCTTCTAATTGTAACAGTAGTCACAGGTAACTTTAGACCTAATCAAGGTACGCTGTTCTTCTGAACAATGTGTGGAACAACCCATTTTCCTCAGAATTTCAGAGATAAATGCACTGTAACCAGCATGTACAACATTTGCTGCCTTCCTTCCTTAAATAAGGGCAATAATTGCCACCTGTTTTTCAAACAATGAATGACCTCACTCATTGAACTCCACACTGCTATTATTTTGAACAGGCCTCTTTCAATAAGTGATTGAATTACAGAGAATCAGCAGCATGCATGTCATGACTGTTGGGTCTGTTGGATGTCTATTACTCTACTACACCTGCTAGTAATTTATTCGCCATGTAGAAATATAATTTCTACCAAAAACAGTGATTAATCAGGTTAGTGATGCTTTTATTTTGAACACAACTGTACCTAGAGGTCATCTTATCAAGTTTTTTATATGAACATTGGCTGGTTGAGGTGCTGTACATTGAATATATGTATGTAGTGCAGTAAGTCTACTGTGTTATGTGCCACTTGTGCAAGGGGTGGAAGACTAGGGACTCACCTTGCTTAGGGGCCTACCGGGAGACTAACCTGTACCCCTGTGGGCCTGGAGATAAGTCACTGCCAGAGTGTGAATGTTCATGGAGTTATTGGGAGGTAGCCTTTTGCTGCACGTGTTTGCCGACAGTGATTTTTACGTTTTGCCGCCTTTGCACACACATTTATCATCTGATAGTGAACTTATTATGATTTTGTATTCATCTATAACATGCTATGATGATGGATTATTTGCCAGATGGTAACATATCACACTTTTCAGACGTCCAGAATGTCTTGGGATGAAATATAGTTTTTCCATTAGAAAACACCCCATATAAATCCGATTTCTCTTGTTAACCTGTTCATTGTAAAGCTGATGCTTGACATACATGTAATATATTACACATTCCACCGGCAGCTGAAGATTTAGCAAATGTATCTGGTAACAAGCAGTGTAACATCTCAGGTATTCGGAACTGACCCTTGGGTGACATTGCTGAGAATGTGCGTTGCTATGGAAATCTTCTGAAAAACAGTCATATTTTTTGCATGTTCTTTACATGAACCTTAGATGTATCCTCACAATATATTAGAAGGGTGCCCTTAATAACCTGTGACTTTCTGAGGTCTCTGCTGCTCCACCTGAAACACAAGGATCAACACAACGTGACGGAGAAAACATGCCACAACTGTGCTAATGACAGGGAATGGTAAGCGTATAGAATAAAATAAAACATTAGCGTCAGGAGGTTAAATAAATATTACAGTATAAATGTGAAATGTTGGTCAGACAGACAACCGTATCATCAGCGGTCCGGTGCACTAGATTTAAAAAAATAAAAAAACACTGCAAAGCATCAAAGATTAAAAATACATGGATGTTTCACATGCACAATGTTTCAGCTCAAAATATACTGAAAAAAGTGATCTGTAGTTACTTAATAATAAAACTTAGCTTTTAATAGTTGCCTTCTATTAAAATAATTGGCCCTAAAATACATATACTCAAAGTACAATACATGGAGCTACTGTTGAAGTAAGACCCTACTATATAATCAAATCCTGGAAGACAAAATCACTTAGTGGAGTAGGAATAGAAGTGCATGGCGGCACTTTGGATGAAAAACCATTTGTCCTACCGCTCCGTAAATTGGTTCCTGTGTGCAGCAGTTTCTTCTCAGAGACTTGATGTAAATAATCCTCGGGAAAGTGGAATTGCTGAAAAAGGATAGGGGTCCGGACTAGATCTCCCTAATAATGCCCTACAGGGGGGGTGCTATACTGGCCCTGATAGCCTAACCACGGAGCACCCGCCCTGACAAGAGAGACCCCGCCCGGAACCTAACCCTGGAATTGATTGACCCTGGTTAGCCATCTCCTAGTCAGCTCACCATCACAGGACCGTTGTCAAGTATTTTAAAGTGGCTTACAATGTGAGTTTAGGTAAGGTTCACATCTACGTATCAAATTCCGGTATTCTGCTCCAGTATAGGAACAGACACTGGAATGGCCGGATCCAGCATATGCCGGATATTGTCGGTGCCCTGTGGATTCGATTCACTATAATAGGGTCTGCCGGGTTTCCAGTATACCGGATTTTTCGCCCTATAAGACGCAGCTAGGTTTTAGAGGAGGACAATAAGAAAAAAATATTTTTCATTAGACCTCAGATCAGACCTCCAATGTTAATCAGACCTCAATATTAAAAAGACCCCAATAAGACCTCAGATTAGACCTCAATGTGAATGACCCCCAATCAGACCCCAATATAAAGCCCCCCATTCAGACCTCAGATTAAAACTCCATACCTCATATCAGCCCCCAGCCTGAGATCACAAAATAAAAAATCCACTTACCTCTCCTGCTCCGGATGCCGCCGCTCCTCACCTCTAGCGCTCTGTCTCTTCTTCTTGCTGCATCTGTGCTGTGAAACGACGCGCACAGCGTTAGGTCACAGAGCGCCCTCCCGCTGTGCGTAGCCACAGCACAGCTGACTGCCGAGGGTCAGGAAGTGACGAGTACAGAGCCTTCACCGCTTCCCGACCCTCCGGTACTAATGAGCGCTTCCATAAATAGAAGTGCTCATTAGTATTCACCCCATAAGACACAGTGACCCTTTTCCCCCACTTGGGAAAAATACGGTAAGTATCACAATTCTGCTCCTACATTTGCTGGATCTGGCAATTTCCGGTATTCTGTTCCTATGCCTGCACAGAATATCGAAATTTTAAACAGCGATGTGAACCCAGCCTTAAAGAGGATCACACTTTATTAGATTATATATAAATAGTGGATAAAATATAAAATAAGCGCTACTAAGTCCATAGCGCAGACATTATACAGGTCATATAACTGTACAATGAGCTCTATTAACACTTTTATCCACTAATTATAAGTAATTAAAGAGGTTCTCAGGGATTTTCACATTGATGGCATATCCTCAATATGAGATTGGCGGAGGTCTGACTCTTGGCACCGCCACTGATCAGCTGTTTGAGGAAGCTGGAGCACTCACCAAAGCTCGGATGAGCACCGCAGCCTCCTCGCAGCTTACCAAGCACGGCACAGTATTTTACAGAGGCTGTGCTTGGTATTGCAGCTCAGCCTACTCTCTTGAATGAGCCTAACCCATGTGACCGATGAAAATAATGTCACATGACCTAGGAAGAGCACTGGAGCATCAACACACAAAAAAAAAAAAACTGATCACAGATTGTGGATGCAGATTCAACTTTAAAGGGGTTTTCCGAGACTTAAAAATCAATTACTTAAGGCTCATGCACACGACCCTATGTATTTTGTGGCCCGCAAAAAATACGGATGACGTCCGTGTGCATGGCCCCTAATAGAATAGTCCTATCCTTGTCCACAATGTGAAAAATAATAGGTCGTGTTCTATATTTTTGCGGAACGGACATATACGGAAATTGAATGCACAAGGAGTAACTTCATTTTCTTTTTGCGGACCTATTGAAATGAATGGTTCCGCATACGGCCCGCAAAAAAAAAAAAAAAAAAAAACGGAATGGACATGAAAAGAAAATATGTTTGTGTGCATGAGCCCTTATCCTCAGGATAGTAACAGAAAAATCTTGGCAAGCACTTTGCAGTTCAATCAGGTATATCCTTTACTGTATTAAAATAGATGATGAAATCCGGTCTGAGATTATATCTGTTGTAATACCCGATTGAAATGCAAAGCACTTTTCGGGACCTCTGTTATCGACTTGGGGAACGCCCCTTCCCATTGCAGCGCACGCAACAGATTAAGTGCCAGCTGAACTGCGAGACAAGTTATCCTCAAGATAGGTCATGAATATCTAATTAATAGGGGTCTGACTTGAACCCCCGCCGATTCGCTTTTTGAAGATGCAACAGCGCATGTGTGCGTGTTGCAGTCTCTTCTTAGTATACAAAGCACAGTACCATACATTGCAAAGTGGCTGTGGCTTGGAATTGCTACCCAGGTCTATTCACTTGAATGGGTCAGACCAGGCATGCTCAACCTGCGGCCCTCCAGCATGCTGGGAGTTGTAGTTTTGCCACAGGTTGAGCATGCCTGGGTCAGACCAATAGAAATGATGTCAAGAGTCTGCAACACTCATCTAAGCACCATTGCACCTTCCAATAGCCGACTAGAAATCAGATCCCCACCAATTAGATATTGATGGTCTATTTTAAGGTCAACTTTTAAGTCTTGGTAAATGTTTTTGATAGTATATTTTGACCTCATGAACTTTTATTACAACCTGAATATGCCTTAATTCTTAACTGAACCTATATCCAAGAGATAGAAGTGTTGCAACTGCTGTATCTCAAACCTTAGATGCGCATTGTCCGAGGAGGACAATAGGGAAACCTACAGATGTGCAATACAGACTTTTCAGAAAGCCGTTGAATATTCCAATGAACATTGTGAGGACTGGGGCCTCACACATTGGTGCCTGACCGTATATCACCCTGATTGGAGACACTTTGCATTCATCGCACGGCTGGCAGATGCAGTTTAAAGTGTACTTAAAATAAGAGTAATATATAACCGCTCACAATAACTCCAGTAATGTTCGGGACATGTGGGTTGGGAAAGGAACTTCTAAAAAGAAATTATTTGTTCTTGTGGGCTGTTTTTTTTTTCAACTAGCATTCATTAAGAGATGTTGAACATAAGGCAATGTGCCATGTGGAGTTGCTCAACTGCCAGTGTCAATGGTCCCAAAGAAGTTGTGAGGCCTCCGAGCATCTTATGTGTACACATCAGGCTTATCCCGCTTTGTGTTCTGTGCATCGATAAAGAGGACGAATGCGGGGGGCACACTGAATGATGAGGTAAGATCCATGGAGATTAACCTCTATCATTTAATAGGTCAAGAAGGAATTCACATTTCCCAGCTGCGTAACAGAGTGAGTGATTTTTTTGCCACACTTCTTTATTTCCATAAACGCCTGGTCTTCGTTACCCGTTCTTCAGCTGTTGTATAACCGCAACTGATCAAGGACAACGGGGTGACTAAAAGAGTATGGCTTCAGCAAGCTGTAGTCCGACAAGATTTAGAAAACAAAAGCCTAACAAGAAAAGCTTAACAAAGAGTGACCTTGCCTTTTCAACCGTCCTTCCCCTTAAATTAATACAAAACACGGGCGACTTTTTTAAATTTTTTCTGGACAAACATTTTATTTTAGGTAATGCGTCTATACACTGTACATTCAGTCACTGTGGTATATAAGCATAGCTATTTTCATACATAATCTCATAAAGTCCTTTATTTTACAATATTAACTGTGTGAGGGCAAAGAATCTGGAAAGAAAAAGGAATCGACAGTACACAGCGAAATAGATAAATATGCTAAGCTTTTTTCTTACTTTTTTTGTTTTAATCAGGCATTTATAAACAAGAAAGCATACATTAATTACATAAAAATAGTTCTAGAATAGTAAGTTTTTTTTTAATATTGTCATTAGCAGCAGCATAGGATAAAATAAAAAAGATAAAATATGTTGAAATGATATTGGCTATAACATATGCAGATGTATTTTCTTTTCATCAAATGAAAAATGTAATTCAGATTTTTTTCTGATACAAAAAACTCCACCTAAAATGAGAAAAATGGAAAAAAATTGTTTTGTAATAAAAAAAATACTTTACAATGAAAATATGGACAAGTGTGATGGAAAAAACACTACATTTATAAATTGCAAAAAAATTCATTTTTTCTCTCTAACAGATTCTTCATCGTTAAAACAACCAATTAAACCATATAATTAGCAGGTAATAAAGAGCATTTGAAGGAACACAAAAAAAAAAAAAAAAAACACCATATACATGTATAATACAACAGTGTAAAAAGAAAATAAAACAAAATATTTACAAATTGAGTTTTTGTACAATTGGCTAGTTTGACTTTTAAAAGTAGAATATTATGCTTAAGAGTAATCTGCTCAATATGTATTAATGTTATTGCTGTTGGTTTATGTTTCCCTTTATCATCGTTATAGAAACATTATTAAATGGAACACGCTTTTTTTTTTAATTTTTAAGTAATGCTTTTCAAGCGGAGGGAGAGTCACAGCTTTTGCATGAACACGCAAAGCAGTCACATCCAGGTACATGAAAAAACTAAAACAATGTAACGCAGCAAACTGTACATAAGAATTTCATATCAAACCCCTGTGCCGATAAAAAAAAAAAAATGTAAAAAAAAAAAAAAATCATCCCTCGAGTCTGGGATTCATTGCCAAAGCTAGACTGTAGCATGCTCAGGAGTGAAGTTTTTGTTTTGTTGTTTTAAAAAATGTACAGGCCTGTTTTTTTTGTTTTTTTTTTTATAGTATGTACCTGCTGGGTTTGATCAGATCGAAGCATTTAGGTGAGTTTACGGTGATCTGAAATGGAAATTCCCAAACAGTTGTAGAATACAGAGATTAAAAAGCTATAAGCAAGTGTAACATTGTAAACAACATACGCTCTGAGGACCTAATAACTTACAATGTTGGTAGCAGCAAACGTTAGTAAGGCAAACGAGTATATGGTATCAGTATTAAAACTTTACTCTTTAAAAATGGCTTTACGTATTACTATGTAGATCAGATCATTTTAGAGTCAAAGTCCCTTAAGAAGGTAGGCATCGCCTATGAATTGCGGATGTAGAACAGTGTCCAAAAACTAAAAGTTAGACTGGAAAAGCTAGCGCTGGTTTAGTGGAGAGTTTTGGAAGAGGGAGCAAACATTCAAGCATCGATTTCTCCAGATTTAATTTTTTAATTAATGGGAGGGAGGGGTCCTGTGCTACAACATGAAACATTAAAGAGAAAAAGATGGCAGATGACAATGCCCTGCAGTACAATGACAAATTTCTAAGAACATCCAGTTTTTTTTCCAAATCTATATATATCAGTAATTCAAGAGTTTATATGCAGTACAATTATGGCTTTTAAATTTCTTTTCCTCCAATGAGTTAGCTAAAAAAATTGTCTAAATATTTAAGAATACCCCCATTCAATAGAGAAGTCATGTGCTTCATGTCTTATTGGGGGTGAGGAGCCCTGATATTCCTGGGAGACCTTCTGAAAATTGAAGTACTAGACTGATTTTTAAAAAGGCACACGCATCGACTAGGAAGGAAGGCACGGTAAAGGGTGACCTGTGTATATGGAAAGCTGGTATCTAAAATTCAGGAATATAGTGGTTTTTATAAAAGATATGCAAGTAAATGGAGCCAAAAAGTGAACCCAGATTGCTGTATGCGATTACAGCACTGGGCCCAATTTTAATATTTTTTACTAAAAATTTTTTTGACTGCTAATGTAGCACCGTATATACAACTTAGAGCATGGGTTCCGCCTAGGATACATATAAAACAATTGTGTGTGTATTTTGGCCAAGTTCTAGACTTTCTGCTCCTGAAAACGCACAACCACAAAATGTATCCAACAGCGTTGAATTGCCCCACTCACCCAACAGATTTTTGGAGACAGATTACACAACTCCCCCTCCCCCTTCTACAAATTTAAAATCAGTGCTAGGGGATTATTATAACTGAGAAACCAAAAAAGGTAAATTATTTTGTGGCTAAAAAGGAAAAAATAAAAATTTAAAAAATATTTAAAACATTATTAATGCCCATTTTGTGATATCCTAAGTGGCAGACTTAATTTCACATGGTTTGGTTTCTAAAAAAAAAAAAAAAAAAAAAAAAAAATTGTGAATAAAAAAATAAGTTAGTTTTTATTTTTAAATGACAGTCACTGATTTGCATTGCACTATGTAAGAAAAAAAAAAGTGAAAAAAAAAAAACCTTAAACAGCTGCAGAACTAAAGACATGCAAATGCGATGCAGGACCCTCCAGTACCAGCAGCATTGGGCACGCTGCTCTGAGGACTGTACAATGAACCTTATTGTAAAGAGGCTTCTCACTGGGGAAACATGACCTGTAGCGCAGCCTTTATGTAAATACATTCTATGACTTGAGGAACCCACTAGCAGCGAACATGTGGGTAAATTATATATATATATAAAAAAATAAAAAACACCTTTGTGAGACACTGCTTCATTGCATTGTGTGTGCAGAAACAAAAACAAAAAATAAAATAAAAAATATGTCACTAACCCAAGAATATTGATGGATATTATCAACAGTGCAGTGACATCAGAGGCGTGCAGTGTACATAGCCATGTTAGTGTACTCCATAGGTTTTAAATAGGGTAAATAGCAATGAACATGTACGACCCATAGAATTTGATTAGAACACTGAGTATCAAGAGATTGTGCTGCTTTCACCAAGGCAAGTAGAGTAGCCGTTTTTGGTGCCCCTTAGGAAATACTATCATTAAAATGAGAAGGAAAAAAATAAAATAAAAAATAAACAAGACCGCGTTTTTGTGTTGTCTCCTAAGATATTTCCCACTTTAAGTGTGGATCAACCTATTATCATGGCTGACTCATTTCAGGACTTCATTATCCAAAAAGTTAACCCAAGTAACACTAAAAGAGGGATTATATAAGGAGATGCTCTGACTTCAGAGTGGCACTGCACCTTTGCGGAGGGTCACTTGTCTACCTATAATGGTGCACAAATGCTCTCCAAGACTGATTATTTACAACCTTAAAAAAATAATAATGGTGGATTAAGACCAGACCTTTGCAGTCCTGTAAGCAATGCATCAGTTATAGTTATTTTTATTATTATTAGTTCTATGCATTTTATTCTGACATCTTTTTCATTATAGAATATTTTTACACTTATTTTCATTTTTTTTTTAAAAGAGCAGTTAGTAAACTTTACAATAGAGTATAAATATTTCCTGTACATACGTAGCATGAAAGCCCATTATTTAGACAGAACTGACAACATGAAGACTTGGGCGGCTTCATGAACACTTAGAATGGAAATAAAAATGAAACAGAGAACCCTGAAGTAACAAAAAGAAAAGAAATGTTTCTGCATCCGGACATGGAACTCATCTGCTAAACACCAGGGATGGTCTTTCCGAGCAACTGATGACCCTTCAGCTGCTATGGAGTCATCAACCCTTAGGATTGCCTCCAAGTTCCTGTTGCTATACAGGACTTCATAGTTCCATAGCGGCTGAGGAATCTCAGGTTGTCACTACTCTTTAAAAGCAAAAGATGTACAAGCATGTCAACAATGAGACTACAAAACCCATCAAGAGTCTGACACAACTTGGCCATCTTCTCCAGGTGATCATTTTCTTACCAAGATAGAAACTGGATTTCTTTCCAATGCACACACAAGACCAGTTCAACTCCTAATACAATCACTTGCAATTTACCACCAAATTAAATACAAGGATGTTTTCCCCTTTCGGACTGCAACTTTAACACCCCCTTACCCCCCCCCCACACACAAAATACATCAAGCAACCTGCAAAAATAGTTGGTCAAGTCAGTACCTAAACTGTTCAACGGACTTCAGTATTAAGATCATTAAATTCTTCCTAGCACCATGGCTAGAATTTGAGGATAGCTTTCTTTCAATTAGATTCCATGTTCCCTATGGCATATACAGGATTCCCAGAGGCTGCTTTTGGTGATACTCAACTGTAGGGCCATATTCTGAGATGAATATGACGATGCAACCTAAAAATCATATAGTAAATAACCATAAAAGTTATTTTTCCTCCCAAAAAAAAAAGTAGTGCCCCAATCCATGGCTTGCGTCTGGTACTGTAGCTCACTTGAAAGGGGATGAGCTGTGATACCCGACACAGCCCATGGACAGAGGTGGCGCTGTTTTTAGTATAAAAAAAAGTAATTAAAAGGCAGCCCCTATAAGAAGGTAGGGACATAGTCTATTACAAAGAGCTCATTGTGCTTTGTTGTTTATATCTATTATTCCTTCTAATGACACTTTCTACTATGCAAATATCTATCCTCTAATTCCAGCCACCTGTATAGGATATTTTAAGCAGCAAGATAGTGTTTGCATCTCTCTGTCTAGCATTCAGCATTGCACTGTGTTAACATGCGCTCAAAACACGCTAACAGCAGCCATAGAACAAAATACTGAATTTATGAAAACTGTAACAAAAACTAACAGAACAGATTACATAGACTCCCAAATACTTGCTGTTAGTTGCACAAACTTTTTAACAGCCAGTTTATATTCTTTATCCCAACCCGATTGCCCCCTTTCTGGACAATTTGCAAAGAGTACTTTGATTCAATATACACCTAGAGATCTCTTTCCAATATGGCGGCATTTATAAAAACACTGGTCAATACGGCTAAACGGTTCCATTTCTTTTATTTGTTTTTTGGATGTTCTGTCTTTCACCCTCTCCTATATGTGCACAGATAAACCTGTCTCGGCAAAACAAAAATTATATATAAAACCAAACCAAAAAGGTGGAGCATTTGGATAATACCCAGGCAACAAAACAAAAAACCAAAAAGGTGGAGCATTTGGATAATACCCAGGCAACAAAACAAAACCAAAAGGTGGAGCATTTGGATAATACCCAGGCAACAAAACAAAACCAAAAAGGTGGAGCATTTGGATAATTCCCCAGGCAACAGAATCTGATGGAGAAGCCACTAATGTAGTAGAGTCTCGAACAGGGTTCAAAATGGATGGCTTGCTGCCAAATACATTGCACAGTCGATCTGAATATGGCGTCGAGAGGAAGGGTGGATTCTGGAGTAGCAAGGAAGGGTTGATTTTTATTTTTTTATTTTTTTTAATAAACCCCAAAAAGCCTGTAACAAGTCAGTTAAAATTGTGCACCAAAGTTTCAGTTCTGTTATACAAAAAAAAGTTTTCCCCGTTTTATGGAGTCTTTACAATGTTCTGATCATTTTAATATATTTTTTTTATATTAAATAGCTTATAAGAAAATGTAAATCTCAAAGTGATCCAGGCAAGCGTAAGAATGATTTTTTTTCTCTTTTTTTTCCCCCTAAATGATCATGCTTGCTTTGTTTAAATCTTTGACTTGAATGCTGCGTTATCTTGTAGTTGACACGTAGAAAAAAAAAAAAAAAAAAGTAATTTTTGAGCCTAAATGGCTCCTTTTATAAACACTCTGTCTGAGGCACAGTAAGATGTTGTGCTGTGTGGGATCAAACGAGGCATAGTTCAGTGCTTCTGTTGTATAGGATCTATCATTTTCCACTCTTGTAAAATGTTCATATTTATTAGTGCATGCTCTTTGCACACACTCCATACACTCACACGTGCACCTATTCATGCATACATCGGACAGCCTCTTCCTCTTCCTGTGCATATACGTAAAATCTTGTTTATGAATAGATACTTTCTTTTTTTTTGCTTCAAAAGGAATTTTTTGTGTGTGTTTTATTTTGCATTAGTTCTCAATGTCTTTTCGTGTGTGTTCACTGCTGGAAAGGTTGGTGGGCTTGGCCCAAAGTTGTTCCTGTAGATCTTTGACAACTTTTTCCAAGTGTTCTCTGGCTTCCTGCTCCTGTACAAGATCTGTCCGAAGTTTCTCTCTGTCACTGTCTGCATGCTGGAGTTTTGCTTGCAGCTCTTCTATCTAAAATAGGCCAGGTCAAAAACAAAAAAAAAAAAAAACATTAGGTTATGAGAATTCTTTACAGTATAACTTAAGGAAATAGACATTTACATGTTATTTTATGAATAACTACTATTTAATTAGAGATAAGTGAAAAAGTAAAATACATTTTGTTGCCAATTAAGAAAAATTTCATATTTAATGCCACTGTAAAAATGTATTTCCATAAAACTGCTCTGAGCTCGACAGCAAGTAATTCACGGGTGACCTTTATTTCAAAAGGAAGTAAAGTCAAGGATGTGATGCTGTAACAAATACAGTGTGTTTATCTCTGACCTCTTTCTGTATCTGCTATAGAAGGATGCTGACCTTGACAGAGGAAGTTGCATGCCCCTGACTGCTGGCTGTGAAGAAGCACGCTGCTAATTATCTTACAAAGCTAGACAGCACTAGAATAGATTTTTTTTATTTATTTTCTACTTCCCTGCAGCCATGGCCTCTTAAAAGTTTTTTTTTTTTTTTCCAGGATTCGGCCTCATGAACACAACCTGTAAGTTCGGTCCACATCCAACCTGCATTCTTTGCTGATCAGATGTAGACAAAAACCATGCCCGAATCTTGTTTATTTTATAGACAAGAAGGAGACATTTCTAAGGGAGTATTAAAAAAAAAAAAAAAAAAAATGGCATGCCCACGGTGTAAACAGATACGGTCGTGTGCATGAGGCTTTGTATTCATGGCCTATCCTTCAGATATACCGTCATCATCGGATTGGTAGGGATTTAACACTCACTGACGAACTATGTAGCGCCAGTGCCGGTTGTCATGCCGAAGCTCCCTAACTCAGTCTACCGTGTAGAGCAGAGATGCCCAACCTGTGGCCCTATAGCTGTTAAACTACAACTCCCAGCATGCCTGGACAGCCTACAGCTATTAAAGCATGCTGGGAGTTGTAGTTTTGCAACAGCTGGAGGGCCAGAGGTTGAGCATCCTTGGTGTAGAGTAGAGAGCTGGTAACTGCAGCGCTACTCGCACTGAAGTGGATGGGAGAAGCGCAGCCATTACCATCTTCTGCATCAGCTACACAACGGAGGGAGCTGTGCGATTCCGGCGCTATTCTGAAACCGCTTAACGGCAGGGTTAAACTCCTTTAAGCATGGGGTGCATGCAGTCTTGCAGTTCTAAGGTTAAGGGCTCATGCACACGAACGTATTTTATTTCCGTGCCGTTCCGTTTTTTTTTTTTTTTTTTTGCGGACCATTCATTTCAACAGGTCTGCAAATAAAAAAATAAAAAAAACTGAAGTTACTCCGTGTGCATTCCGTTTCCGTATGTCCGTACCGCAAAAAAATAGAACATGTCCTATTATTGCCCGCATTACGGACAAGGATAGTACTGTTCTATTAGGGGTCAGCTGTTCTGTTCCACAAAATACGAATGCACGCGGTCATCATCCGTAATTTCTGCAGATCCGTTTTTTTTTGCGGAAATATATACATACACTCGTGTGCATGAGCCCTAAGGATAAGCTAGGTTGCTATCATCCAAATGGAAGGGGTGTTCAATTAGCTAGCACTTTTGATCTAGCACAGGGGTGGCCAACCTTGCATACACAAAGAGCCGGAAAAAAAAAACGTATGACTACCAGGAGCCACAAGCTATACATTTACACACAAGTCACCGTATTTTTTGCCCTACAAGATGCACCTAGGTTTTAACAAAGAAAAATAAGATAAAAAAATAATATTTTTCAACCGACCTGAGGTCTGCAAAAAAATATATTTTTCTTATTTTTCATTAGCAGAGAAAAAAAGAAAAAAAAATATTTTTCATCAGACCACAGATCAGACTCCTAAATCAGATCCCCAATCCTAATCTGACCTACAATAAGATCCCCTAACCTCATCAGACCTCCAAATCAGACCCCCAATGCTCGGATCAGACAACAAAAATCAGACTCCCAGCGTCAGACCCTCAGTGCTCAGATCCCCTCCCCATGCTCAGATCTCCCCCCTTCTCAGATCTGACCCCCCATGATCAGATCTGCCCCCATGCTCAAATCTGAACCCTCATGCTCAAATCTGAACCCTCATGCTCAAATCTGAACCCTCATGCTCAAATCTGAACCCTCATGCTCAAATCTGAACCCTCATGCTCAAATCTGAACCCTCATGCTCAAATCTGAACCCTCATGCTCAAATCTGAACCCTCATGCTCAGATCTTCCCACTCATGCTCAGATCAGGCCCCCATTGCTCAGATCAGGACCCCCCATGCTCAGACAAGAACCTCCTATGCTCAATTCTATAATTTTAAAAAATATCTTCCCTCTCCTGATCAGGCACTGGGCTCCTGCTCGGGCATCTGCTACTCTGCAGGTCTGACACGCTCTCCACTGTGACCTGATGAGCACAACATCAGGTCATAGTGCGTATCTCCACATACTACGTTCTCACACTGTGTGCATCAGGATGTAGTGGAGAGTGAGCTGGAGCTGCAAAGTAGTAACAGTGCCCGATCAGGAAAAGAGATCTGAGCACGGGGCAGAAAGATAGCCGGCCTGACTGCTCCCTGGCTTCACAGCTAGAGCCTCACTTGAAGAAGCAAAGAGCCACAGGTTGGCCACCCCTGATCTAGCACATAAAGTGGAGAACTTGGAGAATTCCTCAGACCGCCACTGGAACACGTTTGTCTACACACAGTTGCAGCTTGGCACTTCTGTACGGTGGAAGGAGGTTGCAGGTAACACCCATTGCAGAGTTCTCACTCTGGTAATGTTTAGTCTGGAGGCCTCTTATCAGCTTGAAGCTGGGGAGGAAGTTTGCATCATTTCCTGGTTTGGCATGTCTCACATCAGTAGAATCAGTCTACTCCCCTTCCCGTTATTGAACATTTTCAAAAGAGGCATAAATAGTTTTCTCTTTTTTTGTCAGTGTGCTCACATACAAGCTTATATTCACTACTAAAACAGAACTGTGAAATCACCCAATAAAGATAATGCCTTATTTTTTTGTCCTGGAGCCCTGTGCGCCATAGGGATTCTGTCACCTAGATTTTTAACTACCAAGATTTTCACATCACTACATCAGTCTCCACAATTTAGTTTAAAATATACTAGTCTTACCCCATCTGTCCTGTCTTGCTTTTATTACCATGCAAATTACCTCTATAAGAAGCCCAAGGAGATGTTCCTCTGTCTGTTGGAGCCCAGCCACGCCCATTATCTCAGAGCCCCTCTTAATTGTTCACCCCTCTCCCCTTTTTTTTTTTCCCCCAGTGTGCTGTAATCTCGCACATGCGCCCTGGTTACACTGGTCCGGGCCCGGGCGGTGTCCTGGCAGCAGCTTCACGTAAGCAATGATGCATGCGCCGGCTGTCTGCGACCTTCACTCGATCCGGAAAGGAAGGAGCGGAGTGGCGAGAGTTCACCTGACAGGACACCGCAGGGGCCTGGACCAGTGTAACCAGGGCGCATGCGCGAGATTACAGTGCACTGGGGGGAAAAAACTAAGCAAGGAGAGGAGCGAATAATTAAATCCAGATGACAGAATCCCTTTAAACGAAACAATTTTTTTTAAAAAAATAAATAAAAATAAGTTACCTGAGCAGAGTATTTCGCCCGTATCCGGCCTGCGTCGCAGCCCTTGTCGCACACTCTGACTTGCCTAGCTTGTTCCAACTCTCGCTTCAGACGTAACCGCGATTCGTTAGCCTCCTTCATTTTCTTTTCATTTTCAGCCCGGAGACGTTCTATTTCTTTTCTTAAGTTGCGTTTTGCCTCTGTTGCTTCTCTCAACTTCTCTTTTTTGGCCACTCGGAGAAACTCCAGCTCCTGGTAATCACAAAAGAGATTTTTTGCTTTAAAAATATAGCTAATAGACTATGAAGACAACTAGAAATGTTGGCAAATACTAAAGCACTCAGTGCAGAGCACTTCATTCCCAACATACTTATGTATATACCAAGTGTTCAGGTGATGTAGGGGGCAGGGAGGGGATGACAAACGTAGCAAAATGTTGAAATGAGAATGGAGGCAAACCATGCAATTCAGCACCATTATGCTTCTGAAAGGATTCACGGGAATAAAACATTGGGATAGAGGAGATATGAAAACAGGACCAGAAATGAGGCTTCCTCTTGCTCTCTGATATGGACATGCACAACAACATATTTCTGTTAAGTAACACCCTGCAGCTAGGTCATGGGAAATCCTTTTCCCTTTACAATAATATGACATCCCAGCCAAGCCATTGTTAACGTCGCTGCACTCCTGACTTTCTCTCCACCAAAATTAGGAACTCCATAGCATGGAGGAAGGAAGCTGCCACGATTCATCTTTCAGACTGCAAGAAGTACTACAGTCTCCTGTCTGGGGCGCCATCATCTCACAGGTGGAGAATGTAGGTTGTTCTTATAAGAAAAAATTCCATTTGGAAGATGTAGTAGTCGATTCACCGCTGACTCTACCGTTTCCGCAAAAGGTGCCTCTGTCTCCAACTCATCCTTCCTTGGAAACCATCTCCATGGTGCCTTCCTTCCTTCCTTTTTGTATCGTAACACATTAACCTGTTCGGGAGTAGGTTGCAACCATGGAGACGTTTACCAGGAATTAAAGCGTTATAACATAATGGCACCTTATCTAACACAACAGGTGGTCCAGAATTTTAGCAGTTACGTCCACTTCTCACACCATGCCCACCTTCCAAGTACCTAATGCCATAATATCCGGCGCACAATGTATTTTTTGACATCTAGAAAATAAAATTGAACTATTACCTGTTGGAGACTCCGTTTAGCTTGCAATGCAGCATTCAGTTTCTCTTCTTGTTTCACTCTCATTTTAACAACTTCGTGGAGGAACTTTTCTTTGGCTTCCTTGGAATCTAGACCACTGTCCAGGGCTTGCCTTAGGTGTTCCAATTCTGCCTCAAGTCCGCTGCTGTGAGAGTCACAATGATGTGCCCCTTCAAATAAAGGGTTGATTACCGTCGGGGCCAACATGCCCGGAGAACTTAACTCCTTGGCGGAGCTTGAGGATGTGAAGGAAGGAGAGGAGAGCGAAGACAGCGAAGAGGTAACTAAAAAGACAGGAAAAACAAAGATAATAAGAACGGATATAGCCAATTGATTCTTGCTTACTCAAAGTCTACACAAGCGAATAGGTCAAGTACATCTTTTAAACCAAGACGGCTGCAATTCATAAACAGTGGAAGGAAATTACAAAAGCTACTCAAACAGAATAGTCCATCCTGCATCTAAGGCTACTTTCACACTCGCGTTTGGTGCGGATCCGTCTTGTATCTGCACAGACAGATCCGCACCAATAATGCAAACGCTTGTATCTGTTCGTAACGGATCCGTTTGCATTCATAAAAAAAAAATTCTAAAATCAAAAACGGATCAGTCTTGACTTACATTGAAAGTCAATGGGGGACGGATCCGTTTTCAATTACACCATATTGCGTCAGTGAAAAAAACTGATCAGTCCCCATTGACTTGCATTGTAAGTTAGGACGGATCCATTTGGCTCTGCATATTCAGACGGTCACCAAAACGCTGAAACCTGCGTTTTAGTAACCGTCTAAAAACTGCAGCAACGGAGACCAAATGCAGCCAAATTGATGCATTCTAAACGGATCCTTATCCATTCAGAATGCATTGGGGCTGAACTGATCCGTTTTGGGCCGCTTGTGAGAGCCCTGAAATGGATCTCACAAGCAGACCCAGAAACGCTAGTGTGAAAGTAGCCAAAGATGAGCATTATATTCAAAAGAACACAGCTGAATCAGAATGCAACCATTGCCATTGGTTGCAGAAAGACTTCCAGGAATAGTTTATTCTTTTAAGGGAAAAATAAAAAATAAAGCTCAGTGCAACATTGATGTTGAGCTACAAGGTTTGTTGAAGGCCATATTTGAACCTTTCACACGATACCTAAAGATTAAAGAACATCTGAAATCCATTAGAAGTGTGACAATTTGTAATTTTGTGTAATGTACAAACTACCTCCTAAAATGTCAGCAATAAAAAATTCCTGCCCAGAGTTCCTGTGTATGGCACACCAAAGTAAGAGCAGAAAAGTATGACACGGAGTGTGATGACCTGAGTGTGACCCAAGTGATTCATCCACCAGGCAAGGTGATACCCAGCACAGATTAACTACTGGAACCTGACTCGTAAACATAATCCATTTAATCTTTGATCTGTAATTTCAATTTCATCACCCACCCTCCGAGCTCTGCAGAGCAAACACCATTTACAAGCTACATTATTATTTTTTCTTAAAGTACCTTAGAAAAGGCTTGCACAGCAAACTGCTTTGTACATCACACTGGGTGGAAGGGCAACCTGGTCATTTCTGGGGGGAGTTCAGTACTTTGCATAGCAGTAGTTATTTTATACTTTAAAAATGAATAAATCAAAAATTCAACTCACACTTACATTCTTCTCTACTTTCCACTTCGATTTCCGTTTCAGATTCTCTCTCTTCTTCCCGGGCTGGAACGGGAGGGGCTGGTACCTCAGGTGCTGGGGGCATTTCTGCAGTCGGCCTTCGTTTTCGGGACTGTGCAGGGCTACTCGATGCCTGAATGCTTCTTGGCACAGTTGGGGCACACAATGGGCTTGTGATGACTTTCTGTGGGGCAGGGGGTGCCAAAGCGACATTGGGGGCAACCAGGTGCTCAAAACTCTTGTAACTATAAAAACTGTCCAAAAAAAACGGAAAAAAATATATATTTTAGAAACTACAGTAAACAAAATCAAAGCCACATGGGTGTATCATGCAGATATGAGTTTTTGCACCTTAGTAAAGTACAAAAATTATAAGAAATAAAATCTGAAGGTTCCACGAGTATATTATAATCTTACCCATCTCTGATTAGGGCAGGCAACTCCTTCTCATTTGCTGAAATGGCAGGGGACCAGGGCCGGAAAGCTGACAGGCGCTGGCGAGGGTTACTATATGCTGAATTCTGTTTCAAGACAAAAAATAATAATCCCATTGTTAAAAAAATAACAGTGCTGTCACACGTACAGTAATAAATGCATACAATACAACTTTTCCAAAATCTAAGGGCAAGTGTTCTCGTAGCCCCTTAAAGGACATAATAGATATTTGCAAACTGGCAAAAAGCAGCTGCCCCCTACTGGACAACCCTTGCAATGTCAAAATAATTAGGTCTGTTCTACTTATACTCCCCTTACAGTTGAATACACTGAATAATTATCCCTGTTTTAAGATAACAAAATTCTTAAAGGGGTTATCCCATATTTTTATGGCATATCCTCAGGAGAGGTCATCAGTAGGTATCCAACTAATGTCAACCTTGTTGATGTCTTCCTTTGGCCTAGGCACAGTTCAGTTCCACTCAAGTCAAAGGGTCTGAGCTGCAATACCAAGCACAGCCACTATACAACAGATAGCGCTGTGCTTTACGCATGGAGGCCAAAGCACTCACTGGAGCTCCACTACATTCACAAACAGCTTTATCGGTGGGGTGCCAGGGGTCAGACTTCCACCATTTTGATATTGTTGACCTATCCTAAGGATGGATGATTAGTATTAAACAGATTGTAAAAAAAAAAATCTCTAAAAGCTGCTATGAAATTACGGATTTTCTGCGATTTGGCCAAATATTCTTATCACCTGCACTGCACACCTGACAAATTAAAGCCAGTGCTTTTAACGCTATCACAGGTGTTCACTGCTCATTGGTCCTCAAACCCTTCCTTAGTTTGTGATGTCGCCCCTAATCGCTCAGCAACTTTCATTGCAGAGGATGAACCGGATTAGATTTGCCTGCCAATAAATAATAGGAAGATTTTGCTGGTTTTCTAGGATCTAGGTCGGGGGCTTGCAGTCTGTAAAGTCTCTAAGAATCCACTTACCTCATCTTCTATATGTGCCAAAACAATTTAACAGAGAAAGAAAGACATTTCCCCACAGTGAGGCGGAGACACATTATGAAAACAGGTCAACTGATGTTTCAAGTCCTCTTCCCATCCCCAATACAATATTACATACGCTTACCTTGCTGGAGTTCGACAAATTCCGTAACCAACTTGAGGACTTGTCTTTCTCTGCTGAGCTTGGGGAGTGGATGATCGATTCATCAGTTTTTGACTTTTTAGGTACAGACTCAGAAGAAATCTATGGGAAAAAAATAAAAACAAAGTTGTGATTAGAAACTTTGTCCCATATATACAGAGGAGCCGAATTTGTTATTCATCCATTTTGAGACGTGTCTATGTTGATAACTCAGTTTACCTAGCATCCTCAGCACATAGGGACATCATGCCACGTTGTGCCAAATGAAAAACTCCTCACCATTACACCTTTATGTGAGCATTGCACTACTGTAATGTAAATGGAGGCGTACGTGCATCACTATGCAAGATCATTTACAACTTCTTTACAGAGATTTATAACTCAAGCCAAGAAAAAGGCATGTAGCCTTGCCATTTGAAGCGACAAGGAAGTACAAATTTAGGGAAGTCTTGCTGCTGGTCTGAAGTTCCTCAAGAAGAAGTCTCACTGCACAACTGAAAATAACTTGCCATGTCTCCTGAGAACGAGTCATGTCGTGTGGCATTTGTGACTTTAAAGGGTAAACCCATTCCTGGCCCTAAACTGGTCCTCATCTCACATAACTTTCCCTCCCCCTCCCCCCCTCTCTCAAAGGGCCAATAACATTCAGAGAGGCCAAAAATGACCTCACAGTGCTACTGGTTTTAGCAATGACAGAAATGGAACTGGTCAGACTGAGTGCCCCCACTGAATCCACCCTGAAAATGACAAATGTCTGCTTTCTGCCTGCGTATAGAAGGAATATTTTATGTGGTGTGAATCAGGAACAGCGTGAACAGCGCAGACTGTGTTTATTTGTCATGGTTGTTATGAAGATGACTTCACTCTGCCACAGCTGCACTGGATTCTGGGTAAGATGCCAAATCCTGCTTTGACTTTTCCACAAGTGGTTAGATACTTGGACTGTAAAATCACCCTAAAGCACAGAAGAGACCTATTGGCAAGAGCTACGTTCCCTTCAACACGCGCACACACAAAGGTAAAAGGATGGGTGACTTAGGAGCAGGTGCGGCAAAAGTCTACTTGAAAAAACCTGCCAAGTTGAAGGCCTACACGGGTGGGACAAGTAACACGGCTAGTCTCCTGATACTATTTTAGATTCCCTGTATGCAACTTATTGAAACCCTTCCAGACAGGAGCATTAGGGGGATTTCAGGTAACAGTTGAAGCTAGGCCCTGTTGTCAGAGTAGGCCCGAGCGTCCTACTGTTACGTACAAAGATATCAGTATTATAAAAAAGACATAGGGAAGGGGATGAGCTCGGTTGAAGATTTTGCAACGAAGCCCAGAAGTGTAAAGTTAGGCCTCTGGAACCGTGGATGAACCTACATTCTAAAAAATGAAATTAACATTCGGTTAAACTGGGGACACAGGTATAATGAGAGGCAAGAATGTAAAAGAAGGTGGGACCTTTTATTAGGAACGCACATGACAAGGCAAGCATAATGAAGACCATGCAGCCGGATTTATGGAAATGCCAAGGAAGTGCTTGAATTTGAACAGAAACAAGCTACGGCAAGCCGATGCTCAGAGTATAGGTTGCAAGTCCAAACAAGATGCAAGTTTTTACACCAAAACGAAAGCTGAATGAAAAAAGTTCAAGTTAGTTTACAAAGCATCTAGTGTCTCACACAAAAGGTCCCATTACAGTGCCCGATGTTCAAGGAGCGCTCGTTTGCACTGACGTGATTAAGCATACTGATGCAAAGTGAATGTGGGAAAGACGATCACTACTGCAGTCGTTCCTCCCCCATACTATACTATCTATTGATTATCGGCAGCACATCCTCAATTACAAAAGGGAGATCTACTGCCAATAAATCAGGCATCTTTCATCCTGATGAAAGACACCCATCAGCCGATCAAAATAGCAATTTGTTCGTTCATCAGCTGCTCGATTATACGTCACTCATATGAACCTTCCTTCCCAATAGTTGACCCGAAAATCATGCAGTCTAATAGGGCCCAAAAGAGAACCACTTGAGGTGGACATTTCTACAATTGGTAGAAAAGGACACTTTTAGGAATTCTGACTGAATAAATAATTTGACACACACAAAAAAAAAAAAAGTCAAATATTCATACCCTAGGCCTAATCAAAACCCCCCCCCCACCCCCCGCCAAAAAAAAAAAAAAAAAAAAAAAAAAAAAAAAAAAAAGAAGAAGAGTCTGCCATCTGACACAGACATCATTTATGGCAAGTCACACCATTACTGCAAATGCTAAATGCAGAACGTAGCGGTAGTTTTTCCCGGGCAGACCTAGGGTGAGGTCTTCCTGTTTCACTACAATCTCTTGTGAGCAGCAAAAAAAACTAAGAGGTTCTCACCAACAGCAAAACCACAGCACCAGGCGCCGGTCTAATAGTTCTTATTTATTTGTTTAACGCAAACCTCAAAAAGTCTCTCTTTCACCCCTTCTAGGTGGCAACGTGCTAGACAGAATATTTCAGTTTTTGATGTGCGCAACCAAGAAGTCCAGCCTGTATAACGTATGGGCCGTATGTACACCTAGGTACTGCTGTACCTAGAGCTGCGGTGACCAAGGTGCAAGAGAAATTTCAAAGCAACCTGAAATGAGAATTCAGGTCCTTCACAATCTCTTGGATTAACATAAAATAGCACGTTACTGATTTAAATGGAAGTCTCATGTTAAGTAAGGACATGTAATCGAATGTTACATCTAACAGCGAAGATAGATAAAGCAAAACCAGGAATACGCCTTTCAGAAGAAGACACAACATACCATGCAGCTGCTTCCAGGCAAGCAGTGTCTGGATACCATTGTCCTAGACAAAACAGACATTGCCACTAAACTTGGAGAGCCAGTATGTGTAATCAGAGACACCCAGTGTCTTAAGTGGATGAGACAATGAATAAGAACATTTGTCCTATTTAATACGCTTCTCTGGTATGGAGATCCTCCCTCTCTTTTCAATATGAACCTTTCTGTACAGATATACGATACATGTATAATTAATATATCTAGCACCTTACAGTACACACTTGTGTGAAATTTCCATTTGGGGCAAGGAAAACGTTTAAGGATTACGGTAGATTATTTCCATTTAGACTCTAAATATTTGAGAAACTTCTGGAATTTTTCCATTCACAAACTGGTCAAAGCATTGCCAAATCTTTAACCAAGACTACCTAAAAAGGGTATTGCCAACTAAGGCACAGAGAAGAAATGCCATTAATGTCCAATAGGTGCGGACCTGCTCCTATCTCAAGAATGGCATGCAAGGCTTTCTCCATTTTGGAATAAGCTGAGATCTGACTTTGCTATTTTCGGAAGTCCAACAGTGATGAATAGAGAAACGTGGCCACATATGCAGCGTCCTCTTCACCTACTGCTACAGGACTGCACGCCATTGTTAAAGTCATGAACAGTAGACTGCTCAAAAACTTCTCTCTGGCAATTTGCATTACGGAGAATGCCACACACCCTATTTGAGGCCAAGCCAATATCAGAGTGTTATATAGGTAGAGTGACACATGGCTATAAAAATTTTCACAGCAAATAAAGTGACTGGAATGGTTTGTGTCTTCTAGGAAAAAAGCAAGCAATAAAAAGCTACAAGACGGGCATTATTATTCAAGTCATGTTCAGGGTTATAAGAAAAAGAAAAACACGGCACACTTCAACATGAGGAAATTTACCCACAAGATGAATCCAGCAACATCACCAAGGGTATGAACTTGGACTTTTGAACTAGTTGGGTCAATGATGGCCAATTTTATGACAGATTGTTGTTCTGAGAGAATTTATGGGCAGATATCGGGCAACACTTACAAATACTTCCCCTTTCTTAAGAGTCTATATAAATATCTAAAAAGACCAAGCATAAGATTAATAGGGAAACCCATAGAATGACACTACACTTGTAAGTTAGGAAGAGATGCACGAGTTGCCGACACACCCAACCCCTTCCCAATTTAAAAGAGGCTACTGTTATATTATGAAGAAGTCCATTCCCACCACAAGGCATCATCTGGAGACTCCAAAATGAAGAAGCAAGAATAGACAGGGAAGTGCTCTTGGAACGTGGCCAGGCTCGTCTTTATGTCTTCTCTAACGAGTCATCTAAAGAAAAATCTGTACATATACGTTTTTGGGATTATATTGAATAGCCAGTAAATTTCTGAATGGCTAATCAAAAACTTTTCAACAAACCAGTAACTATACCGCATTTACGTGGTTGTACGGCTAAAGACGCAGGTTTTCAGGGAGTTTTGAATATGGTAACAATTAAACACACCCCGACCCGCCAAGTCGGGAGCAAACACTGACTCACTGCCTGTCCTTTGGCTCATCATCAGGTGAATCTCTAGAAGAGAGTTATTTTTTTTCTAATAAACTAAAGGAAATAGCATACTGTGAATAAGCCGGGAGAAAATGTGTGTTCTTTGTTGTCCAAGTTGAGTCACCATTACTAAATCATAGCTTCGTCAGTCAAAGCGACCACCAACAATTCATTAGTTGGTAGGATTTGTTGGCATCTGCACTCATATCAGCCCACGTAACGAGGCTGGAATTTTAGATAAGTAATGTCACACCATCCTGTGCATACTTTCCCCTTGTGTCTAGCACTAAGCAGCGATTTGTAAAACAGACACCTACAGGCAAATAAGTGACTAGTTCTCCAAGGAGGAATTTTTTGTTTTGTTTTATTTAAATAAAGCCAATTGTCAGAACGGTGGACCAAAAATGGTGGCATTCTGCCAATATATGAAGCAGGTCAAGAGACGGCAGTAAAGGGGATAGTGTAAGGGAAGTGCACTTTCCTTTGGTGCTTTGTTTGGCAAGAATTGTGTGGGAACTTTGTGTTCTATGTTGACTTCTGCGGAGGTGTTTTCACACTTTTACATGTAAAGAGATATGGAAGCACAGGAATGTTTAAGATCGCCAGACCCAGTGGTTATGGCTTTTGACGTCTTAAAGGGGACCTGTTCTCTCTCCCGATGTGCCCATTTTATTAACTGCTTGCACTACCCATGTAACAGCAATTCTGGAGCAGACTGTTGTGCTGTTCCACTATTAATGCTTCTTGAAGGGTTTGAAGGAACTGCCTGAAGTCTGCAATAAAGGTCCGTACGGGCATTACCCGTTGTGGGGGTGTCCCTAACAGCTCTGATTGGATAGTGTCAGACTGTGCAGGGACATACCCCAAACTGGACCTTTCTTGTAGACTGTTGGCAAATGCATTCAAGTAGTTACTAAAAAGAGTCCCACATCCTCGTTATATTGTGTATTGCTTTAAGCGGGTTCTAATTAGAGTATGGTCTAGAAATGGATGCAAAAAATAATACGGGTAAAAACAATCAGTTCCAAAATAAACTCTACTTTTAGGCATCCTATATAAATCATGGATATCCCATAAACACTGCAAGACTGTTCAGGCCCAGCTGCAATTTACTGCAGTCAATGTCTTACCAGGAGACCTGGCACCATCATCGGGGAGCTGCAGTTTTAATTCAATACAATAATTCTGTCCTGCAGTCGGGGAGAAGAAAATAAAATAATCCTCTCTCCAAACATGCACTGCTGAGGAGCTCAGGATTTTTATTTATTTTTTTACCTGGATGCACAGCTAATGGACATTAAAATGTATTGATTTGGGATCAGCAGAAGCCAGTTCAACCTGCATTACAATCGTGTGCTTTCCCGAAAGCATTAACAAATTACACATTAAACGACGAGATTTATACATTAACTCTTCATCTTCTCTACTGGGGCCAATCAATAGCTTTTTCACTGTGCAAAGCAAGTCGGCAGCTCCTGTATTTGTAGGTCATATAGCCCATATGAAGGGGGGGGGGGGGGGGTCGGCAACCTTCGGCACTCTCTGGCTGTTGCGAAACTACAATTTCTAGCATGCTCCGAGTTCTGAAAAGAGCAGAGCAAGTATGCATGGTGGGAGTTGTAGTTTTACAACAGCTGGGGGGGAGGGGGGGGGGGGGGACAGAGGTTGCCTACCCCTGACATATGGTATATTTGGGGGAATGTTGGAGCTGTAAGTCTTGTAGAAGCACAGTCCTAATGCCTACAGACTTGCTCAATAATTAAGACATGGAAGGGATACTCAAGATACTCGAGTAATTATTTTATTATTTTTTTTTGGGGGGGGGGGGGGGAGAGAAAAACACACATAGCAGATGTATCAAGACGACTTAGCGCATGAAAATCTCAGCTAGCTTAATTACTTTAAATAATTGTCATGACTTTGGAAACCTCTACGCAGCTTTGAGGACAAAGCTAGTCAACCAATTACAGTCTTAGACTTTGAAAGCTCCTTTGGCTGCCTTTAGGTACATCACGTGTTCCCTGTGCAAGATGCTGCACCCAGGGGGAGACAGAAAAAGCCTACCTGCTAGTCTCTATGCAATTATCCCGTGCAGCATGGAAGGATCTGATTTTGCGCTTGTGCTTAGAGGGATGGAACTTGTTTTAACAGAGCAGAGGAAAAGCATTTAGAAGCTCGATGCATGTGCTCAGGCTCCTTAAGAATATACAGCATGTCAAGACTCGTGGGAGATTTAAATGGCAGCCTTGCAGGCGCCTAGATGGTCTAAGGACTTAACTAGTCTATTTCAGATTGGGTTATTTAACCAAATAGCTTCCAGGAAGAAATTCTCATGTAGGCCTCAAAGAATAACAAAGCCGGCAACGATCAAGCCCCAATTTGTTGCTACACAAGTGTATCAGCTTATACTAGACATGTCCAAGCCCCATGTATGGTCACGTGTACTCACGGCCCTGTACACCAGGCACTTTACACGATTTGCGTTGCTTTTATTGACGAAATTAATGTGCAGGAATGTCATTCCTAGGTTCAAGGGGAGACACCATGGTTAAGAAGATTTCTCTGCAATGAAAGGATTTGCCCAGGTCAATGTAGTGATCAAATCCCAGACAGACCGTTCAGTCCTTGCAGGTCAGCCTGCCGTATTAAGCCTCTCTTTTCAAGACCAATTATATTTAATGTCTGCTTCCAGGGGCAGCGGAAAAGTTGGATGGATAATGCCAAGGAGGACTCTAAGCCCTTCTGTATATGCTTGCAGGAGAGAGAACCATAAAACACTGACAACTGGAGGCCTCTTCTGACATCCCAACTGTTCCCAGACCTGCAGCGATAGGATCTGCACTCTATTCTTGGAGTTACAAACAGTGCTGTCATAGGAACTGCAGTTAATATTCCCTCCGGTGCAAAGACTTCAGCTCCGTAAAGATTTCTTTTGTCTACTAAAATGATAGGAGGGGGTTGTCTTGATCAATGCGTTTTCTATGTTCAAAGCTTTAAAAGGAAACCACCCGAACATTAAAATGCTGCAAGATAGACATATACCACTTACATTTTGTGTGTGTGTGTGTGTTTAATACTGATGAATATCCTCATGATAGGTTGCACCCCCACCAATCTGCTGTTTCAAGAGGGTGAGGCGCATCGGTCGGCACCATGGCCTCCTTGCAGCTTACAACCACAGTGCCGTCCACTTCATTGCAGCTGTGCTTGGTATCGCACGTCAGCTCCTTTCTCTTGAATGGGACAGAGCTGAGCCTAGGCCATATAACCGATGTGACCTTCAAAAGGAAAGCATATTTGCCTGCTTCCCTGAGCCAGCTCATTCACTCCACAATCTTGGCTGCTCCACTGGGCTCTCTAGATGTAAACTCCCTGTCTGAAGTCACTGCAGCCAATCGGTGGCCACAGTGGTGGCCTGCTCGCCATGCATCCGATGACTGTTACGAAGCCACGAATGCAGGTCACTGCTGCAGTGGTGTCCAACAGTTTACATCCAGGGAGCCCAGCCAAAACCAGAGTGGAAGAGCTGGGAGCAATCGCCAGGAAGCAGGCAAGTATGCTTCCCTTTGTAGGTCTGCTCAAGGGGTGTGGGGAAAACTTGCCACCCCGAGGTGCTCAACTGCTTGTATTTGTCCTAACAGTAGACAAATACCAGTCAATGAAATACAACCACCATCGTCCGCAAATCATAAATGCTGCACTTGGAACAAAGTCAAGTCTGAATACTTGTACAAATATTACTACATCTTCTCTCGGTTATGAGCGTTGAGCGTGGAATGCATTCACAGAGTCATTTGTACAGCAGATAGTAAGTCCTGCAAGTACAAACACAAGAGGAACCATGTAGGGTGTGTTTACATAGCAGTACCTTGAACTTGGATCATATTCTACTCGACCGATACAACTGTGTATTTTAGAGGCCTACACAGCTTTAAAAATAAAAAGGGGGAAAAAAAAAAAAAAAAACAGATGCAACTCATAATGGATTTTGCTTCTTATCGTAAGAGATATTTCCTACTGCTTCGGCCTGTGTGTTTCCTGAGGCGCACATACAAAAGAAAATCCTAAATATAGAACGTATACATCTCTAGAAAACATCCTAACTACATTACTCATTATGGCATGGTCATGTTTATAATAGGAGGAATGGGATGAAGATGATATATTTTTAATGCGAGCTGATGAAGCCCTTCTTGAAGGCATGAGAAAGGTCAAAAAGCAACAAAAACAGATAAAAGTAACTTGAAATTCAACTGAACACAAAGAAGCGGAGTCAGGAGTGCATACAACAGACCGCTACGTGTCTGCAGCAGTACAATCCTGCTCAACCTCAGCAAGCCTGGTGGTTTATTTTTGCAGTGCTGTTCATAAGGGTCGATTGTAATCGACCAGCATTAAAACATGTTGTGCAATGTGTGATCTCAACAAAATCTGTTCTAGTCCGTAATGGGGGGACTTCTCAATAAACCCCACAGTGTCTCCTAGACTACAGAGGAACCATTCATCTGCATACTACTGGAGGTTCTTCTGACCCCCTTTTTGGTAAAATGCGCTTCCTGAGGAGAAACGGGGCAGCCATAAATTCTTTCACATCAATGCCGCTCTGCTAATGCAGTGCTGAGGTTGTAGCTTTTCCCTGTCCTCTCTTTCCACTTTGCCTTATGTCAAATCAAATTACATGAACAATCAATTTTTCTGTCTAGCCATTTTTTCCGTACGCTCGCGCCTTGCAGGGGGTGGAGGAGGAGGGAGCTGGGTGCCTGGCTTCTTGCCAGAGATTCATCAATAGGCAGTCTCCACGTGTGGTGGAACTGCATGGCGACAATCTGTCCTCTCTCTCTCTTACACTCTGGCTGCCATCCAAGCCTCACACCTGCTTGGTAACAGTGGAGCCCACTCAAAATTTGAGCAAGGGGTGTGAAATAAAATTACGCAGAGGTGCACAGAATGAGCGAAAGGACTCCAGTGGTCAAGAGGCACGTTATGCAGAGAAATCGCAGGAACTGTGTCTTTTGCAAACATCAAGCTTCCTGTGCTTCAATTAAGCCACAGGGAAAGTACAATTTGGAAAATCTATAATTATGTGGGTGTTTTCCAGGCAGTCGAACAACTATGGTAGATCAAAAAAGCAAAACAATGTTGAAATAGTTTCTGAAAGGGGAAAAACAATGAAGCATGTGCTGCTGCGAGAGAAGGAAAAAAATATTTCAATATCTGCTATTTAACAGACTAAATAGGTCAGTGCAAAAAGATTTAAAAAAAAAAAAGGCCCTAAAAAAAACCACATTGCTCTTGTGCAAACCAAATAAAAAGGGTTAATATGAGCTTTAACAAAATGCCTATGGATGGGACATGAATGAGGGAAAAAATAAAGAGGTACGTAAGAGCATGTCCCTAGGGAGACAGCAACCATAAAGAAAAATTCTGACTTGGAGAGAAACACGAGCTCCATGGAGACCAAGAGGGGTGAGAAAAGGTCACTGCCTTTCAGGAGCATTCCAGTGGGTGTGCAAGGGCCCACAGAGAACGTTCAAGCCCATAAGGGTCACCACAACCCTGTTTTCTGGGCTGGAGTTCAACCTGAGGTAAATGGCTAGACAAGGGCCAATAAAAACAACAACTCTTTCACTAAAAGAGGACACTGATTCTTAACTCTTTCAAGTTGACGACCAGACACAATAAAATGCTTGGTGGCTAAATGAAGCCCCACAAAAAATAAAAGGCACAATGGAGGATTAGTGCCGACTGCTCGTTCACCGGGCATAATATCTAGCCGGTTCCAGAAGGTGGTGTGGGGGAGATAGATAGACAGAGAGATGTATTTGATATGATAGGATATAAATATATATAATATAAATTAATATACACAAACATTAATATATATTAATCTCTCTCTATGAAAAAAATCACCAGCAGGGGGAGCAGAGCCCAAGTATGGGATTAGGTCCAATTTTTCTTTCTAGATCTCTCGCTATATATTTTTTTTTACCCTTCTTAGGTTTATAGGATTCCAAATGATGCCCAAATCCAAAAACTACTTTCTGAATATATAATCCAAAAACCTCACAAGAACAAAGTCATCTGGGTGCTAAGAGTTACATCACTGTCATCTATAAAAAAAAATATATATATATTTTTTAAAGCCACAACAAAATGCAGTCCTTTATTCTCAGCACTCCCAGCGGAGCTGATGGCTGTTCTTTCAAAGCTTCTGAGGCTGCTTCACATCAGACATTCCAGCGACATTACTTGCCAAACTTGTGGGGTGTACAAATTAATGGAGTTTTGGCACTGCGCCCTTCCTCACAAAAGGATCAATATGCAACAAGCAAACTTTTCCATTCAGGATTAAAGGAAATGCTGCCCAAGATGAGAACGGCAGAATGAAATACAGGATGTTGTGGTCACAGCACTTGGAAGGTTTATATACTAGGAATCCAAGTTAATTAAAAGAGAATGTTTTAATATGAACATCAAGGAAGCAAGATTTTTGTTTATGGCTGTGTTGCTTAAAATATATTTTCTTTGAGCAACAAAAAAAATAAAAAAAATCCCACCACATGGTCTTCAGACTGACAGGTACAACTCTCAAATGGCCACCAAATGCATGTGTTCAGATTTTAACTTCTCCCACAGAATGTTGACCGATTTGCTCCACTTTTTGTTTTCATATATCTCACACAAAGACTTGTCAAAAGAGAATTCTGAAAACTCAATGGTAAGGGTACTTTCACAATAGCGTTTTCCTTTTCCGGTATTGAGTTCCATTACAGGAGTTCAATACCAGGAGGAAAAAAAAAAAAAAAAAAGGGATCAGTTTTATCCTAATGCATTCTGAATGGAGCTCAGTCCCTCTTATGTTTTTTTGGCCGGAGAAAATATCGCAGCATGCGGAACACTTGCCGAAATGCCGGATCCAAGTGTTCCGGAAAAACAGATCCGGTTTTGCAGTCTGTTTTTCTGGATCTGTCTCACAAATGCATCCGTTTGCGTCTGGATTGCAACGGAACCCTCTGCCGCAAGTGCGAAAGTACCGTTGCTCAATAAAACCCTCGGCATTCCACCCTCGGTTGCTATGTGTCTTATGTGGACAGACCTGACATTAAAATTCCTGACCTAGTTCGAAAAGTTTACAAAGATTTATTTCTTTTTGAAAAAAAAACAAAAAACAAATCCTGTCATGTCTCATTCAGTAAAAATGTTGATTTTGTGTGACTTTAGCCTCCAGGGTGTACACATACCCGCACATATAACCATATACATACACACACAAAAAAAAAAAAAAAAAAAGCCAGGTGTTTAAGAGACTATGAATTCTAGACAAAACACGCAGCTGTGTGCTAGACACCGGTTGTAGAACATGTCGAGGTAAAAATATTACCACATACTTCATGTGGGAGCAGAAAACAGCAAATTCTTACTAAAAGCCTAGCAGCTCCTCACTCACACTTAAAATATGCTGCAGACATAAAATAAACCAGACATGTTCACTATAATGTCATCTCTGATGGACATTCCACACAGGTTTATCACTTGGTGTCCTAACCTAGCTGAGCTCTTTCAGTTTCTTTGGAAAAAAAAAACAAAAAACAAAAACAATATGTGCTTTGTGAACTGGTTTTATGCTTAGACATTGCAAATTAACGTAATATTTGATGGGCCATGACCCTTAGTCAGCCCTGCAGCAAGTCATTGGCTACAGCGGTCATGTGCTCGGAGTGAAAATGGAGGTTGATGCGAAGAGACCTAGAACGTGCCATGGTGCCAGGAACCTGCGACGGTGATCCGGCTGTAAGTATGATCACGGCCTGCCTACGCTGTGGAGACCGTTGAAAAAATTCTAGAAAGGTGAGCAGCTCCTTTCCACACGGTGGAACTGCACATGACCTCAAGATGAGCAGCCATGTTTTTTCTAATCCTGTACAATCCCTTTAATGAAGACCAAGGAAATACAAATGCACCCGCCGTACAGAAAGCACTCTTACTACAGATAAAAAGGGAAGTCATTGATCGTGGACAGATTGTCATTCAACATAAAAATAAAAAAAATCCAGGTAACAAGTAAATTGACTACGTTGTTAAGTGACGGGAGTCTATGATCAGTTTATAATAAATAAGCAAATATGTGAAAAACAGAAAATTCCACACAAAAAAATACCAAGCAGCAAATATTAAAAAAAACAGCTACATCCTCATCCACGGGGCCAATGTCAAGGCAACAAAACAAAATCAGTTTTGTAATAAAAATACAATATTAAAATGCTAAAAGATGATAAAAAAAGGATGAGTATGTATGGTTTTCAGAGTTTGGGCATTTTTTCCACCAAGCCTGTTTTCCATGCAAAAATAAATAAAATAAAAAAATATTTTTAATAACTAAACACTCTTGCTTGGAGAGAAAAGGAAATAATGGTTTGGCGAGGACTTATGAATTATACATTATGAGTCAATTACACCAGAATATTCTGAGGAAGAATAAGAAATTAAACCAGGGAGAAACAAAGCACCAAGGTCACCACACCAGAGGGTATATGAAGGGGCAGATGTCCCAAACCTTTGAGGCCGACACATTAACAATAAATGTCATATTTATATTTTTCTAAGGAGTCTGTAAAGTGATGGAAACTAGACATCTCCACTCAATTCTAGGAAACTAGAACAGAATGCAAGAAGAACATTTGTTGAGCCTTGTTTAGAACAGATTTCCATTCATGAAATTAGATTACCATTTTAAGTATTTTACTTAAATTAGAAGGGCGTTTGATCAATAATGTATGAAAACGATCACGTTTTACAATGCACACGTAGGCATTACTAGAAACTACAGTCTATGGAAGTGGCTGAAAAAAGTGGCCAACTCTACCAGTCAAATGGGTTCTAAAAACTGTTGGGTCAGTATAGGATGAACAATTCAGTTTCTTGGTCAATTTGTGCTAACTCAGGTCAAGAACTCAAGAAGAGCGTTGGCATGTTAAGTAGAATTAAAAAAAAATATAAATAATGAGGCCTTCAATGGAACTTTGATGAAGACTCCTTGTCACCACAAGTGCCGTACAACAAACAAGATTAATGTACTGGTGCAAAACTCTCCTCAGTGCATCAAAATACCTGCAGATGAAGTTTTCAGTAACATAGAAAATAAAAGCTTTCCAGCAGACGAACAGAAAAGGGAAAACATTTTCACTTCATTACCCTTGCTTAATGTAGGACCTGCAAGGAAATGTAATGTTCACCATCAGGTTTGTCAGGAGGTGGTTAGCAAGGACTATGCCTTCATGTGACACTTCCCTAATGGGCACTCAAGAAAATCTCAGCAGCATTCAATCAGGCTTCCTTGAGCAGCTTTTACACTTCAGAAGGCTTTCGGGTCTGCAATACAACACAAGAGACCATCCCCCCAACTTCATTCTCATCACCTATAACTCATGTGAATTTTGAGGCAGAAAAGAGAATAGAGTAGGAAATACACATGGAGCCTAGTAATACATTGTATGGAAAGTGCACCAATCTAGTATATACACAAGGAACCGTGTGGATAAATAGAGGCACAAAATAGGCATTTCTAAAAGAAAAACCTGAAAAATGGACTATAGCACGAAAGAGGACTATACCAAACATCTGGTAGGAAAAAGGATCAAAATGCGTTTATGGGAATATCTGGTACCCACCAAGGTGAGGAAAACATGAGCGCTCAAGTACACAGCTTCATCTTGAAGGGATTGAACATATGATGCTGATAGATATCCATGGACCTATACTGTACTTCCATATACCTCCAATTTCAAATTGAGGGATTTCCCAGGGTTGCAGGTTTCATAGTATTCAAAATTATGGAGGGCATTTTCCCCCGACAAAGAATTGCTTCAAGAAAATAACTTCATGCCATAGGGACACCATGTACCACTGTACAGGATCCATGGACATGGTTTCGTCATGGGCAATAGGCTTTGTGCCAATAAACGGCTAAATAGACAATTATATACAAAAACAATAAAATTGCTAAAATTAAAGGGGTTATCCAGAACTTAAAAAGCCCTCAATGTTGGCCGACTGCGGTGGGGTTCATACTTACCTTGTCCCTGCCACTAGGTTACGGCTCTATTGCTCCCTGTGCCGGTTCTGTGTCGCACAGGTAACAGGTCAACTCTGTGGCCAATGATTGGCTGCAACAGTCATGCGGCGCACACCAACAGGATGTTGATGCCGGCGCATCGCATAGCTGCAGAGAATGCAGAGGTGCTGGAACCCAGTGGCAGGAACCAGGTAAGTATGAAGCCCACTGTGTGTCAACAACTCTGAGGTCCTTTTACATCTTGGATAACCCCTGTAATATCCAGAAAACCTACTAGGAGGAGCTCCATGACTAAATGCCTTACCGTCTAGTAAAACATCGGGGCTGCCCTTGACTTTGAAATGTATAAGTGGGTACTGACTCAATGGCTCCTACTCGATAAAGATTCCCTAGAAGATTTTCCAAATAGCGCACACAGTACAAAGTAGAGGCCTCCACCAGTCTGAATAAAGCTAAAATGAATGGAACAATTGAATAGTTGTTCAACCTGTCTGTCTGATTTTACGCTCCGTGTCAGATTTGCTAAAAAGAGGCGCTGGTCAGCTTTGCCTGGGGAGAAGCGGAGAAAAGAAGAGGCAGAGGTGAGAAGACAACAGAGGGATAAAACGGACCAAAAGGGCTAGAAGTGAAAAAGTGTATTTTTAAAGAACGAAAAGAATAAAGTCTATAAATCAATCAGCATTTTTAGTTCCCCATAATCGCTTCTCCCTCCCCTCGCGTCTCTGCCGCTCTGCAGAATGCTGATCTGTGTGTCTTTTGAAACATTAACATTTAACAGAGATTTTGTGTCTGCTGAATTCCAAGAAATCAAAATAAACTGCAGTCTCGCACAGCCTGCCAGGCAGAGGCCTCTGTTTACCAAGGGGAATGTTTGCTCTCGCTCTCCAGTGACGGCCCACTCCTGGATCCTCAGTACACCTTGGTACATGACGCAGCTGCGGATCACAGGGAGAGATGCAGATCCTAATCCCGTTCAAACATAACAATGCTACTCTTCAGCAAAAGGGTCACCGAGTTCTATTGGAGATTGGTTCCTCCCCAAAAAACAAACGAAAAACAAAAACATTCTAGATGCCACAATAGGTACAATATTAGATATAGATAGATATCTATCTATCTATCTCAAATAAAAAGTTATATAGATCCATGAAGTTTTTAGACTGGCCACTAGGCCTAAAACATATCAAGACTTCTTGTTCTTTGACAGCAGCCTGGACCATATAGACAGAATAAGGTCCGCTTTGATATCACAAGAGATATCTGTTGTTGTAATCCTGCCTGTAATGATAATGCAATGGCTACACAAAAATTACCTGTACAGAACAGGATGTCACAACATGTTGGGCCTGGTGGCCAGGGCAAAACGGCACTGTTCCATTTTTATTTTTTTTAAATATTAAGGCTACTTTCACACACACGTTTTTGCAGATCCATGACTGATCCGCCCAAAAACGCATCTGTTACAATAATACAACCGCATGCATCCGTCATGAACGAATCCGGTTGTATTAGGTCTTCTCTAGCCAAGACGGATCAGTCTTGAACTCCTTTGAAAGTCAATAGCAGACTGATCCATTTTCTATTGTGCCAGATTGTGATCAGTTTGGGTCAGTTTCGTACAGCGGACAGCAAAACGCTGCAAACTGCCTTTTGGTGTCCGCCTCCAGAGCGGAATGGAGGCAAACTGATGCATTCTGAGCGGATCCTTTTCCATTCAGAATGCATTAGGGTAAAACTAATCCGTTTTGGAACGCTTTTGAAAAGCCCTAAAACAGATCTCACAAATGGAAAGCCAGAACGCCAGTGTGAAAGTTCTAAAAATAATAAAAAAAATATATAAATATTTACCATAAAAACATGATGTCATTTTGTGGTGACATTCCTTTTTACACGAGTTGGATATCAGCAAGTGTACATTCCTTCATAGGCCAGTTTCAAGTATCAACTCAAGATCTCAGTTAGGTTTGGGAGAACTTGAGTTTGTAAAATTGGCTCCAAAAACGCAACCATATTATTACGACCTTATATATGGAGATTGAGGTGACACCTTTTTAATTGTTTCGATACACCAGTCATTCAATCGGGTTCCATGATGATTTGGATATCAAGTGCTATAGACAATCACAAATAATATAGTTATAAAATGCCACTAAAAGCAGTGGGACCACCAAATACTGCTGTAGGTTCTGCCGAGACCAAGGTTGAGCAAGATCTTGTATTTTTCTTCAATGGGGATACGTGAAAATCAATCACATCCACAGCAATAACACACAAAGGCCATTAGGATTTTCCACACTCTCTTCCCCATGATTTGTTTTATACTGTTCTACACCAGAAATAAGCCATTTTGAAGATAACGACACTTTCACAGAGTTGCCCACATGTTCAAGAGGGCATGTGGAAACCATGTACGTATCTCAGCAATCACAGCCAGGCGAGGAGCGAGTGATCGGCGGAGGGGGTGCGGGGCACAGGAAGTGTTCTGGGTAATAAGAATGATGTATATGATGTCTGCAAGAGCATCTGGCTCCAGGACCAGAGGAGAAGATTGAACCCAACATTTGCTGCTAATCCATCACCTTTTTATGGCCAAAATAAATCCTCTCATCTCCCCGAAACGCTCAGCAACCCACATGAAGAAGGCGTTCGACAGAGTGAAAGATCATTTTATAGAGAGAACAAATCCAAGCCATTGCTTTTTTCCCCCCCTCTTCCACAGGAGGGGGATTTTAGACATGGATCTAGGCACAACATTTTCTACATTGTTTGACTGCCCGGGCATTGAGATAAAATAATTATGAGCTCTGTAGAACGGAAGTAGAGTTTGATTTGACAGAAGTCCAACAGAAAAGTCTCACGTTGTGCACTAAGGGGTTTATCAGAGATTAGGGAAAAATAAAAATAGCGCCACTCTTGTCTATAGGCGGCAACTGGTATTGAGGCTCAGCCACGTTTAGAGTACTTTCGCACTAGCGTTTTTGTTTTCCAGTATTGAGTTCCGTCACAGGAGCTCAATACTGAAAAATAAAATAAAAATAATGATCAGTTTTATCCTAATGCATTCTGAATGGAGAGCAATCCGTTCAGGATGCATCCGTTCAGTCCCTCTTACATGCTGCAGTTTTCTCTCGGGTCAAAAATACTGAACACTTGCTAGAATTAACTTTACATTGAAGTGTATTAGTGCCGGATCCGGAATTAAGTGTCCCAGCAAAACGGATCCGGTTTCCGGTCTGCGCATATGCAGACCTTTATAAATGAATACCGGATCCGTTTTTCTGGATTACATCTGACATTATTATAGTGCTATAAATAGGATTAAGCATACGTAAAAAACAAGTACAATAAGCAAGAACAAGATCATTTACAAACTGGCACAGAAGGAAAGACCCTGCAATCTACAAGGGATGGGGGTAGGATACAGTAGGTGAGGGTATGGCGGTATAGTTGCTGGAGCGTTACTATACTACACCATCCATACATCACTGCCTCAGGACAAAAAGGAACAGCATTTAAACATGTTTTACAGAAAAGGGACCAAGAGGGACATTTATCAAATCCACCATGCCAGTTTTGTGGTGAAAACACATTGCAACTGATGCCCATGTGCGACATTTGGAAAGCCGCACCACTTTTAGAAGTGGAGGTCACGATTAGGACGTTAAGCGTCATTTATGATGTGCGACAAAGGAGTGCACCACACTGCACCCAATATACCCCTGTGCGCCATTTTATACATTTAGCGCAACCTAACACAGCAAAGACCGACTTTAAACTGACACCAAAACCACAGCAAATTATACCCCTAGGAGGTGAGAAGGACAGCATAATTATGTATTTCAGTACATAATAGAGCTTTACTAGCTCAACTTCGAGCACTGGGATGATGGTGCCTCCTGAGTGCTGACGGCTTCTGCAATGTGATGCAAGCTTTGCAGAGAAATCTATTATACAAAAAAAAAAAAAAGAAAAGAGCCTTTGAACCTGAATCGCCAAAGCATAGTCAGTCTCGATCAAATAAACTTTTTGCCCTAACGATACCAATGGTATTAACTCTGTTGAGGTTCAGCTTTTTCTTTCCCCCTTGTAAACCTCCCTAGTCTGGCAGCCGGAGTGTTTTTTTTTCTCTCCATAGAAACAGACATAACAGAGAGCTTGAGACAACTTCATCTCAAGAAAGAAAAAAAGAGAAACAATTTCAGAGCAAGTCCAGCAAAACCGCCCAGGATCATGAGAGCCTGCCAGCGCATGTGACGTGCAAAGGTATTCTCCAATTGTTTCCTTTTATTTTCCGTTAGAGTAACATTCTGTACCCTAGCCTTTTTCCCCCATTTCATTATACCCCTGTGCACTTTTTTTCTTCTTGCATAATATGAACTGTACTGCAGGGAAGCACTGGGTTTTGTATGGAAAGGAGTAAAAGAAATGGAAGCATGATACTTACAATGAAACCTGAGTGAATAGTCAACTGATAAGAGACAAAAACATACTCAAGCTGCCCACACAGGAGATAAAAGCGCTCGGCCGACAGCCATCTCCCCCGATTCTCCCATACATATGCATGCTCAGCCAAGCATAGGAAAAGATCTGTCAGCAGCTTATCTCCCAGAGTACAAAAAGATCAGGCAGCTGAAATTCAACATGGCCGATCCTTTTCTTCCCGGGAGGATGGCATACATATAATAAATAGGTCAGCTGAACCTGCAGTAAAAAAACTAAAAAAAAAAAAAAAAGATTGTATGGCCAGATTTGTGGCCAAAAGACCGAACATGGCTGTGTCTACTACCACCTTGGTGATTAGATACATTCTTTGCTCAGTGTCCGCTCTACTCAAAAAAGGCAACTAGCTGAATAGAAAACCCAATGAAGATGCCATCGTCCCTTTCTGTTAACAGATTTTGAAGGGAAAAAAAAAAAAAAACCCTAATGACTCGTGTGATTCTAGAAGAATAATTAAGCTGGCAGGGATAACTATAGCAACGTTCTGCAGATATCGCTGCCCAAACAAAGCCGTGAGTAACAACAGTTTGCAGGTGTTAGCGTGTCGGGAATGTTGGATTTTTTTTTTCCTACTCTTAAAATTCCCATGATGCACTAAGCAAAAAATAAAAAATGATTTTTTTTTTTAAAAAAGTCACAACCTTAACACAACCTATGGGTTCCTGAGCTGCGCACCTAAGGATTCCAACAGGCTCCTATACTGCTTGCCCCCTCTAGTTCTACCACCAATACAGCTACAAGGTTCCTGCACGTATTGTGTAACTGAATAGGTAAGCGATAGCCAACTCCAGACCTATTACACACTGTAAAACACAAAGGGTGGGAGGGGGTGTCTATATTAACATACCCCTCATGTTTGCAAAAACGCCCCTGTGCCTCCAGGGTAAAAAGGTACAAATCCCATTAACTGATTATTCTCCCGAAGACATCAGAGAAGGCCCTCAATCATGCCACAAAGAGGTTAGTGTTATATAAGAACACCTTAGAAGGGCAGCATGCAGGGTCAACTGGCTCAGATGTTAATTTATTCCAATTGACCTAGAAGAGGATTAAATGCTTCACTGCACACTCCAGCACTGAAAGAGTTTACTGGGATATCCAAAAAGGATGGACAAATTGTTAGCAAAAAGAAAGAAAAAAATAGGCATGACCACCATTCATCTGGAAATTGGTCTTCTGTGTTGGACAAGTTGGATGATATTAAACAATGGCCAAATGTTTTGGTACAACCAATACTTCCAGTAGGCTTTTATGTAACATTTGGCTGCTCTACCAGGCTTCACAAGGGATATATATCTATATAATATATATTTTTTTTTTTTTAAAGAAAGAAACTTGCCATACTGTTGGCCTCAAAGACAATGACAACATAAAACTGCAGCCATCCATGGACAAGAGCTGCCCGTAAAATGATCCCAGACATTTGATGTTTTATTACGAGAGGCGCCTGGTTGTGTGACGTTGTGGTTTGACTCTTCCATTAAACTGTTTAGAGCGTTTTACGTGGCTAGTTCGAGGCTTTATTGTTAAGGCAGCATGGAAAGAAAATTTGTTATTTCCTTTTCTAGAAATCTTTGAAGATCTGAAGCACCAGAGTCTAAACTGTTCAACACAACTCAAGCAACCGGGAGTTTTCTAAACCGACAAAGAGAAAGGCCATCTTTTAATTGGGTGATTAGGACTTAAAGTCACATTCTTACGATTTATGTATTATCTACAGATGGGTCATGTAACGCAACATGACCCTTTAGCCACAGCTTCTTCAACTACAGACGAGCCTAAGATGGTTGATGACCAAAGTCAATCCTAGTAAAGGGCATTTCCTTTTCACAAATAGCCAGTCTCCCTACTGTTCTAGGAGGCTCCTTCATTTCTTCATCAATCAGCTACTTATGCACCCCCCCCCCCCCCTTGTGCTTCAGACAGGACATTCTTGACTTAAGTCCATTAAACCGCTGAAAGCCATAAAAAAAAAAAGTGTTTTTAACTTGTTCTGTCTGCTTTGTATAGAAGACATAATCAAAAGTCCAGACTAAAATATCATTGCTTCATGTAGATTTTTAGTTTGTCTAAATGAGACAAAGGATGGGTTCAGCATATATGTATTTATAAAGACATAAGGCGACATGACCAAAAAGATACATGATGTTAAAGCCCAAGCAAACAATCAATGGCGATCAACGACCAGAACGAGGTATAGTAGTAGCCAACTGGCAGTGCCACAATGAAGGGGATGTTTCAAAGAGACAAACATGCAATTAAAAGAGACTTCGACCTCAAAAGTCGAGATGGACCAATGTGAATTGGCAAACCAAGCAAATTTCCACCAATGTGACTCCTCCTACACAGCTATTCTTACATCCTCCAGCAGCTGGGGATGTCATTAGAGAAAGTGAAGAGGCATTTCCTGTATTTTTTTATTTTCCCACATTCTTGGCAATCGGCAAGGAGAGAAAGAGCAAGAGGACAGATAGAGAACGAAGTTTGGCTATGCACCAGCAACACTGTAAGGGGCCCTAATACTGCTGCTGAGGGACATATTAAAAACACAATGTGTACGTACATTAGTGGAGCTTGTCATCCGGCGCAACTTATTGTCCTATCACAAGCTGTGATTTTACATAGGATTGCACATAAAACTAGCGTCACATTCCGAGACCATGACCATGTCATTTTGACTCGCCATATCCAACGTACAGAAGGCTAAAATAAAACAAAAAACGAGGCAAAGATGCAAGTTGCTTGATTTCAGTACTGTACTGTACATTAAAATTTCTCTACACCGAGATCACATTTGTAGGATGAAGGAAGACGACCGCGGCACTCTGGGAAGATATATAATCTAACATTCTCAATGACACCGGAGACTAAACAAATTCCTGCGGTAAAGAGGCTTTCTCTCTCACCAAAAACATTCCTCTTCCCCCTTCTAGACTATTTAGATTACTGCTTTTTTCCTGCTCTCAAGAAAAATACCTTTAATCATGTTTAACATGACGGCAGATATGGACCTCATTTTAACATCTTGTCTTAATACTGCTCATGTAAACAGTCGGTACAATATGAGCTTGAATAGTGAAGGCTCTTGTTGCCCTAAGAATCCACGCATAGGATAAAAGGAGGATAAAGTAGTGCACACAGGCAATTACCGAGTGAAATTAATATGGCAATAGGGAACTTACATAAGACCATCTTCACCAAAGGGGGTGCCTGCTCGACTCAAATGCAGTCAAATTAGTAGACTTTAAAGAGGTATCCCTGTTTCGTGATATAAATTACCTATCCTCAGAACAGAGAACAGGTCATCAATATCAGTTTGGCAGAGGTCTGACTCCTGGCAACCCTGCCGATCAAGTGTTTGAATGGGCTGTGGTGCTCATGCGATAGCCAGATAATCTTCCATGTCAACCAGCACGCCGGCGGCGGTGCCAAGTACTTACAACTCCCTCTCACATTCACTTGAATGGGACCAACAGCTGTGATTACACTGCACCACCACCACGTTCTAGACAGCATACAGGAGGACACAGCTGATCGGTGTTGGCGCCGAGAGTCCGACATCCACCAGTCTGAAACGGATGACCTATCGCGAGACTAGGTCACCAATTACGTGAACGTGGAATACTCCTTAAAGGAGAGCCTGCTAATGATTCACCGAGACACCAACTGCAGGAGCTCTCAAATGCTAGCTTGAAAGAGAAATAAACCTTCAAATTCAGGAGGCCTTTCATAATTTTGACAATTTATAGGTACAAAAGATTGTGTTGCCCCGACAGTGAATACTATAATTTTTTTAGACTATTATAAATCAAGGTCAAAATGACCAAGTTATGCCCATATCACCCAAAAGCTGCTTCAGCTATTACTTTACTCATTATGGTGTTTGTGTGGCCACTTTCTAACTATAATCCAATTAATCTAATAGAAGGAAATTTAAACTAAAACGGAAGAACGCCATGCGGGCATTTTTGGATTGAGGTCACAATCAGAAGGACATTTTGTGTAGGGCTCCTGCTGCCAAGGGACTCTAAGCACAGGAAGGGACATTCCACGTCCCCGCAGAGAATGAGTTACACTGTGCATATATGAATGGGAAGGCCACGATATCCAGATCTCATATTGATTTTTTTTTTTCTCTGCTAAATTGCTATCGACACCTTCAGTCAAACCTGGTTGTTCCTTTGAGAGATCTAATCTATCTTGATCTCTGGCCTCTGTTCTTGAAGGAAGAGGCGAAACTAATGTGTATTTGGCAGAAAGATGACCGATTAACGCACACAAATGCCTACCAAACATATATGCTAAATGTGTACACAATAAGTATAGATGGGATATCCAACTCTAAATAAGAAGGTTGTGAGAGGTCATAACTAAAACAGACACTTGGCGCTCCAGTAAATCTTTAGTAATGTAAACATATATAAAAAATAATATTACACATTTTTTAATAAACGCCTTCTCATACAATTCTGGTCCTCTACATTCAAAGCAAAGGCGGAAACTAGAAAAGCAATCCTAAATGTAAATGTTACTGCACGCGTACAGACACGTTTTCCCTCTTATAAGTTCCAGCCTGTATACATGCATTATTCATTCGACCTCGCTTTGTGAAGGAATTCTGCCCTTGCGTGCTCCTTGCCAAGGAAACTCTGTAGACAAGCCAATTTTAGTGGCAGAGCAGGTGGCAGTCAGGTGGAATCGGAGGGGAAATGGATCCAAGACTTCCTCTTTCGCCTGTCTCGAGCCATTGACGCATTGCTCCCACACGGAGCTTTTAAAACAGGTGCTGAGTTACCATATGTTCTAGGCTCAGGTTCTGCAAAATACTACGCCGTAGAGTAGACAACAAAACAGCCATTTTCTAACGTTGACTTCTCTCCCGCAGTGCTATGCAGATGCCACATTATACACGTCTTAATACCTTAACGTACATCTATTTGCAGCGAGACAGCATGGCATTAAATACCCTCTGCTGCAAGAGTGGCCCCTGGGCCCCCGACAGTTTGGAGACAATGCACCCATTCTGAAGCACACACCGTATTGACGTATCCTTTTGTTAATACTCTCTCCATAACGACTGCATACCTCTTCTTTACCTTTCCCTGTGGAACACACAGCCTTTGTCATAAGTTAGAGAGAGCCTCCAGCAGACTGGAGAAGTCGGTTTACACACACACACACACACAGGACATGTGGGCAGACAAGAAATTCGAGTTCCCCACAAAAAAAAAAACAAAAAAACATTTCTCCAGTGAGTCACCAGTGTCTACCTGGCGGACAGTCTGCGTTCAAAGCCACAATGAATACGGCCGATACCTAGTCGAGAAGCTCGTTGTTCCGTCTGCTAGGTACAAACCCTGAGCATGTGAAAAAAACAAAAACACAATTAAATTTTTTTTTTATAAAATCAGGAGGCATGCAATGTGCAATACAACATTAACAAAAAAATTATTATAAAAGCTACTAGTTTATAGATATATACCGTAATAAAAAGTTATAAATACACAATTTCTCTTTTTTTTGCTTACTGCATGCGCTGAATGAACGAGGAACAGGTATACCATACCCTCCTGCCAACTCCTGAAACACTTCTTTTCACCCAAGTGCACAGTGACTGTAAAAATTCCTGCCTGCTATTTGCAGGCAAGGTCACTGTGAAAGGGCATGGCTGGGAGCCAGAGTGTTTTTCAGCTGAGCTGCAGGGAGGGGAGGAACAGCTCAGGAACTCAATTATAAGTTTCTGCAGTCTAGCCAGGAGGCTGGGAGCCCAGACTGTGGCTGTTCTGTCCTCCGTGCCCCCTCCTTCCTCTTCCTCCTCCTCCCCACCAACCTCTATACGCCTCCTCCCTCTCTCCACAGTCTGCCAGAGTTGTCTGCCGCCTGGAGCTGACGCATGCTGCACAAATACTTAAAGCTGTACTACAGCCCTGCTGGCGAAAGGGCGTAGAGTGGACTTTCGAAATCGAGCAAATGCTACCCTACCCCCCCCCCCGGCTGGAATTTATAGAGTTAAAAATTCTTCCTCCTACACAAGGCTATCGAGAGGGTTCTAATTTAACCCTTTCCGAGCCATTTCCGCACCGTTTTATTCACAGAAAACACGCGAAAGCGGACGGCACCAGGAACTGAAGACTTTACCGTCAATGCAACGTAACCTACTACAAGATAATGATACATGTATTAAATTCACAGTATAGACACTGGAGATTCCACTCGAGCAAACCAAACGCTATAGGTAATTTTCTGGGTCAGCCTCATGTCCTTCTGTTGTGAAAGACTGCAGTTCACTGGATGCACCCAAGGGTGTTATGAGGTCAGGGACATAATGTAGTCTGTTAAAAACACACACACACACACACACACAACCTGACAGCGCACAACCAGGGCGCCACTCTTAAACACACAGCAATTGTTCTCACTGAGCCTTTTAAATCCTCCGGTTGCGTAAGGTGCCGGCTACTTTTAGAATTCAAAGCAAGCACATCAGTACCTGGGGCCAGCCAACAACATACAGCAGGAAGCACAAATACGCTGCAGTGAAATCTGGCTTCAAAAGTAAGGCGTGTTGCCCTGCTTTAGAACGCCAACCTCAAGACTACCGCAGCTGTGTCTTAGAATCACACACACAATTCCCCTAGTAACATTTCCAAGACAGCCAGATCTTCTGGGAACAAAGGCTCCACTGAAACTGCAGAAGAGGCAGCGAAAAATATACCTTTGTGGTAAGGCAGATCTCACGCAAGCCTTGTGATAGAGAGCAGGGAATAAGGAACGCCATATTATTTTTTTTACCGCAAAGACTAAAATCTTTGTTCGACTCCCAAGGCATTCTGAAGGTACGGCTAGCACAAGTGATCTACGGCTATTTGTTAAAAGGGACACTACACTGCTTTGACGCTTCATAGAGACAAGTCAGCAATTCATATTAGTAGGGTCTGTGAGCTGGAAGAGTAAGGCTGGGTTCAGACCTGAGCCTTTTACAGCGCGTTCCCTATAAGGTTTGGGCTATTTAAGAATTCCGTTATGGATTCCGCTACCATAAGAAATCCATAATGGAATTCTTAGATAACCCCAACCTTGTACGCTGAACTTGAAACAAAAGTTCGCTCAACACTAGTCACCAGGCCACAGATTTCCAAGGTATTGTCCACTGTGCTGCTATGGGGATCGATCGGACTGTTCAAGGGCTTCAACCCAACATTGCTTAGATGCAACACTGAAAAAGTACCTTCATTTAAACCATATTGTTAACCTTTCCCCTATCCACAGGATGGGGGATAAGCATCTGATTGTAGTGGGGGGCGAGACTGCTGGGTCCTGTGCAGCGGGTCAAGCATGTGGGCTGGTGCTTTAGTCATTTTAATGTAGAACGTAGAGAAGAGTGTGGCAAACCATGACTGCAAATCCGTTCTTTCTGGCACACCAGTGATTGTCATTTCGCAGTGTTCGCCAGTGAACACATGCGGGCTGCCATCTTGACTCACCCGTCCAGCGATGCACAGGTAAGCCGGTCTGAAATCAAATCGATCACCGGGAGCAGGCAGTACTGAGAACAGACGCCGGGTGCCTTCATTGGCGAACTGACCATCACTGCACAGGACCCCTGAAATTTTGGCCAGGGGCCTATTGGCTGGACCCCAACGGATCAGATGTTTATCCCCCATTTTTGTTAATATCATCCACAATCCCTTTAAGGTCTGTCTTCAACAACCAGATTGGGTGGAACTCCAATACTTTCATCTACACGTACCCCAGGCCCGCGTCCTAGCAGAAATAAATACTCTGCTTCCCAGTGATGCACATGTAGAGTTTTAGCTTGGCCCTGCCAATGTAAGCTCAAAGTCAGGCTCAAACTTTTGAAACATACACAGGCTATATTTTAATAGCCCCTGCAAGCTCCCCCTACTAAGCTCTTTAGTAAGCATTTCGCAACCCAAAAAAAGCAGAAGTGTTCTGGTAAATGTTATATAATTGACACAGCCAGGTGACCAGATGGCTGTGGATTACAAGGAATATTTTCAGCCGGTCCTGGCTTGCACTCATCCACTACCTAATACAGCTGTCCAGCTAGAAGGCCGGTTACACTAAGCTGCCATGCACATGCATGCAACAGGAGACCTTTTTTTTTTTTTTTTTTTACCTCTTGCAATAGGATGTGCAGAATTCTCAGTTTCCTAGGTCAAGTTCTCACACAGTTTGTCTCGGCAACACAATTTTTTTTTTCTTTTTTTGTTCCTTCCTGTCCTTAAATCGACACCAACTTCATGGAACGTGGTTAGGGCACGAACTCTGAAAATGAACACAATGCAACACAGGAAGCCTATTTTTCCCCCTTGATGGGTGGCAAAACCTGTGGGTGGACAGCACTGCAACAGCAGAGGATGTCGCCAACTTCTGCTTTTCATTTGAGTACGGGATGCAAAGGAGGGAGGTAGAATCATTCAATTTGCATAGTGTGAAAGACTTCTCACAGCAAGTCACACCTAAATGACCCAAATGTGTTAAAAGGGGATAAAGCTCCAGATTCCCCACTGCTAGCATTAGCTCCATAGGACAGCTGCATCTCATGAAATGTGCCTCAACATTACCCATTTTAGAGAAGAATGAAAAAAAGTCATTCAGAAATAAAGATTTTTGCATGTCAACTAAAAAAAATTAAAAAAAAAATTGTCATGCTAGTTAAATTAGTGATGGGTTAGGAAAACCTCTATCCTCCACATTATGCAATTTTTGTCTTCAGGACTACTATTGGCTTCTAATTGTGAAGAAACAAAGAGTGAGATCTCAGCCTATCTCCAGACATAAGCTCCGTTGTCTGACTTGCTTCTGGTCAATCAGAGCAGATTTGACCTCTGCCCTTTGCCCTCAACATGCTCCCTGACTTTCCAGGCACCCTGGGACATTGATTTATCAGTTAAGAGCAGTAATTACAGCTATAAAACCAGAGTTGAAAAGTACAAGACCTGGTCAGATGATCCCACTGTAATACACAACCCCCAGACACAAAAACAAGACTGGGAAGCCATGTTGGAGGAGAACTAAACCTTATCCATGAAGACTTCCAAGTCTTTAGGACAATTTTCTAGAATACATTCTAAAGCAAATCCATTACCCTGAGCAAACAATGCTTCTACAACAATGTAAGTCAACATCGAAGAGTTGTTTCCGGTCGAGAAAAAATGCAAACGTAAGATGATGACTACATCACGACAACTCATTGTGAAAAATCCAAGCACGTTCAAGAAAAAGGTCTGTGTATCATCAGCCCGAGCGGACGGACTGGTGTTGCCTCCAGCAGGATATAAAATGGTTTCATATGTGCGCCTGTCTCCAGCGTTCCTTTACCATTGTGTCATTTTGGAGCCATCTGGTTGAAAATTCTCTAGTTGTCATGGCAGCCCGTGGAGGTTATCCAATGTGCCTCCTTCATTTCACAACCTCGAAAAGGGTTTTTTTTTTTTTGTTTTTTTTAAATATGAATCACTCAATGAATGAATGTTCAAGAGCACAGGAGGGTGGGGTAGCACAAAAGTAGGAAGTTTCAGCAGAACAGAGATGTAACAGAGGAAATACTTGTGACTCTAAAAAAATGTAGACAGGACACAGCCCGGTGCTACATACGCAAGTATGTGCGCCTCTGCATAATTCCATGAGCAAAGGGGATGCTTAACTTTAAGATAACCAAAATCATCCTTTGGGAAGAACAGCAAATAAAATCCACAGCGAATAGTACCTGCCGCAGTAGTCATTAAAAACCATCTACTGGCCTTCAAAATCACTTTACATCACAAACACATTTGGTGACTCGAGACCTTTTTCTGAATGGTGGCTTCCACAAATGTTCTATGGTAACTTTGGGCCGCCCCCCCCCCCCCCCCCAAAAAAAAAAAATATTTTTGCTGAAGAGACAACCAGTAAGAGTCTCTTCAAAGTGCATTTTTTAACCCATTACCGACATGACCAATTTTAGCCTCAAGGGCTATTAACATTTTCCCTCTGTTCCAACAGTCATAACTTTAAAAAAAGAAAAAGGTCTTCAAATTTAGCTGTACGAGACCTTAAATCTTGCGGGACAAGTTGTAGTTTTTTTTTTTTAGGAGCCATTTTGGAGTTCATATAGTGTGTTAAATAACATTTTATTTAGGGGGAAGATTTAAAAAATACAGCAATTTTAACATTATTTTGTGGGATCTATGTTAACGACAGTCACCATGTCGAATAAATCAGGAGACATAGCTTTTAGAAACTGAGTTAGGCGTGAAAGCAGCTAAAACATGCTGTCACTTTCAGCTGCTTAAACTCCCGACCGATTTCTAACAGCTATATCTCCCAATATAGCCGAGATCCGCAAACGGCGGGTCGGCAGTCCATGCACCACGCATCATGGATGCAGACCCATTAACTTGAATGCCGGAGATGCAGAACAGAGTCACGGAACGGTACACCGGAAGAACTACGGAGTGCTTCCGTGGTGTTTGTCCGTTGTTCTGCACCGCAAATAAATATTTTTGCGGTGCGGACAGACCATGGACCCATTCAAGTTGAATGGGTCCAGCCCACTGCACAGATGTTGCTCGTGCATTGGTGACCGCAATTGCGGTCCCCAATGCACGGAACTGCCGCACAACGGCCGTGTGCATGCAGCCTTATACAGTCAGAAAAATCCTTTAAATACACAGGTTTCTTAAAATTTCTTGAACCCTATTAGACATGCTTTATCAGAAAAGGTCACCATTGTTTTGTTTTTTCTTACTGAAACTCTACTAACTAAAAGGGAGACCTTAAGTCTTCAAAAAGTCCTAGAGGACCAATTCATTTACAGTGATGGACCACCACACAAAGCAAGAGAGTTCTTCCAACAAGACCTGCAGAAGCTGTGGCTCTAATGGAGACTTCCAAACGCAAGAAAATATGCCAACATAATAATTGTGGGAACAAAGTCTGCCTTAGAGGAAAAAATAAGTAAGCAAAATACTGTAAACAGATAATGTGGAGTAGACCCAAATACCCTACTTTATCCAAACCCTGCGTAGACTAGTAGAACACACAAGGTTTTTCTTTTCATATCTTCCGCTTATATTTACACATCACAGGCACATTCTGCAATGCTCTACGGAGATGGTACTTCTGCTGGCCAGCGTTTCCAAACCAGGGGTCCCTTGAACTTTGTCAGAGATTCCCCAGAAGGTCTAATTACATCCTGCTCAAAGACACCATGCCAAAGCAGTCAACAAAATGTCAGGAAGAATCAAAGAAAGCTTCACCGCTCTACACTAAGCTTCTCTGATGTAGAAAAGGAAGGGTTTCAGGAGTACCTCGCTATAACATTTAGAAATTCTACACTGAATTAATGATGGTGGATGCAAACAAAATTGTCAGGGTCTGCCAATAACCTAATATGCAATCCTATTTAATATCATGGTTGCAAACCCTACAAATCCTTCTATAAAATCCAAACAAGCAGGCGATTCAGAGCATTGGTTTCTGCACAGTCACGCCCTAAGAGGATGTCTTAGCGCTTACTAGTAGTGCGCTTCATCGTTCCACACAAAGCCCAAGAGCTACGTGAAGGGTTACTTTAATACATTTGTACAAATCTGTACTTTCAACATTCCAATACAGTCAAGACTTCTCGTCTCGTTTCAAGAAGGTTGACATGCCCTACAATTATTCAACGCGTTACACATTTCTGTGATGCACATGTCTGACTCTGCACCTCAAAAGAAACTTCACTTCAGGCATACTTTTCAGGCAGAGATTTCAGGTATTTCAGTGCCTTTACTACAATGCAACTTAGAAAATGCTAACTTTTTGAAAAGTTCTCTAAGGGAGCAGAAGTCCATTGGGTTTTAGGAATCTGAACTTGAAGGCAACTGTCAGTGACCTAGATTTTATTTTTGGCACCTGCAGGGTCTACAGAGCTTCTAACAGCTATATATTCCATCCATAAAATTGACTATCTACATAATAGATGTTCAGCTGTCAGGCAATAAACAAAAACTGAAGGCACTGAGCTCAGGGTGAAATGCTGCATAGCCCGATTATTAACAAAAACTGGGGCAAGCCAGAATTCTCTAGTATATGGGAGGGGTGAATTCTAGGTACCCGAGTTCATGTGCAGGTGTGCGTGTACGTATGAGTGACAGAAATGAATCAAGTCTTACCTGTTTGCCCGAATCCAGCCCAAGACGAAAAGTAGAACGTGAAAGAAAAAAAAAAAAAAAAACACAACCACCTTTGTTAGAACTTTTAACACCTAATTCTACTCTCAATAACAGATCCCTAAAGGGTTCCAAACCTGTCAACCTTATTAAAAAAGACAAAACATGGTGGCATAAGGAATCCATCCATTATGTCCGTAAAACAGGCAGGTTTGTACAAATCCCGGGAAACAAAAAAAAAAAAAAAAGACATCTTTTCATTGATTGTTGGGCAATTTTATAGGGTTAGCAGTGGCATAAGCCACAGGAATGTACTGACTAAATCATACACTTGTAAATAATATAAATATATATAAAAAAAAAACAAAAAAAAAAAAACTAAGGCATTAGTACAAGACACATCATGACAGACCCATACAAGCCAGCCGTTCTTTCACCCTTTGTCTTGTCTAGGTATTTTGTGGATTGCAGAAAAGTATTTTATGGGCTTCTTGAAAGGATAGGTAGTAAAAGGAAAAAAAAAAAAAAAAGAAGAAAAATATATAAGTAGATGGCTGCTCTTTGGACAGACACTGCTGTAAAGCAGATAACGCGCTGACCTGTCTGATGCCCTCAGGCCAGGTCACCTCAGGAACACAAAAAACAGATAATAAAAACAAAAAACAGAAGAAGAAGGCTGTGAACTTTTCAACTTCATCCTCTTAGACTATTTAAACAGAAAAGCAATGGAAGCCGGGTAAGGCTACTTTCACACTGGCGTTTTGGCTTTCCGTTTGCGAGATCCGTTCAGGGCTCTCACAAGCGGTCCACAACGGATCAGTTCTGAATGGATAAGGATCCGCTCAGAATGCATCAGTTTGCCTCCGTTCTGTCTCCATTCCGCTTTGGAGGCGGACACCAAAATGCTGCCTGCAGCGTTTTAGAGTCGGTCTGATAAAACTGAACCAAACTGATCCATCCTGACACACAATGCAAGTCAATGGGGACGGATCCGTTTTCTATGACACAATAGAAAATGGGGAGTGTGAAAGTAGCCTAAAAAGGTAGGGGTTGCCATTAGCTGTGGTCCCAAATATTAACTACAGAACTGTAACGTCACCATTCATTTGGGTTTCAGTCGCTCGATCCATCATTTGGTAATTGGGATAAATTGCACTGTTCTACTCATTTCCATTCTGGAACAGACCATCAATAGGTAACCGTGCAGGTGCTTTATTTATTTTTTAAGTCTGGTCAATACATTTTTTTTAATGAGAAACAAAGTAAAGAAAACATACATAAAAACACTTTGAAAAGAAGAACTGACAATAGGGCAAAGAAAAAGTGCGCTATTGCTTCTAGTTACCAACTTGACAAGCTAGAAGTAGAAAACTAAGCTTCATGGAAAGCACAACTTTTTAGAAGTAACCCTACTGCTATGCCATCTGCAACTTGGCACACGTTTCAAAACCTAGAATTGAAACCTTCAAGTCATACACCCTCTGAGCATTTTGGTTCATCATGCCGTGCACACCCAGGAAATGACTAGATGTTTCAAGTGCCTAAACCACGGAACTTCCCCGGCATGTACAGTTTCCTCACACTCTCCATTTCCAAACGTCACCAGGTTCCTCAGAGTTTAGATGGTTCAATCCAAAAATTTGAAACAAGTCATACTTCAAAAAAAATCCCCACTAAGAAAAATGAAGTGTAATCAGTTTCAGGGAAGGTTGTACCCTAAAAAATAAAAAAAAGCTGTATTTTTCAAGAGGAGGCATCAGTAAGATAACAAGCAATGCACATGAAGTCTAAACAGGGGGGATGGGAATCAGACGCTTTCAAAAAGTTTGCATTTTAAAACCCTTAATTACATCCATAGCCCTTACAGCCACCCAGCAGGGACCTAAACACTCTGTTTACTGAGAATAGAAGCTTATGGCCTGAGCAGTCATGAAGTGTTAATTTACTCATCAAAAAGAGGTAATTCTCTGGGACCTGCTGGTGGGGAGTGGAGTGGCAATTGATAACCACCGCTAACACTTTCTAAGATAACAAATTCTGGCATAAGAAAAGGCCTCAAGGAGCAAGTCAAATTGACTACACTTGGAATTCATACATTCTACATTGGCGAAATCTGCCAAAGTTGAGATCATCACAACAAACGGGTGAAAAGTATCTTGGTGGCAAGTATAGAGATGGGCAAAACACTAAAAACACCGTAGGAGCCAGATATACCATTTCTGGAATCCATCAAGGATTTGTGCGGCCTGGGCAAGGGGTTCCCATCTTACCCTTCAATGTCCCCTGGATTTTTATTTATAGGACTGATGAAGTGTCATAGATGCATGGACTGCCTCTACAGTGCAATGCAACAATATAACGCAAGCGAAAATTACAGTGGTATCTATGGTAGAGTTTCACAATAATTTCTAAAGAATTATACAGATCTTCAAAAAAGGTCAAAAATGTCATGGCCTTGCAGAGAAGGAGGAAGGCTTTCTTGCAAAGTGCTGTAACTAGCTCTGACCCCTTGGCACAGCAGTGTGAAAATTCTCCAAATAAGCCCAGGAACAACCCCGCCATAATGATAGGCTGCAGCGATTACAATGTCATTAGCGTATGAAGTTGGGTACTTTTCAAGTTAGCAACCGCAAGTCTACAGCGAAAGTGCCAGAATAACAGGCCGGAAAAACACTGTAGGCTGTCAAGGTTGACATTTCCATGGGAGGATCTAACACGGGTCACCTACATGGTCGGGCTTCCCTATGTGTGTACTAACATGACCCAGGCAAGAAGATTTCAGGAATGTCTACAGCACATAACTGGAAGAAAAATCAGAAGAATATTTAAGTGGTGACTGCAGCACCAATCACCAATACCAGTCAGATCACATCCTTATGAAAGTGTGTCAAACATACAAGTAAGGACACATTACATAATGGCGTACACACCGAGACACGTGGTGCCCTATAGAGATCATGGAAATATTTGCTTACCTTAGCCCAACAAGAACGGTTGTTATGAAAGCTCGGGTATAAACTGGTTGTTACAGGTAGCAAACAGCTTGGACTTTCATTCTGTAATTTGATCTGAAGACAGGTGAAGTAAAGGAGTACACAAAAACATTTTTCGCAGCCCACGCCACTAAAGGGCACCAACAAACAGCAGTTGTCAAGAGCAAACATTTCTACATAGCAAAAAAAAAAAAAAAAAAAGGGGGGAAAAGGGTTGGGAAACAAAACACCAGAACAGAGGGATATTGGCAGGAGTTTCTGTTGCACGATAACACAGAACAGATGTAGCTTTCGCATTCCAAAATTTTTGCTCATTTACCAGTTTTGTAATCAGAACGAAAAAAAATAAATAATACATACACCCTTACCGAGCGAAGAAATACGCAGCAGAAATGGAATCGGCTTAAGGGCGAGTTCACATAAGCTTTTAATGAAGTTTTTGTGCACTTTTGCATTTAGGGGCTTGTTTTTGGTGGGGTTTTCTGTGGTACAAAATGTCAGCTCCAGATGGTAGCTGAAAGCTTATGGGAAAGAAACACAAAATACACTAGTGTGTTTTTGTTTTATTACTGGTATTTTTATTTTATTTATTTTTGAGCGCAGCATATGAGCGTTTGGTGTTTTTTCTTGCCATTTAAACATCTCTCTACAGAAAAAAAATAAAATGGCATAAGAAAAAACTGCAAGCAGTTTATATGCCATTTTTCAAATGAGTCAAAAAAATTTTTTTGTCTGTAGGGGCTCTTAGACAGTCATGTCAGATGGACAACTGCTGACAGCGGAGTCGGCCATTTTGTTACTTTGAGAACAAAAAAATAAAAATAAAGCCTCTAGCATGGCAATCTAGTCTATTCAAGAGGTTTTAACAATGAGAAATGGCATTGTCCATTCTGAACCCTGAGCTAGTCTGGAAGAAGGAAACACTGGGGGGGGGGGCGTCTCAGCAGAATGCAGCCATTTGCAGTCTTTGCATTCCATCCCCCCACTTGGCCTTCCATCTCAAGAGGGCAGGGGAATGGACAGTCTGAACTTTTGACCCACCCTGTTGAGCACCCAAGACTTAAATAAGGACCATAAAATGGTGTCTGCTAGTGACAACAGTCAGCTGTATGCATCAGTTCCAACACCTCTCTCTCATCCACAGAGGAGAAAATAAAATGTGTATTGCCTTGTTATTTTACGATTGCCAGATGGCAGGGCCTGCCCCCCCCCATCTAGTGACTGTCTGACCTCACATAAAACTGAAAACTACAACAGTGGTCCAGATCTAGAACAGGCACGCCCATCATGTGCAAGGGAATACATGCCGTAGACCTGATTGTTATGAAATTCATATCCTAAAGTCACCACATGTACCAATTGTGAGACCAATGAGTCACATGGATATATGACCTTAATGGACATATGTTGTATTGGTCATAAAATATCTTTGGTCTCTACATTTTACCAAGCGCTCCCCATGTGGATCAATAGTCAATTATTGATTGTTACTACTACGCCAATTTCCTATGGGATAATGAAAAACGCTCACAAAGAACATTTTTCTATCTATGGCCAACTTCAGTCTTGTGTGAATAGTTCATATTTATTCACGTCAAGCCAATCAAAGCCTACCTTTATCGGTGGTCATCAGATGGTGGGTCAAAAGATTTTTACTTTGGTTTATAGAGAGGAGGGCTCTTAACACCCCACAATTAATTTCACCATCTAATTCTACAAAATAATAAAAATGAGAAATAAAATCCTGTTGAAGGATCATTTAGGACACCAGGGTTTGGATATAATCAGGCACTCAAAAGCCTAGTAACTAAAAAAAAAAATTCTCTCGTCCTATTTCAGAGGTGAACTGTTAGCACAACATAACTTTGAACAACCCTGAAGAGATATATAGCAGTGGTATGGTGAAGCCTAAGGATACAAATTTTCTGCAGAAGAAAGCCTGGCTCTAGAGAGAAGTTAATTTAGATGAGCCTGACAACTAGAGCAATGGCCAAGAGAATATATGGCATGAATTCTTGTGGCCTCAATAAAACACAACATATGCTGTTAAATGATACTGGTCACCAAGGTGGTAATAACCTGAGACCAGTTAAGTAATGGACCACCGTCCTTCCAAGAAACGTGATGCATCGAGAAGATGAACATGAGAATTTTAAACATTCCATTGTGCCGTTATGAGCCCTTTCCAACCATTGAGGTGCCCATACACAATCTGAACTTGATCAAAATGGGAAATTTCAACCAAACGATCGTCTGTCGGATGACATTTAACAACGACTGCTTTAGCTGACCAATGACATATCACTATAGTCGGCCATGTTTAATACATTCATTAATACAAAAGATCTCTTTGAAAGAACATTCGTCCATCACCTTGCTTCATTGAACATGTATGGCCGGTTTTTAATGGCCAATACGGACTGAAATGTGTATGGCTGTGCCTGTGAAACAATCATTCACCAGTTGTGTACTTGCTCAATTTCTATCTAATGCGTATGGCCACCTTTAGTCCAAGTGGCCAACTAAAGGGGCCCAGATATTCGGGCAGATTATCAGGAACAAAGTTCCCGAGAATGCTCGTTCCCAACAATCTGCCCAACTAAATGTGCCATAGATCAGCTGATGAACGAGCAACACACTTGTCGGCCTCTTTCACACGAGCGCGACTAATTGGGTCCGGATGCATTCAGGGAAACTCGCACCATTTTGCAAGCAAGTTCAGTCAGTTTTGTCTGCGATTGCATTCAGTTGTTTCCGCACAGGTGCAATGCGTTTCTCACACACACACACGCTAAAAAACTGAAGGTTTACAAACAAGACCCAATGAATTTAATGGGTCAGGATTCAGTGCGGGTGCTATGCGTTCACGTCACGCATTGCACCTGCGCGGAAAACTCGCTCGTGTGAAAGGGGGCTCCATCAGGTGATCCTGTTCATGCGGGTACCCAAATTATTATAGTTTCTGGGCAGCCAGTCGTGCGGTCTAAACCCCAATCTGCTGCCCAGAACAATGCAGCTGTATAAAAAGGACAGGCCATCTAAATCAGAATATGATCTGGCCACATCTCGAATGAACAAAAATAAAATACAAAACAAAGTACGAAGAAAAAATAAAAATGAAGAATCCTGAAATTTTCTATAAAGGCCTTCATAATGTGAGCAACGGTTGCATGCAACTGGATTCCTCTGCCCCTAAGAATAAACCAGAGTCTGTAGCCCTCACCATTTACATTTTGATCACATCCTTGCATTACTGATTCATATGCAGGGTTTGCATTAGGAGCAATATAAAACAGGAACAACAAAGATAATGCATGACTCCTTCAGAGACCTCTGCACAGGAACTGGCATTATAAATCATCTCTAGACTATCTAATCTAACCTGAGGTTTCCCTGGGATATGGAGAATGATTAATGGCAGGCTTGGCCCGCTGTGCCGATCTCGCTTTTCTGCGTAAACAGACTCGTTGGTCTGCCCTCTGCAACAATTTAGGCTTCCAAGTGAAGGCTTGTTCTTTTGCGATTTACCTTCAAGCACATTGCTACAGACCTGAATGTGCATGCAACAATAACGCAGCATTCTCCACCCTTCTCTCCCATGGGCTGCCCCATGTCTTTCCTAATCTTAACTTATGTGCTCTAGTATCTAGTCCTATGTCAGGCCCCACCTAGGGAACAGAGGCCCAAGCGAGGTTGCACCTCCTTCGTAAGTGTCTGCAAGGCTACTTCTGTATAGTAGGCAAGTAAAAACACTGCAAACCAGTTGAAAAGTTTGACTGGTAAAAATATTTTATTCCTTTGTGATATCCTAAACAGAGTGACCCTACTTTGAAAATAAAAAATTTGCTTTTTTTTTTTTTTTTTTTGCATTAAGAGCGCCACTCTTGCTGATGGGCTATGTCCAGTGTTGCAATATAGAGTAAGGACAGGCTGCAGTAAAAAAACATGGCCCATAAACAAGAGTGGCGCTGTTGCTGGGACAAATTGGACCATTCTTTCCCCAATCTTGGACAGCCCCTTTCGAGACTAAGGGCACTATTACACTGTCCCATATTTGGGCAGGACAAGCGCCGGTGGAGGGGAGGAAAAAAAAAAAAAAAACACACACACACACACACACCTGTCATTGCTCATTTGCGCCAGCCTATTAGACAAGTCGATACAAAGGGAACGTTGGAAAAACGAACGCCACCACAGTGCTTCCATCCCTCATTCAGTTCTGGTAATTAACTGCAGCACGCTCCTGATTACACAGGGAGATGTGCTGCCAATAATTGGGCATCGCTCACCCTGATGAAGGATACCAAATCACTCAAACGAGCATTTGCTTGTTTGTCAGGTCCTCAATTATATGGGCAATTATCGGGAACAAGCATTCCTATGAATGCTCATACCTGATAATTGTCCTGTATATCATTCGGTCTAACAGGGCCTTATGGGGCTAGTACAAGATCTTTTGCATTGGGTCGGCCTATGACCTAACAGAAAATTGAAATTCACAGATGTGAAGAGCGTTAAAGGGGTTGTCCACTAATTTTACATTGATGGCCTATCAGGCTAGGCCCTCAATATCTGATTTCTGACAGAGAACTACACTGTCCACTACAGAAACTGAGGATAGGCAGGAGTGTGGGGTGTCAGACCGCCGACAATCAGATATGAATACCCTCTCAGGCTATCAATATAAAAGTGGACAACCCCTACAGAGCTAAATCCAGACTTATCCCCGTTTTACCCGCCCCCATATGAGCATTTCATGCTCTGATGCTCTCTTTGCCCTGTGATGAGCTGCGCAGTGCAAGGGCTTTTTTTTTTGGAGACCCGATGACATTCCAGGCTCTCCATAGGTAAAGCTAGGTGGAGGCTTCGGCCAGCAGTGAGCCTTGTGACGTCACCAGCACTAATGGGCAGGCTTTAGCACTGTCCCAGCCTGTAAAACGGCTAGGGCAGCGCTGAAGCCCGCCCATTAGTGTCGGTGACATAACCGGAATAATATAAAACAAACAGCATTGGAGCATGAACTGATCCGATGCTTATATCCGGGGGGGGGGGGGGGGATAAAAATGGGGGATATGTCTGGGTGAAAAATATGGGGGATATGCTAACTTTCAGCTTAAAATTTTGCTTCAATCTGAATGACTTGCCATTTTCCCCAACCTCTGCCTACACTTTAGAAAGGTTTTGTTTTCTCTCTCCCCCCCCCCCCCCCCCCCCCACCATTTCCTGACTAAAATCCCAGAGAAAGCATACGTTTCCTAGTGTCCCCGGTACGTTTTTTGCTATTCAGCAGACCTGGGCCTCGTCACCATAATAAACGCTTCTAACCCTGTCTACTCAAAATGTGCTCCAGGCGCTGCTGTAAATCCTATGCACAAATGGCCCTTTTTCTCCTGCATTTTTTTTTTCACCCCCCTTGTCTGATCCTATCCCCTCCAACATCTGGCCAGCAGAAGGGACGATATATCCGCTTATATATTACACTGATGTAATTTACATCCTAATACTAAACAAAAACCATATGAAGGAACTGACTGGAGAGAAGGAGGCCACAGGTTTAACCTCTTCATTTCTGGAAGGGACTGGCAATTGCTTGGGTAGGGTGATAGGAGACTTCCTCTTCTTCAAAAGCATCAAGAAAAATAGGCCACCGAGAAGGAAGGAATCTAGAGCCACGGCCAACGCTCCACATAACAAAGAGTTAAGTCAACAGGAGGTTATTTACTGAACCTCTACATCCCCCTATAAATAACTCAGTGCCAGTAAAATAAGGGGGAAAAAAACAAAAACCTTCATAATTGTCCAAGGAAAGTCCTCCAAGCCTTTATATTACAACCTGAGAAGGGAAAAAATGTAAATAGCTCAAAATCTGTAAAAGTATTTACGTGGAAACACCCTAAGGCTTTTTTTTTTTATTTCACAATCACAGGCAGACGTTTAGTTTGAAACATATAAAAAATGCAATCTTATTATATTTTGGGTTTTGTTAGTAAGTAAAACCACATGGACTTTATTTGTGGGTAAGTTTTAAAGGGGTTCAAAGGATTAGAAAAAAATAATATATATATATATATATATATATACACACACACACACACACACACACACACATCCCATGACCAACATCAGCACTGTTTACAGGGATGGCAGGAAACCCCCTCTTTGTACTTCTGGATAATTTATCGTAAGTGAGTTTTTGGGGGATTTTCTGCTTTAGAAACCCCTTAATAAAAATTTTTAAAATATTCTGAATTGGGGCAGGGATTGCAAAAACAGTCACCAAGGACCCAACACATCCATGTATTACAAAGACAACCAAATGATTTGAAAAGCTACTGTGCAATGCTTTATTCTCCCTGTGGTGGCGCTGCAGGGGAATTAACCTGCTGGCATGTTCCCACACAAATTTGAGACAGTCGCTAGGTGTCCCAGCAACAGGACAACCTGAGATCTGCATATTTTTGGGGAATCTTTTTAACCATTGGCGATAGTAAGTAGCCTCCACCCCTTTTGAGAGACACCTAGCCTAAAGGCCTTGCTTACTACACACAATGCACTGCTTAGATTGTAGACCAAAAATCTGATCATCCTTTGAGGGGGGGGGGGGGGGTAGACAAAATTAAGCAGCTAAAATAGACAACGCAACACTTGCATCCTCTCTCGGCCACCTGCATGTCAATCGCACCGCTGGGCTGACAAGTGACAGGTCATTCCGCAAATCACCATAATCATAGGTTACAATTCCCAAAGGGCCGACAAGGCTCTTAGAAATTAGATCAAATGCCGAAGGTCCTGTAGGGTGAAATGTCTATTGTTACTCTAGTTAGAGGACAAAATGCAAGACAGAGCAAGCAGCTATCCCACCTCTGCATTTCCGGGGCAGTAGCGATGTAAAGCTCTCCAACCCTTTCCTCCCATTTAGACTACGGCTTGCCGAAGTACGAGCACGTTTCCTTGTGGCAGAGGAAGTGATGGTTACCTCGGTGGACCTGTTAATCCCTAAAGCAGCTTTAGATTTAATTATACTCCACAAAACCTTCCTGTCTACCGTGTGAGGCCTCTTTCCTGCGAGCTTTAATAAAGTGCTGAATGATGGAGCGACTGGGTCGGGGTATAGCCAGAGTGGAAGTGGATAGTGGGTGTGGAGGCCCATCGTAAACTAGATTGGGGGGGGGGGGGGGGGGGGGATCATAGTGCCATCACCATGGCAAGGAGTGTTTCAGGAAGACACGAAATGCGCGTGGCACAATAACTTTTTACCCCTATGCATAATAAAGAACCGCATGTGCCCAGATGAATACGGATCTTGATGGACTGAAAGGAAGGAGAAAAAGAATGGGGGGGGGGGGGGGGGAAACCACAAGGTGGCCTGCAACGCAGAGCGTTCAAGTCTGTTATTGAAATGGGAATGTCTTACAGCAAGCCAAGACCAAGAGAGGGAAGGGGGGGCGGGGGAATAAAAAAAATGAAACGATGAAACAAACTTTTGTTTTAACGCTAATCCTCATAACTGCCTCAATGTGCCCCTTGAAAACGAAACAGAACAAATCCTCCCAGACAGCCTCGGAGAGGAGATGAGAAAGCTGCCAGATTGAGACAGCTGCCTCAAATGACCCCTTCTCGCTCAGAAGACTGTTGCATAAGCTGATGCGGAAGACTTATAAAACTACTGGGCGTCAGAGAAGCACAGATATGGCTTTTCGTTGTGCCAAAGGTCATGCCGCAGAGAATAAGCGCCATCCTACAACACAGTTGACCCTACGTAATCTAACCAGACCTGCAAAAGGCAGGTGGAGAAAGGGTACCAAAATGGGGAGATTTGTCAAAACTGGCATAAGGGAAAACAGACTTACTTGCCCATGGCAACCAATCAGATTCCACATTTGAGATCTAAAAAAATGGAATCTGATTGGTTGTTATGGGCAACTAGGCCAGTTTTTCATGACACTGGTTTTGATAAATCTCCCCATAATGCTTTAAAAAAGGGGTTGACCACTATAAAAGAATCCAGGCTGAACAGGCAACGCAAGGCCATGTTGGGCCACAGTAATTGGACACATACCTTTCAGCTCGCCTGAGGTGTTAGAAATGAGTGAATTTCATATTATGAAATTCGTTCACGCTTTGTTTACTGGGAAAAGATTAATTGCGTTATGGATTCAGTTACCAGGGACCATAACGCAATTCTATGACTGAATGCATAACTAAATGCCTTTAGAGGCATTCCGTTATTCATTCCGTCACAATAGAAGTCTATGGGCTGCAAAATGGATCTGTTCCCTTTCGAAACGCTCTTCTCTAGTGTTCATGACACCTGCCCATTACCCGGCTATATAAACAGCCTACCGCAGGAAACCAAAATGGGGGGGGGGGGGGTTTTCATGTATTTTAATCAGGTGACTGCTTTATTACCCATGTACATACTGATCTGCATAGGTGCTGGACCGTAGTCCATCCAAACCAGCGCCATTTTGGTTCCCATGGACGCGCTGCATGTGGAGGAGGGATATCTAGGGGAAGGGCAGCCTGGGGCCTTGTGACAAGCAGCTCAGGTGAGATGAAAGGCACACGTCAAATTACTGTGGCACAGCATGGACTTGCACACCCATTTAGCCTAGATTCCTTTAAAGAGGCCAAACCCTTCAACATACCGAGGCTGGAAGAAGCATCTTCTGAGAACTACGCAAACTTATTGTGAAGACACTTGATGAATTAGATCAGGCTATTAAATGACTTCACCTCCATATGCTAGCCTGCTGACAGAATAGCTCAATACCTTTGTGGACCTTGAGCAATGTGCTGTTGGTAATTTAATTAACAGTTCGCCATCTGACACACGGCTGTTGGAAGGAAAACTTTCATGTTTTGAAGGAGCCGAATCCCTAAGGAACAGTCCAAAGATCAGATAGATTTACTTAAACAGAGGTGTCCCTCAGCCAGTGCCACAGAACACAAAAAGGTTGGCTAGACATATTTTTGGCAATAGATCCAACTTCTCTTCTACTTTAAGGAGCATTAAAAAAAATAAAGGGGTCATTAATCATCCTCCGCTTACCACAAGCACAAATGTTCTGTCTGATCTTCCCTACTCAGCTGGAAATTATCATTCATGGAGACCAGTAAGCGCAGGAACCTCATCAAGAATATGCATAGGTAACAGACATTATCCTATAGGTTTAATGGTCAATTACACAATGCACAAGAACACAGTGTCCACATTTTTGGATACAAGCATTTATTTTTCTTACAAGTCTATCAGCAACGGTTCCTCCCACATTAACCAACCTAACGATAGAGGCTTCATAACACTTTGTTTTACTTTGAGAGAAGAACTGTTTTTTTCCACTTTCTCAACCTTATTTCCATCTCGCTGATGCTGCATTAGTTTAGAAACCTCCTCCAGCTGGATCCTAAAGCATTGTCTTATACGATTTGTTCCAGTATAAATGAGCTCTTGGAAGGGCCAGGCTACGAGCTCAAATCACTTCCAGCTACAGGCAGGATCCTGCATTCTGTTGCCATCATCTGAGCTTCAGGGAGCTACATGACAGTTGCTGCGTAGGTTTCATTAAAGTCTAACCATTGTGTTAGAAAGGGGATGTAACAAAGTCATAGCCAAGAAGTAGATCAGCCGCAAAATTATATCAATCTGTAGGCCGTAAATCACAAACTCAAGAATTAGGTCCATGTACTATACGACTACCAAATTAGCTGAAGGACACAGGAAAGTTAGGACCTCATAAAATCTCAAGATGTAATAAGGTGTCTGTAGACTTCTCAAGGGTCTTCTCATACCTCCGTATGCTTCCGATTTCATGCCGCGTAAAGCATCACCATATGGAGGCACTGTTTGGAGCCACTTTTGCCTCAGTGGGGCGTACACTATGATCCAATGCAATGCCACAGCTATAACAGAGGCACAATAATAGATGTGACGCAACATAAGCCCTGCAATAACCAGACGGCAAACACAGACCACCAGTCTCCAAGTTTTAAGACTCAGTCACACACCCTTAAAATATGAAATTTCATTCTTTACTAAAGTCCGGTTAAAAATCAAGTAGCTGGCTCTCCCATTTTACAAGGGCAGGCGGAGAGAGTTTGAAATGTGTGTCATAAATAGCGAGCGTGCATTATTGTGTTATGAAACATAAGATTGCTATTTTATACACAAGGATGTATTTTATGACACCTTTAAAAACCACACAAGAACTTGCTAGGATTAGATCAGAGACGGCGAGACTTTCAGGAAGGAGTGTGTGTGGCAACAAAAAGTCTCAGACACAAGCTACAACGTCAAAGGAAAGGGGAAAAAAAAAAAACACAGCAAAAAGAAGAAACTCAATAAAATTCAAGGTAGACAGAAATGACGAGAAGAAAGTCATTTCCTCCAGATCAACTAGGCTGCAACTCAAACATGTCATTTTGGCCACTGCTCGCCTGGAAAGAAATCGGAGTTTGTGATAGCAATGTGGGCTCTGTCACACTGACCTGCCCACAGTTGGCAGGTCAAGCCCTACGCCTCATGTGATGTGCAGACAGCTATAGTCTGTCACATTTCCAACTCAACACAAGAGACTGGACAAACAATAGTTCCCCTGAACTCGGCAGGCCACCGCCAACTCAGTCAACAGCTGTAACCTGGCCTGATCGTGCCCCAGCTATTTCTTTTGTGTGCAAAACAGTGACCACTTCAGTGTCAGCGGCCCAGCCTAAAGACTACCTACCACGCCACCTCCCCAAACAGAGTAGTAGTAATCCATGCCTCTGCTTTGGAAGCATCTAGATCACTTAACAATGTAAAAAGTTCTGTGTCACCACTACAGTCACAACACAAATCTGGGTGTGTCTACAGTTTCATGAGAAAAAAAAAAAAAAAAAAGTTGCAAGAAAACAAAATTGGCATTCACTTCTTTTGTAACCCAGATTGAGAGGACTTTTATTAAAAAAGGGTGTGCAAAGTAGGTATTCTTCGCTTGTATGACACCTACTGAATATTACTACAAAACACATACACAATTCATCTGGTAACCTAAGGGTATGGCCACACGGTCAGGTTTCTGCAAGCAGTTTTTGAATAAAAAAAAAAAAAAAAAAAAAGAAATAAATCAGGAGAGGATCATAAAAGGAGAGACATTATAAAAAGGACAGATAATACTTTTCTTTAATTCACTCCTAGTTTTGGCCTCCAAAACCGCATGCAGAAAACGGACCAAGTGGTCGTACCCTAAAAAGTGGCCATACATCTTCAAAAGCAGATGGCCGAATGATCAATCTGTCAACCATTACTTCCCCTGACTCTTTCGTACACATACAAGCATGGTTTGGCCGAGTGTGTCTTTTTAATGAGTAGCAAGAAGACTGCTGCCAGGCGGTGACTTATCCTGGAGATAGAGGATTGGGTGAAAATTTAATTTGCCGATCTTCACTTCTTCGATATAATAGAGTCAGAAGCTTAGATTGTAGGGCTGGGTTAGGCTTTCACACTTGCGCCATAGCTCAAGCAGGCTGTTATATTTGCCGGCTTGCGGCCAGATCTCCGCCGGACCACATCTGCTAACATCTAGCCCTGCTGGAGCTCTGTTCACCGCAGAAACAGTCTGCCAGACCTATGCCGCCAGTGTGAAACAAGCCTTAAGCAACGTTTTTGGCTTGGAGGAGGAAATCTGGAGAAGACCATACAAAATGCCAGGGAGATGGTATCAAATCCCTAATATTGCAAGACGACGATGCCAACGAACTGCTGGGCTGCTGTATACAACTTGTGACCGCTAATGATCCGCCACTATGCAGACGACAGAAGTGCAATTTTAATAAAGGCACTGGCTAGAACCAAAGATCCATTGAGGTCACAGATAACAGCGGGTTGTAGTTAACGTTTAATCTGTACACCAAGCACCCGTACAGCGTAGTTCACTCACAACCGTACAGAATGTCCAATCTCCCTTTACAACACAGCAATATTTGCTTGATAGGACTAGGTGAAGTGAAGACAAACACAGCAGATGTATCTAAAAATAACACAATGTAACGCGATGCATTCAGCTTTACTAGCAAAGGGAGATACGCTGGAGATTAAAGCGCAAAAAAGAAATAAAAAAATATGACTAGTTCAGAAAAACAAAACAAAACTGTAGCATTCCATGATACCTAGCCTTTACATCTCTGGTACAGCTTTTTCAAGGCAAGAGAAGCTCATGGTTCATAGTCTTCTTCATATAATGTGATTCCATAGGGGTATTGCCACATGTGGGTAAGCAGGTTTATCTAGTGGATTGCAATGCACTATAGGCTGCAACCCAGGTCTGCATGTTCTCCCAGGACAAGAAGGTAAGGAATTATGGTTACATTAGTACAGACACTATGGTATTATACAAGGTTAGGGTACGAAACCTGGCATGACGTAAAAGGGATTTTATATGTCTACAACCCGCAAATAAACTACCTGATCTAATTTTACCTTTGCCAAGATAGCCACGTATTGCCTGCTAAAAATAAATAAAGACTTTGTGGTTCGAGAATAAAAAAAATAAAAACAAAATAAAAACATTTATGAAACAGTTTCTTTTTTCCCTTTTTATTTACAAGAAATTCAGTGGACCAAAAACCGAGCTTTGTGCTGGCACCGCTGATATAAGCAATATTAATACAAGAGGAAGTTAGAGCAGACACAGCATGGAGACAGCTAGCTGCCTTGTTATCAAAGAACATCCGTCAGATGTCGGATTCGCAGGCCAGATGAGTATTACTCTTCTGCAGCTTGGCTGAAGCAACTTTGTAAGACTATCAAGTGGTTTTACAGCAAGCTACATAATTAGATTGCATTGTCTCTATAGACATTGTGTAGATTGCAGAAGCTGCAACACAAGATCCAGGCCCAAGAGGATGTTCTCCGCTCTCAATGCACAATAGTAGTCAGGGCCAGAGAGACCACACCAGAGGTCTACGGATATGAACCCTTATAAAACCAATATACAGGCCAACACTTTGACGGCAACTTATATGGTATAATTCAGTCCTGACTGCTGTAACTACACCTCTAGATGATAAGTTCTTTAATCAGGAATGGAGCACCAAACAAAGGAGATGGAGAAGCAAAGATGTTTTAGACATCTCTGAAGAAGAAGATAGGAGATACCCAAGCTGCTCTGTAAATTAAAGGACTTGTTGTGAATTTCATGGAAAAGTTATTTATAAAGCTGACAAAAAAGGAGCCCGCTAGATCTCCGTAGCGCAGCACATAGGAGGAGGGACAGATTACCAAGGGAGCAGTTAAGTTCTGTTTACCATTCTCACGTTATTTTCAGACACTTGGGTTACATCCTGTAGGAGACGTGAAGGAAGCAGCCTTGTTACAGGAGTATCCCCACCACCCCTCCCAAGTCTGCTCTAAAGTGACCGAAATCTTCCTTTAACTTTTACTAGCTGAAAGGTTTAATTTTAAAATCTTTGGTTTACAAAATCTCAAGGTAGTCAGTTGACCCACATGGTCCAAAAACACCAATTTTTCGACTGCTTGCAACCATCAGGCCTCGAGGTATGGAGCTAACTGGTAATGCTGCGGCCAAAAAGATCTAAAGCCATTAAAAAACTAGTCTTTTAAAAGATGATATTTATGATCTTTAATAATATCTAAGTCATGACCACACCAATAGAAACTTAAAAGCATTCAGCACGATACATGCTAGTCACACTGTGTTAAGTTGATCAAACCAGAAAATTGTCAACCAAAATGATACTTTGTTGGGTAAAAAATGAACCACGAACAATTAAGCTGATCAATGATAGACCATCATTGTGTACAAAGAAGTTGACCGGGTTAAACAATTTTGTTCAATAGTCCCTAATCCACAAATGATCTGTAACAGAACTTTCCTGAAAGATCATTCATCCTTAGTCTGGTGAAGATGTATGGCCAAGTTCAGTGACTAATGACCATCCATAGACGAAAAGGTGTACGGCAGAAGGATCGTTCACCAGACACTGTCGTTCAACCATCAAACCTACTTTTACCTAATGTGTATGGTCAACCTTTAGAGAAATCTGCATTGCTTCTGGGATGATAGAGATGGTTCCACAATAAAGGCCGAATGCACACCACCGTAGGACGGACCCATTAACTGGTCGCATCTTGCGGATCGGGCACAGCCGTCCCACGGTTGTGTGAACACTGTCTACACAGATTTTTTTTTTTCTTCCTACAATCCTCCTTTGCAGGCGGAAAAGTCCCCACCAGCTAGAACATAAGTGGAGAGTAGGAGGAAAGGGAGGACTTCCTTAACAAAGGAACAGTGGCTTGCACCAGGCAGATCCAAGTTCTGAATAAAAGCTTAAAAAAAAAAAATCGGAATCTTTGCAAGAAAAAAAAAAAAGTCTTACAAAGGAAAGGAACTGAATACACAAAAAAATAAACCAGGTCCCCACATAACACAAACTGTACACAAGCAGGGGATTGTATTCCCCTTTCCATGTCAATAAGTCACTTGTAGCCAAATACAATTCACAAATGTTGGCTAAATGGGAGGTGCAAGATACAATTTAACCAGCATCTATTATACAGAGGTACTAAGGGCACCTATAGCAAAGTGTTCAGAAAAAAAAATTAAATAATAATATTTGCTTGGTTATTCTAGAAAAAAGGGGTATAGAAAGCCAACACAGCTGCTCTGGTCAGCACAGTTACACAGAAGAATAAAATCTGACATTTTCATCAATGCCAATATCTGCCAAAAAAAAAAAAAGTTGCCCCTTCCCCCGTCACCTTTTGAAGCACCAGCGACTTGTAACCAGGCCTTGCACCCCCTTTTCATTAATATTCAACAGTGTAAAACAAAAGCAGACAAAGGGGATGGTCACCCTTGCACCCAGGGAATTCATTAATCCATTCTATTTTTCAATTCACCAAGGACTCAGATTCAATCGCATGAAGCTGGAAAGAAAAGCAGTGACCAGCGTTTGGCATCACTCCGGGTCATGGAAGGGTAGCGAAAATCCCACCATAAATCCAGCATGCTGTGACAACTAGGGTCCCCTAACACCTAGGGGACATTCTGAGGGCAGCAGGGATAAGGGGCCTCAGACCACAGGGGGAAAGAATACTGACCAGAACGTAACCCTCACCCAGCTCCAAAAACAGAGAATAAGAGTCTCAAAATGTCTCCAAAATAAAAAATAAAAAACACAGCAGATGAAGGGTATGTTTAGTTTTTTTTTCCTGCGCTGTTCTGCTTCAGCTTTGCATTTTTGCTTTTGTTTTTTGTTTAACGGTTATATTCTGACAGTTTTTATCTGGCCTTTTTCAGTGGGAAGTGTGGATGGTGATCTGACGCAAACACACTCCGCGAAAGAATATGTCACTTATGTTATCCACGTTTGTTTTTTTGTTTTGTTTTTTAAACTGAAAAGGCTACACAGTGGAAATGAACAAGAGGTTTTCCCAGTGAAGTCAATGGAGATGATATGCAAACATTTTTTTAGTTTGGAGTCTGCAACAAAATCTGCACTGGGGGAAAAAAAAAATATATATAATCTAGTTAAACCCTTGGGACCGTTCACATGAGATATTTTTGTCAGCTAAATTTGGTGAGAATTATAATTAAAAAAATGTAATAAAAATAATAGAATCACCAGGCGGCCGCGCAAAAACAGCCCCCAATAGTTTTCAATGGAAGGATGCAGTTTATGGCCACAACTGCACCCTGAAAAAGGCATGATCCTCCTTGGCCTGGTCAATGGGAGATAGTTTCCATGTGGACACCCAGCTGTTTTTAGTGCAGAATCGGTGCCAAAAATCACCTGACAGAATCTGCATGAGGGGCCCCTAAAGGGTCTGCAATAGGCGCACCTGTGGGCTTTACATATATAGTTATAATAAATATAAATCGCATCTGTACAATATTCCCTTGGCCCTGGACCACTTACACTCAGATTTATAAAAACACAGACTCCCAAAAATACTTTATACTTAGAAAATAAAATAAAAAAGGACTTAAAAAAAAATTAAAAAAATACATACAACTTGAAAGAAAGTGCTATTTAAACTGCATTAGCGTGCAAATGGCAAAAGCCAACAGGAGGCAGAATGAAAGTTTAATACAGGTTTTCTGGAGTGTGGTAGATTCATTTAACACACTGCACCCCCCCTAAGACATCCAAATAGACAGCCTAATTTGATCATTTAGAGAAAGAGTCAGGAGCAAAAGAAAAGGAACTGGAAAAGAGATGGACAGACAGTGAGGGACTTAAATTAGGCATAAGAAAAGGGACAATGCGGTCCCTTCTATCTCCTGCTGTTATTTACCATCTGGGATGTTAAAGAGAGGGTGATGGTTGTGTGCCTCTGACAAGTCTGAAACAGGGCGAGTATGTTTGGGATCTATTCAAAGCCAGTGAGCAGGCCATGTGTCAGCGGCCTTTTAGCACGTTTATGGAAAAGAAAAAAAAAAAAAAGAAAAAAAATCTACACAAAAAAAAAAGCATAGCTGTGGATAGTGGAGGCCAGTGCCAGCACCATCAGGATAGCTCTTTGGTACCCCATCTCTATGGACCTTCCATGGACACACCTTGTGGTATAGTACATTTGAATGGAGGGCGAATCTATCTACCCAATGCCATCGTAGGCTTCGACAACCTTCCATGAGGGCTTGCGACCACTTGAAGGGTCCCTGGTTACGTTTCTCATCAATGGAATGACACCAGTTCTGGGCTTCACCCAGTTAAACCCACTGGTCCATGAAAAGACTACCCCTTCAGGTCTACATCTACACACTAAACATCAGGCCAGAAATGAAGGGATCTACAGCTGCTTTCTGGCCTTCGTGCTTTCACCCACCACCGTCTTGCACTGCAACGGTTAACAGCAAGATGATGATGGAATATTGACTAAGTTTCCTCACTGCCTGCCCAGACTAGCTGTCTGCTGACTAGAGAATTTCTAACAGTGTGGCTACGCTAGACAACCCTGCCTGCACTTGTTAAATTATTCACCATCTCCATCCTAGGAGAGAAACTCAGCCGTGAGAATAAGACCTCAGCATACGTGCACTCTGAAGAAGGCGTATGTAGACCTGCAAGTTCTCCGTTATCTTAAGCCCAATAAAAGGATGCTTTAATACTGGGGGCATTTAAGGAAGAAGATCACGTCTGTTCCCAAGAAAAAGAAGAAAAAAAAAAAAAAAAAAAAAAAAAAAAAAATGCCACAAAACCCAAGCAGTGGAATTTGGTGTCTGTCCAGGAAGTGTTCCCCAGACGCAGCAAAGACGACAGATCCTGTTTCTGAAGTAAATGCCCTTGTCTACAAAGTGAACCAGTCTAGTGGAGGCCCGCCCGCCCACCCCCCCCCCCCCCCCTTCTACATACACAAAAAAAAAAAAAAATGTAAAGCTCAAGTATGGAAAGATCATAAACTAGATGTTTTCAGATCCCTACCTAAAGAGAATTTGCCTGAGGAAATCTAGGTCTAATAAAAACCTAGACAAAAAAAAAAAAAAAAAAAAGAGGGGACCTCAAAACCAATTCAACACTGGCACAAAAATTTCTCTATAAAAGCAACTGCTGCAACCGGAGGTCATGATGGAAACGTCCAGAGGCACATTCAGTGCGGCACGTTAATACATCCTTCGGCAGTAGACATTAATAGGTAATTCACAGCCACTTTAAGAACCCTTAAATATATATTTAGCTTGGATGGCACAGCCCTTGGATTCTTGTACTTGATGTTTACATTGGGAACGGTTATACGTATGTAAGTGTCATAATGAGAAGGAGACGTCGGGAGGTTTGAACGGGGATTCTGTAAACAGGAAGTGGCAGAGACAAGAATTCAAACACTAATGTATTATACAACCACCGACATATTAGTCACATCTTCACGAAGACGTTCTGCTCCATTTACAGCCCACGCTCGTGCAGTAATGAGTGGGAACAATCCCAAGAGAACTTCGCTTTGCTGGTGCATGCGCGAGATTTCAAGGCTAGGCATCAAAGCAGTGAGGAGGCACGGCCCTGGGAATCTCACAGGAGTGGAGTGGCAATAGGGAAAGGTGGAGGTGAAGAGAAGCTTCAAGACCCTCATTTACAAAAGGCAGCCATAGATGTCACAATTTGCACCCCTAATCAACCAACATCCGGATGCTGGTCCCCTAATCAACCCCAACTTTTACAATGGGGATTATTTTCCCATGTCTTACTAGGACTATGATCCAAATATTTGAAACCGGTTGACTACTTGTTCAAACCCAAGGACCAAATTTCTACTGGTGGTGAAGAATTGTTGTAATGCCACAAACCTAATGATGGCCACCAATGCTGAATTGTCAATAGTGATCGCCTGGTCTATTTGTCAGCAATCTCGCCCTATTCTTCGGTGACATTGTTGGTAGATGCTTCAGTCAATCCTCTATAAGGGTTGTTATCCTTGTGTAGGCGGCAAAATATGTAGGCACTATACAAAAGATGTATTCCAATAGGGATAAGAGCTTCTCTAGCCAACAGGTCATGATCTAACTGCAAGGTCCCACTCCACTAAAGCCTTTCAAGGGACACTCTAGAAGGCACAAAAATCGCATTCCAGAAAGGAAGCCCAAGACTCTTTTGTCTTGTGGATTTTGCACTCCATGGCTGCACAAAGAACACTTGAACTTCAAAAAAACTTACTAAACACCAGCCTGTTGCTGGGGCTCTTAACGGCTGCCTCCTTAGGCTACAGATACCAGGCTTAGCCACATGAATTACATTAATCCAGACAGGCCTACTTTTACAGTATTTTTTATTTTTTTATCTACCAGGTTTTCCCATAATATGAAGAACTAATTAAACGGCAGGTTATGACTCAAGATTCACTCTAGACTTATCAAATCACAGATGCACACTGCAAAAATCTTACAACCCAGGGATAGATAGACAACATATCCACTCAATGCGTCTGCTAACACCTTGGATTCTATAGAGACACTGTAACCCGGCACAATGAACCATTCTCAAAGTTCGCTGGCGCCCTTCTCACAGGAGAGGCATTTATACATCTGTACCAATCCATCATCAGATAGTATTAACCATTCGCAGTCATCAGGGTTGTAGTTTCACTCGCTACGCATTCCAACGGGGCTGAATAAGAAGGGGAAAAAAAATAAAAATCCTACATGCACACAAAACAGGAAATTCACAGCTTTCCTAGACATTCAGAACCACCAAAAACTTCACAAATTAACGGCAAAACTGTGAAAAGTGATTAAGTCGCGGCACTTCGCACATGAACTTACAACTGCTAATTAAAAACCTCCTACTTAGTTGACTATATTTGCATACCACTCAGTCTAAAACGCATAATTAAAACGGGGCAGACGGCCACAGCGCAAAAAAAGGTGGGATATTTTTACCCCCCTTCCTTTAGAATAGTAAAACGTAAATCCTGGCAAAGAATAAGCTGCAAGGAAAGTTTTTAAGAAGAGTCCCTCCCCATTCAAGTCTCAAATGTGAATTAACAAAACAAAATGGCAATTGCCTGTGGAGCCTATCCCAAAAACCTGTACTCGTCCTGACAAAGGTCTATAGCACCATGAAAAAACAAAAAAGGGCAGCGATGTTAGAAACTCAGACAGGATTATGCAAAAACTAAGGTCTTCAAAAACTTCAAAAGTCCAACCTTAAAAAGCCTGTCCAGGGAATTGTTTGGGGCTGAGGGTGAATGTAAAAAAAAAAAAAAAGTTTTCAGAGACCCTTTTGAAAGGAGCCTCCATTTTTGGCCAAATTCCTTTCATCAGGCTGCACTGAAGATCTCTTAACTTCTGGCTTCTTCGAGGACCCCTGTAGATCCAACTATTAGTATAAGAAGGCAAGAGTATATCCTATTAAGCAAGAGTTAAATGACCCTTTATTTGTTAAATTCTGCTCTATAAGGCTACATGCACACGAACGTTGTTCGTTTCTGTGTCCGTTCCATTTTATTTACGGATAGGATGCGGACCCATTCATTTCAATGGGTCTGCAAAAAAACGCGGACAGCACAAAGTGCTGTCCACATCAGTATGTCTGTTCTGTTGCCCTGCAAAAAATAAAAATATAGTACATGTCCTTTTTTTCTAGTTTACGGAAAAGGATAGGCATTACAATGGATCCGCAAAAAAATAAAACACACACGGATACCATACAGAACGTCATCTGATTTTTGCGGATCCGCAAAACACATACGGTCGTGTGCATGTAGCCTAACACAATGAATCATTAGCCTCCATGAAGCTGAGAACCAAGAAGGTCCCTCACAGAATGAAGAACCCATACTAGATACAGCTTGCTGCTGCTCTTCTTTAGGTGTACGATACCACTAGATCTATGCAGGGAGATCCTCCATTACCATCTTTTTTGAAAATACTTTGCTTTGCATATAAAACAGGACATCCCCCCCACTGCAGCTATCCTACAGGGAACTTACTTCCTCCCCCTTAGACAAGCAGCCCATTCAGCAGAAACTGAAATCCCACGATGCAATGCAGCAGAACAGGAGGAGAGATAAAAAAAAAAAAAGATCCTATACTGCAGTAAGGCTGGTACGTTTACAGGAGGGCAACCTACAGTATGCTACGCCTGCTGCATCATGATTAGTAGAACTTCTTCTGGATAGTGATAGCCTACAGATGAAGTTAAATGCCTTAAGAAAAACCAGATACACCCCCCTTCCCCTGGCCAGAACTCTTCCAGTCTTCTAGTCTGGATAAAACCGCCAGACTGTACAGCAAAAGACTCAAAGGTGTTAAGCTACAGACATAATGATTCCCACTCGATCAGACGACTCTCTCTATGGATTGGTGTCTGAGAACCGAATCAGAAATCCATACAATCAAACCATCGCGTTGTCCCACATGGGGACTTGCTCATCGTACGGCAATAGTTTTACGTCTGCTGATCGAGCAATCTTTTGCCGTTGCAGGATCGGGCAGATCCTGACAATTATAGACCCTTCTAACTAAAGCGAAGGAGCATTTGCAGAATAAAGTCCTCCCCCGATCTATTGACTCTAGCTCCTCTTCAACACACGACCTCATTCAATTCTAATTAACCTGCCGAGGTGTCCGCTTTGACCCCACCTCTCAGTCGCAGTTTACTTCCACTGTTAAATCTAAGTCGCTGTAGGGTGAGACTTGTCCCCGAGCCTTTGATAACAGCTACAAGGTCCCACATGAGGCGTTGCAACTGGCTGGGACAGAGATAAGCCACTGCAGGCTTTACTTAGCATTCAACTTTGCCCTCCTGACAAAAAGCAAATGGCCTTTTCTAGGAATGCGGGAACACATGACATGGCCAGATCCTCCTCCTCCTCCCCCGCCCCAGTGACTGGACCGAGAGCCCACTTGGCAGACAAGGGGTTTGGGTTACATTGGTACAGTGCTGTTTAGTCTGTCAAGTTGGTCATGACCAGACACGAGCGAGCGCATTCCACACACCTGTTTAATATTAAATCAATCATCCTCCGCGGCCGCAGCCTGAAATTCAAGTTCCTTCAGTCACTCTCCAAGTCTTTTGTTTGGTTGCTTAAAAAGTGGGAGAAAGAAGTCTTGGGTGGGGTGGGGGTTGATGTAAACAGCCTACAGCGCAGATCTGGAAGGGATGAATGGCTTAGAGCGGGCAAGGGGAGGGGTGAATGGGTGCAGAAGGCTTGGCAGTTATATTTACCCAATCTTTGTTAGGTTTTCATGTGGGATTTAGATTTTTATTTTCTATAATGCTTGTATTGATCTGCCGGTTAAACCCTGAGATTAGGCAGAAATAATACACCTTGTCCACATGCGAAGAAGTGAATGTGGAACTGGATAGGTTGGCGGTATTGTCTTTGCTTGGCATTCTTTGCAGGCGACATAAGCTAAGATTTTTATATATATATATATATATATATATATATATATATATATATATATATATATATATATATATATATATATATATCTCTATCTATCTATCAATAATACTAAAACCATTTGTGCTCTTCTCATTAACCATTTATAGGGATAAGGTCTACATGGCACTGCTGACCAGAAGTGGGGGGGGGGGGGGGGGGTAACTTGAAAGAAGCCAAATGCTTAGAGAACTGAATCTTAAAATTAAGAGTTCTGGAAATGAATCTGGAGGTTCTCCCAATAGTCATCAGCTTCTCCAGACAAGTAAATTCCAAGCAAGGATCGGGAAGTCAGACTTCCCATAGAAGAGGTACACTTGGGCGGGCGGAAAAACTTCCCTTATAGAAAACTGCATCCAGAACTGAGGAGATATTGCCTTTGCAAGACCCCACAGGCAAATCCTCCATTGACATCTGTATGGACATAGACGAAAGTCCACATGACCAGAACATGTTTCGTTTGGTCAAAATCTGAGACCTCCAGGTGGAAACCTATACATCCTTATAATAGATACAAACACATACAAAGCCATGGGACCATCAGAGTGGGTCATGAAGCAATTCATATTGGTAAGGGCCTCCACCACTTCTAGGAGAACTCAACCGGCACTTCAATGAGTCTCTATGGAATCAAAGAGTCTGCGCCGTTCACTCTGTCACGTCAAGAGTAATTGGTGGTTTTAGCTGCCTGGTAAAATTATCCCTCCTGTCGTAATCAGCATGATTTCAATTTAACTCATATTTTATTTAATATCCGTGCCTGTATAATTAAAGAATGAAAAATGGTGTTGAAGCCACTTTTATATTAGGCAACGGCATAAATCTGATTAACGCTGCAGGTCCCTGACAATATCATAAATATACAAAAAATAAATAAATCAGATGCGACAGCCTCCCACTTCTGAAATATTCAATAATCTCCTACCGACGCCAATCGATACGTGGACGGCACTACGTCTCCAGAAGGATCAATAGACCAAAATCGAACGCACGGATTTCGTGTTCACATCCCTGGCGTACATTATAGCGAGCTCCAGGCTGAAAGAGGTTAAAGATCTTAGTAATTCCAAAAAAATACAAAAATCTCACTGTCTGACCCTATTAATGTTCAGGTATACAGAATGTGCAGACTCTGCACAAGAGCGTGCTTAGGATGTTACTAATACACAATTCTGATGAAATCATTGTTAACACCCCCCCGCCCATGTCACCGACCAGCCGTCACCGCAGCCCAGGAATAGGATGTCTGGCTTTCAACAGTTTCGAGACACCACTGCATTGAGTAATCCCTATAGTTGACTAATACCCGATAACTGTTTTAAAAAGGAATGGAGAGGAAGGAGTTAATATATTAATGTCTGTGTATATGTGTAATATATTATACATAAACACACATATAGACCACCAGTCCTTAAGACGTCATCTTCTGCCACCCAGCTGTCCCAACATCCTGAACCAATCAATGTAGCGCCACACAATGGAAAGAAGCCTGGGATAGCTGGTCTTCAGCCTTACTGGTGTTCACCTAGCTGTCCAAAACGCCCTGACCTGATCAATACGTGAGCCCTATACCATAACTAGGAGGGGGGAGTTGGGTGATCAATTCTCCAGCCATCGTGGTGGTCTGAACCAAACCGGAAGCCATATGGTAGCATCACACCATAACTAGGAAGGCTATCTTGGAAAAGCTAGGCGATACATACTGATGGTCACCCAGCTTTCTCGTAAACAGCCAAACAGAACTTAGTCTATGAATTGCTTGGTCCAAACGATTGCCCAAATTTCTGGAAGCTGACCCATGAGGACCCAAGAATCCAGAGATGCATTCAGCAAATGACTCCAGGAGGTGCTCGTCTGCCCAGCTCCGCCATCTATGCCCTATTTAACCCACGCTTCCTAACACTTGATATCCTGTCTACTGCATCGGGGTCCTTTATCAACGCTCCAGCAGACACCACACAAAAGGATGTGACTTTTTTTTTTTCCCGATCTCTGAGGAACGCTTACACAATCAAGAGATGACCTCAAACCTAACTCCACACACACTTGACCGACTAGATCATGATAGATCTGGTGTGTTACCAAACCAAAAAGAGGTCCAGAATCAGACCTTGTCGCCATGCCCTTAGTGGTGGGGGAGAAAGGCTTGTGCCACCATTAACTGCATGGCATGGCCATTCGTGGCGCCAGCTGCCGCCAATCTTGCCGTGTTTCTGCTATTCGTTCTGAAGTGCTTCTACTGGAGTACATGAGACATGGGCCGGGTAACTGCTTCCATCTTATTTAATCTCAAGAGCGCCTGACTAGGAGCAACCAGTGCCATTTACAGGCAGAGAGTCCAGGGAGAGAGAGGAAGAGATGGATAATGGGGAGGGGAGGGGGGGATGCCCATGGGGCGAGAAAAGCCAAATGAGATTTAGATCTATCGAGATAAACAGTAAGTTGAAGAGACGCCCTGCAGGAACAAAAAGGAATAAAGACTTCAGCTGGCGTGAAACTCCATAGCTGGTCGGTGCATGCTGGGGGTTGTACTTTCACGAGACCTATTGAAAAAATAAAAATAAAAAAAAAAAGTTGGGTGGCTACAGCAAATTTCTTATTCAAGGAATTGTCCAGACCAGGGCTAATTAGAACCAGCAGCCCCTTCCCCTTAGTTCATTCATCTCCCTATTGGAGAACTGTCTGAAAGATATTATAATGGAGCAATTACCAGGTCTAATTTAGTCTTGCTTCAGCCTATAGAAGCCAATGGCACTGGACAAACCAGTGCATGTCACGTTATAACTGTATGGAGATGCCATACACGTGCGCCATTTGTCGCTACGCCCATCCACACGAGGAAAAATTCTTGGCGCACACCAGTCACTTAGCAACCCTTGACGAGGAGACGAGCGCCCCACTACGTGCGTGAAGCGTGGGGAGTACACAACACACAAAGATCTACTGGACTTAGGAGATAGAAAAAATAAAAATAAAATAAACACCCGTCTATTGTGGGAGCAGAGTCTGCATTCACAAGATAGCGGCATGCAAAAGTGCAGGCAAAGCAGGTCTGACAAGCGTGGAACAGACACGTTATATATTCGGGAGGCCCATTCATCAGGTCAGGAGTTGGGGGGGGGGGCGACTTGGATAGTCTGCACTGTGCACCGAATGTCAAATAACACAATTTCAAAAAAAAAATATATATATATATATATATATATATATATATATATATATATATATGCGCAAAATAAAAAAAAAGGATATAAAATATAGAAAGAAAATAATATAAATATATATATATATAAAAGCAATATACAAAACACACAACACAAACTAGGGTCTGGCTGCAAATGGGTTAACCCCCACCTCCTAAACCAGTCTCGCAAAAAAAAAAAAAAAAAGCCGGTCTTTTCAGACAAGGCTATTCAAAGCTTCCAACCTCAATCCGTGATTAGCCGGGGATAGACAAGCCATTAAAAACGCATCCACCTCCAACTATCACAGATAATGTGCCTCATTAATGTTAACATCGCCACAATGGCTCTGACACACAGTTGTAAGGAACTCCTAGGGAAATTGGGAAGGAGGCTATTCACTAATAATAAGTGAGGGGGGACGGGGAGGACAGCGAAAAAAATAATAAAAAGAGAGGGGGGGGGGGTTAAGCAATAATGTGATTTAATTGGCCTCCCAAGTAGAGATTGGTAAATGCAACTTTTATTATCCGCCCGGAGAATCGAGAGCGTCACACGCGCTTCATGCCGACCGGCGATGAATAGCCAGATCGGATCGGGGATGTGAACCTGTACAGTTACTCAATGGTACAAAGGCATAGCCAGCCCCCCCCCCCCCCCCCGCCTTTACTCTTCTGAAAAATTGCTAATTTTTTATTTTTTGACTACAATTGAATTTTTAACCAATTGAAATACTGGTTTCTTCAGAATGTATAAGAGCGGAAGGGGTTAAGCAAGTACGCTGATAAAAATATAAAATAAAATCCCGCCGCCATTAGCGCTAGTAATAAATTATACATAAAATATAAAAAAATATATAAAAAAGCACAGGAAGGATTAAAATTACGGGAGTGCAGTATGTCATCTTTCCAGGCTCTTAAGTGCTGCCCACTAAGTCGGATCGGTGCCAGCTTTACGCACACTGGCATCCACATATGGCGGAGTCCAGACGCCTGAAATAAAACCGCTAGCGTCTGGACAGTCAGTCTGGGTGGCGGGGCCCTCCTGGTTCCCGCCGCTCCTACTTCTTGCACACGCAATGCAGAGGAGACCGTCAGCAGTCTGGCGGCAGGTGCCTAAAGTGAAGAGGCTGGCGTTCCTAGAAAGAACCAACCGACTGAGGCTGCAAGGGGACGACGTATAGAGAGGAACCCGCAGGACGATGCCTGTCTGACACCTGCCACTCGCCATGCTGTAACCGCAGAGAATCCTGCCCGAGGGTTGAGATCAGGGACGACCCCCCCCCCCCCCCTCAACATGCGGCCCTCCAGCTGTTGCAAAACTACAACTCCCAACAGCTGTAAGCTGTCCGGGCTTGCTGGGGGTTGTAGTTTTGCCACAGTTGGAGGGCTGCAGGTTGGGCATCAGATGACAGCCATGTGCAAGACACAGGGTTGTCACCAGGTCACACTAAAAGCCACTTAAAAAGGATGGCTGTTTGTTGACTGCTGCCCGGCGACAGGCGGGTCACTTTCCTAGCACCCATAGGTGACAGATCACCCCTCCTAGGTGGTAGGTTACCAGGAGGTCAGCGCCTCTCACAACACCACACGAGGAAGTCGCCCACAACCCGGACAAGAGCAAAGGACACCTTTATGGTGGCCAATAACTTCTGCCTCGCTGCCCCCAAACAAACTTGAACTGCAATTAACCCATAGGAGGGAAAAAAAAAAAAAAAAAAAAAGGAGCGAGAGAGCGCAGGGCTGAAGACCCCAGTACTGACAAGCAGCCTCACACATTAACCCCTCGTTACCAAAACACAGCCAGCACTCCAAAACTATAACTCCCAGCGTGCACCCTTATTTGGCTGCTCTGCCGACTCGCGCCGGGGGTTGTAGTTTCACCACAGCCGGAGTGGTCGACACAACATTAAAAGGTCCTCCGACCCCCTATAGACACATACATGACGCCAAATCCGGGCTGGACCCCGAAGAAAAAAAAACTCTCTACCTTCGCCGGGTGACGGCGACCATAGCAGCCAGGGGGTTAAATCCATATGTCAGGTAATAAACAGAGTTCTACGGGACCGGTCATCGCCAGGCTGGACCGGACCCGCGCGACCCACAGCGGTCCGGTTTTGACAGCTCGCCAGGGCTTAACCCCTTAGCTGCCAGAGCCGAGAATACAGTACATACAGGGTGGGGGGGGTTCATGCACGGCCCCCCCTGACTAGAACACATCAGCCCCTGACAACCCAGTCCTGACAACTCACCCTGGCCGCTTTCCTCTTGTACTTGTTGCTGTAGTCGAACTTGTCCTTCATGTCGTCCAGCAGCCGCCCGAGCCGGGCCTGCTCGTCCTCGCTGGAGTAGTCCGGGGCCAGCAGGATGTACGCCCGCCAGTTGGCCGAGTCGAAGCCCCAGTGGCAGGTCCGGTTCTCCAGCGCCTTGTGTGAATGCACCACGAACTTGTGCGGCGCGTAGAGTAGGCGGCAGTCCAGGCACTGGATGCAGGGGGCGCTCGGGTTCCCGTACAGCTCCGGCACGAAGAGCCCCTTGCACTTGCCGAAGCACTCGTGGTAGACCCTGAAGCTCTTCTCCGTCACCTCCAGCTCCAGGGCGCCGCCGCCGCCGTCCTTCTTGCCGCACCGCGGCGGGTAGCTGCCCCCGTACAGCAGCGCGTTGCACAGCCGCTCGGCGTCCGTCTTGGTGATGAGGCCGCAGGAGGGCGCCGAGAAGGGCAGGATGCCCATGACTTTGAGGATCTCCAGCTGGTCGGCCGTGCACCGGGAGCAGTAGACGTGCAGCTCGTCGCACACAGAGTTGATCTGCTGCAGGCTGAAGTCCCTCAGCACAGAGTTGAGGATCTGCGGGAGGCAAAGCCTCTTCTCGCCGCCGACCACGAAGCAGGAGATGGTCTCCCCTTCCAGGATGGTCTCGCACCTCTCGGTGGAGCGATCGGACGGGATGAAGAGGGGCCCCCCGGGGATGACGGGCGGGGGCTGCACCGGCAGCTGCAGGACGGACTCCGGTTCCTTCCCGCTCTCCTTCTTATGGTACATATCCTGCGCCCAGCGCGCCGAGAAGGCGGCCGGGCCGCCCAAGGAGCTCATGGAGCTCAGGTGGAACTGCTCCAGGGTCTTCTGGAGACCTGGATGAGGCTGGAAGCTCCTGCTCACAGCCTCCATCATTGGAGAAAAAGTAACAAGTCGCAGAAATCTTTCTTCTTCTTCTTAGCAACTTACAAGACAGATCCACAAGATATGGGGGGGGGGGGGGGATCACAAGTGCTCCATGTCCTCCGGCCGGCACTGCTGTCTGCTTCCCCCAGAACTCCTCTTCTCCAAGTGTCCTGTCTGCCAGAAAGAGTCGGGACGGTGACGTCAAACCAAGAGGAAAAAAAAAAAAAAGCCCCAACAATAACGTAGTTTCCAGCGGTCGAGTTGTCAGGAGTTTGTCGTCATGTTGTTGGGAAAGTTCGGTGTCGGAGCAGAGCTGCGCTCCCGTCCACGCACCCAGCCGGAATGCTTAGCTCATGGCTTGTGTCTGTCTGTGCCTGAGCGCCCTCCTCCTCCTCCCCCGTGTGTCTGTCCCCTCCCGCCCCTCTTTTCCTATGGCTTCTCCACCCCTTTCTCTCTCTCTGTTTGTTGGTGTCTGCCTCAGTCATTGAATCCCAGCCAAGAATGTGACCAACTCCCCAGGCTGGCTCTTCCAGGAACAACCTCCCTCCTGCAAGACTTTTTTTTTTTTTTTTTCCCTCTTACTGCAAAACGGAAAAAAAAATGGTCTGTGGAAAGGAAGGTAAATCTTGCGGTTGTGGGAGCGGAGAAGAGGGAAAAGGTGAGGCGGGAGGGTAAAGTAGAAAGACTGGACGGCGGGAGGTTCAGTCAGGTAATCGTTCTCATCTGTGGCTTTTTGACCTCTGAGTTTTTTGTTTTTTTCAGTTTTTTTTTGTGGGTAATTCTCAGGCTTCTTATTTTGTTTGTTTTCTTGTGGTTTATGGTGTCCCCAGGTTGTTGCGTTTGTTTTCAGGTCAAATATTTAAAAACATTTTGACGTGGTTTATTTAAATTAATGTTCTCTGAAAAATCTAGGTGATATGAATTTTATTACATTTTTTTTTTTTTTTTACAGGTCCGTAGGCAGAACCGTTCACTTCAATGGTGGCTTGAAGAAAAACGGGAAATGTGCATTCTGCGTCAGCATGTCCGCATATATCCGTTCTGCCCCAAAAAATAGAACATGTCCTATTCTTGTCCATTTTGCGGACAGGCATTTACTACAATGGATACGCAAAAAATAAATAAAAATAATACGGCCGTGTGCATGAGCCCTAAGGCCCCTTTCATGCGAGCGAGTATTCCGCGCGGGTGCAATGCGTAATGCGAACGAATAGCACCCACACTGAATCTGGACCCATTCACTTCAATGGGGCTGTGCACATGAGCGTTGGTTTTCACGCATCACTTGTGTGTTGTGTGAAAATCGCAGCAAGCTCTATGTTCTGCGATTTCACACAAACCTTGGCCCCATAGAAATGAATAGGGCTGCGTGATAAATCGCATCCGCAAGCAAGTGTAAACATTTGTTTTTTGATCACGCGTGTGCAAAACGCATTAAATTGCATTGCACCCGTGTAATAAAAACTGAACTACCGAACGCGATCGCAAACAAAACTTAATGGACTTGCTTGCGAAATCGCACAGTTTTCACTGAACGCATCCGGACCTTATCCGGACACGCTCGTCTGCAAGGGGCCTAAGGGCTGTTTCACACGAGCGAGTCCATTGCGGGAATCGCGCTCCGTGTGCGAGTGTGATCCTCCGCTCTGGACTTGCAGGAGCGCACGACATTATACTGATTTATAATGCTGTGTGTCTCTGCTTGACCTTGTTTCTACAGAATCATACTGACAGCTTTATGTCACTATAAGGCCATGCAGAGACACATAGCATTATAAATCATGATAACGCCGTGCGCTCCTGCAAGTCCAGAGCGGAGGATCACACACGGAGCGCGATTCCCGCAATGGACTCGCTCGTGTGAAACAGCCCTAAGAGTTCAGGTCTGCACTCCCACAATATGGCGTCCTGCTGCTCAGGCTGAGTTCACACCACCGCTGGATATGTCCAATGTTCTGCTCAGCAAAACAACAGAAATAACGGAAGTTTTGGGCGGGGCACATAACTGACCTGAACAACGCCGACTATGATGGAGTCCGTTCAGTATCTGTTCAGAACCGTCTTTTTACCGAACTAAAAAGTCCTGTCATCCGCTCTTTTTTTTTTACAGAATCTGCGACCGGGGCTTCGACCATGCAGATTTGGACGTGCCCTGAGCTGTTTTGTCCAGTAAAATGGCGAACACCATAATGGAAACCTGACAGAATTCATTATAGTGAATTAAATTCCTCAGGCGCCATTGCGGTCTGTCATCTGGCGCGTCATTTTCGTTGTTCTCCCTTTTGAACGGATTTCAGATACTGTGTTGACCAGATTTTTTCCCCCTCTTATAACATATGGGAGAAATACGGTTGCCTGATATTTGGCTACTGAACTATAGACACATAAAGCCGTACTTGCCACCGTGTGGCGTATATGGCGGTTAAGACATGCGCCACTGTCACATATGCGAAAGTGTTGGATGGTTTTTATGACTTGGTCGAGCCTCTTTTCGCCGTCCTCCCCGCATTCACACTAGTTGGTTGAACAGGTTTGGCGGTGTATATGGCCCCTTACCCGTGCGCCTCCATGCAGGTTCTGTCCACATGGCTCTGCCTCATGCAGGAGACAACCTGCCCAACACTTTGAGGGCGGAGTCACCGTTTTTTCTTTCAGGCTACTTTCCGTTTGTGAGATCCGTTCAGGGCTCTCACAAGCGGTCCAAAACAGATCCGTTTTGCCCTAATGCATTCTGAATAGAAAAGGATCCGCTCAGAATGCATCAGTTTGCCTCCGTTCCGTCTCCATTCCGCTCTGGAGGCCGACACCAAGACGATGCCTGCAGCTGTCCACCTGACGAAACGGAGCCAAACGGATCCGTTCTGGCACACAATGTAAGTCAATGGGGATGGATCCGTTTTCTCTGGCACAATAGAAAACAAATCCGTCCCCCACTGACTTTCAATGGTGTTCAATGCGGATCCGTCACGGCTATAGAAGACATAATACAACCGGATCCATTCATGACGGATGCATGCGGTTGTATTATTGTAACGGAAGCGTTTTTGCAGATCCATGACAGATCCGCAAAAAATACTAGTGTGAAAGTAGCCTAACTTAGCATTTTTCAACACTTCTGTCTTTTTTTTGGTGTTATGTTTTGTCAAAAATGTTTTTTTTTTTTTGTTTGTTTTGCTTTTTTAAGCAGCATGTTGAGGCAGGGGCACTGTTTTCAGGCCTTTTTTATATAGGAGAAAACAACATGACTAAAAGCCATTCAGACATTAAGAAAAACACCACTACAAATGCTATAAACTCATGCAGGGTGCAAAAAAAGAGATGCAAACGGTTTTTATGGCCTTTTTTAGAGTAAAGTACCGTGGAATCAGTGTGTGTATGACCTACTGCAAGGTTCATACTTATCTGCACCCTGGCGCCTGCTCACCCGGTCCCCGGCTTGTTTACTTCCAGCCCGGTGTGGACATGGTCACCTGTGCCAGTGACTGGTTTCAGCAGTGACGTGTCCTCAGGGACCCAGCAGTGACATGCCTCCCAGGGACACGCCACCTCTGAAGCCAGTCATTGGCGACAGTGGAATTCATGCTCAGACAGATGTAAACAAGCTGGGTATCCCGCAGTGGTCAGGGCTCAGGACCAGACCGGAGCGGCGCAAAGCAGATAAATATGACTCTTTCAATGGGTCATACACGAGAGATAACTGAAAACCCTTAGACGCCTCAGTATAGCAGTGTCATATTACAAGGATAACGTCACCCTTTTTGTGTCTTCCAGGTCTCTTCACCACCTCGTTGGTTCTGGAGCGCTGGGGTCCTAGGTTCGAATCCGACCAAGGACAACATCTGTGCGGATTTTGTATGTTCTCCCCGTGTTCGTGGGGGTTTCCTCCCACACCGATAGCGAACTTAGATTGTGAGCTCCATTGGAGACAATGATAATATCTGTAAAGCGCCGCGGAATATGTCAGCGCTATATCCGTGCGTAAACTATCCACTATCAGCTATATGCACTATGAATTGTAGCAAGGTACGAGAAATTCCCAACCATAAGAGCTGACAGTCTCAGGCGGGATGCAATGGCTGGTAGAGTAGGACTCTGGATTGCGGTACCGGCATACCTTCAGCCATGTTGTGCGCACGTTCCCATCAGCAGTCTATATGAAGTCCATTTTGTCTGCCCTGTAATCAAGGTCAAGTGCGTTTCCTATTCCGTCTGTACTCGGATTCCCGTCATTCTCCCAGGGAGAATAATCTATTTAAGAACAATCACTTATCATATGCTCCATATTGTTTGGTCATAATGCCGTGAGATCCGCCATCTGGTTTCCGATCAACAGCATTCAAATGAGGCTTCCGACAACAGAGGGTCGCGTCTGAGGCTCCCAAAAACCCATTAAAATGCAGCGCATAAACATCTTATTTGCCTGGTGCGGCAGACACTACATTGGACACATATGGCGAGATGCAACCTACCTCCATATTTAACCGAGATATGAAACGTGAAAGCCGCTACGTAGGCACCACCTTGATATTATATAGAGAGAGGGAGAGCACACATTCCATAGGACAAAGCACTGATTCTTCTCTCTGTTCTGTTTTTGGCACCGATTTTTTGCCCCAACTTCTCCGGTCGTGTGCACCTTGGCATAGGCCTATTTCACAAGACTAATTTGTATTTTCTTATCCATCCCATTTGGTTAACCTAGAGACGTCTACCCAGGCTGGCAGCATCACACAGTGCCCCCTGCTGGTGCTGCTGGAAACTGCAGATGCATGAAAGTGTCATAGCAAGCACCACCAGCACCGTCTAACCTGGAAGGGAAGCAATTGGAAAATACTCTGGTAATGCGAGGCGTAAATGTACCCAGAATTAAAGAAATGTCTAACATTCTGCTTGTAATCAGATCCTTATCACTGTGTCAAAAAGGTTGCATCATTTCTCTGTCGACCCATGGGATCACCAACTTCCCATATAACTAAACCAGCGAGATCCAAGGATCCTGACCAAGAATTGGAGATCTGTAAATGCCTTTTGTCAAACCTTGATTCATAAAGACAGTCAAAAAATGCATCATGGGAACAGTATCCATTATAGAAGAGTCTTCACACGCAGTAATTGCTCCCCACAATGTATTAAAGGGTTTCCAGGGGGATTTTTATTTATTTTTTAAATAAAAAAAAAAAGGAGCAGAATGGGTTAGGCTGGGAGGACATGTCCAGCTGTTTCCTTTGTGTCTAGCTGGGAGCAGAGGTGTCCAGTGGTAGAGGATTCGTGAGGTGAACAGCGCTTCTTTCTTTAATATTACCCAATTCTGCCCCATTTTACATTTTTTTTAAAGAAATTGCCTTAAAGGTTTTTTTTTTTTCAGGATTTGGTCCCTTTTTAAGTAGCCCTCACAACGTGTGGTACCTAATGATAGAATCATAATCTCTGGTCCCCAGCTTGTTTACTTCTGGCCGGGGTACGGATGGGGTCACGCATGCTGCTGCAGCCAATGACTGTCCTCAGCAGTGACATGTTCCCAAGCAGCATGTGACCCAGCAATGATGTGCTGCTTGGGAACACATCACCTCTGAGGCCAGTCATTGACTGCAGCTGTGCATGCGACCCCATCTGTACCCCAGCCAGATTTAAGTTGGGCACCAGAAGATGGCTGAACAAAGCAAGGGTGCCATAGTGGGGTAGAAGGTAAGGATTCTTAGGTACTACATGGTTCGCAATACACGGTGCACCAGCCGCGTGCATTCCGCATCGCAAGTTGAATGGGTCTGGAATGGTCCCGGCCACCGCATAGACGTTGCCCATGCATTTGCGGTCCCCAATGCACGGAATGGAACCACAACGGCCGTGTGCAAGAGGCCTAAGCCCGAAGACCACATTGGTGATCGCTAGACATCTCATGCACATTGTAGTCCCATCTATTTAGATACCGCTCTGCCTTGCAGCCCCTTCTTTCTAGGAAATGACACATTTATTATTGAATATTAAAGGGAAGCTTCATCTTTTCACATTTTCTGACATTAGTGTCTTGAGACATGTCCGGAGATGTTCTTGGTGGTCTGTGGCCCCCGCTGATCATTAGAGCAAAGGGGCTGCAGGGCTCCTATATCTTCTAAACCTCTTTGACTTGGGGACATTCAGATCTCTAAATCTGTCGTTGGAAATCTCTCTTTTACTGCAGTGGGATTGGGTGTGCATTTCAATCCATTGCGGTGAAGGCTCCGACCCTCACCTTCCGACATGTCTCCGCACATGTGAACCTTTCTTTCAAGACTTACTGTGGTGTATTTGCAAAAAACTCAGCCATTAGTAGAGATGAAAATAGAATTTTCATCTCTACTTCTTTTTCTATTAGTAGAGATGAGCAAACTGAGAAAATTTGCCAACTATAATCTCAATTTTCATAATTTCCATACTGAAAATCCATAGGAGACAATGGGGTGGTATTTGGGGTTTTGCATTTTAGTGTTCGTTGCCTTATGAGAGCAGAATATCATTACGACGATTGGTACTTGTCGGGGGCCAGTGAGGTGAGCAGTGTTCCTGCGGAGCAAGCACCATTAGGCCTCATGCACACGGCCGTATTTTCCATCCTTGTGCTATCTGCATTTTTGCAGACGGCATAAGGACCCATTCATTTCTATGAGTCTGCAAAAAAAATTAAAATAGACTGTCCGCATCCGTATGTCCATCCCAAAAATGATAGAACATGTCCTATTCTTGTCCGTTTTCTCAAGATGGAAGTGAGAATAATGTGGATTGTACATAGAAGGTAGCGTTATTTTGCAGAGCCGTGGTTTGCGGACCACAATACGGATTTGATTGTGTGCATGAGGCCTAAGAATGATGTGGCCTCGGTCTAATGCAGGTTCGCCACAGGCCATGGGAACATAATCATAACCAGGGTGAAGTACAGCAAAAAGGAAGATGTGAGCATTTTTAAAATATACTACTATGCTGCTGCCCTGTTATACACATGGCGCCAGTTTCTGGACTGATACCCCCCACAAGTGGTGTTGAGCGCGAATATTCGAATCACGAATTTTAATCGTGAATATATCCACTTCAAGAATTCGTGAATATTTAGAATATAGTGCTATATATTCGTATTCACGAATAGTGTTGATCGTGAATATTCTAATCGTGAGTTTACAGCGAATTTATTGCGAATATTGGCACTTAGCAATATCCCTAGCAACCAATAGGAAAGTTGCCTACCCCTTAGGCCTCCTGCACACGACCGTAGGTGTCCCGTTGCCGTATTGCGGACTCCATTTGCGGATCTGCAATACACGGATGCGGACCCGTTCACTTCAATGGGTAGAACATGCCCTATTTTTTTGCGCAATGGCCGGATCGTGGACTCATTAAAGTGAATGGGTCCGCGATCCGCTGCAGCTGTCCCACAGCCGGTGTTGGTGGATTGCGGCCCGCATTTTGCACGCATTATGCCCTTTATATTCGCCATAAATTCGGAAATTCGAGAATTTGTGATCTCCAGTCATTATTTACTTGATTGCGAAAATCGGCAATGTAATATATTCGCGATAAAAACTTGCTTTTAGAATATTCGCGATCAACACTGGGGGCCAGTGTTGATCGCGAATATTCTAAAAGCAAATTTTTATCGCGAATATATTACATTGCCGATTTTCGCAATCAAGTAAATAATGACTGGAGATCACAAATTCTCGAATTTATGGTGAATATAAAGGGCACAAAATTTGTGAAATATCGCGAATTCGAATATTGCCTATACTGCTCATCACTACCCACAAGCTCTTTTACAGTCGCGGTCCTATAAGAGCACATGCAGTAGATAGGCTGTGTGATCCGCGCTCCAGTGATGGCATCATACCAGTCGGGCTCTAGGGCTGGTTCAGACACATTTTTTGCCCGCTTTTATATGATGATATGCTGAATTCCCAAGCCGAGGATCCCACGTGCAAGGCCCAAAGACAGGGAGGTAGGCTGCCCCTGGCCACTTGCAGAGATTGGATTGCAAGCTCTAATGGCGCAGGGACAGAGAGGAAAGAATTCTCTTCCTATCTTATGAAGATTATCGTATGTGCCAAATGTTGTGTTATGGATGCAAGAGACTAAACTAGATGTTGGACCCGGTGTTCATCGCTCACAGTCAGGAGTAAAGCTGGGCATATCCCCTGCCTGCTGGGTCCATGACCGTCTGGGGGTGAGAATATATATTTTAAAGGAGTTGTATGAGAATAGAAGGGAAAAAAATGGTATTTTTTCACGCCAGACAGCCCCACTTTTGTCTACGGGATGTGTCTGATATTGCAGTTCAGCACTATTCAGTTGAATGGGGCCAAGCTGCAATACCAGACTTAGCCTAGGGACACTGGGTGGTGCTGTTCTGAATGTAAAAAAAAAAACTTTCTAATTGAATTAATACTTTTGGACATATCCATGACCTGCAGACAAGGGTAGGTAAGGGTAGTTTTGCTGAATTCCCGTTAAATACTTTCTACAGCACGTTAAGGCCTCATGTATTCTGCGGTGTGCAAATTGCGGATCCGCAAAATACGGATTCCGTCCATGTTGCATCCACTTTTTTTTTGGGGTGAACCCCTTGACTTCAGTGGGATTGCTGTCCGCATTTTGCCGTCAAGTATAGGACACGTTCTATCTTTTTGCAGAACGGACATACGGATGCAAATACGGATCTTCCATGTGCTTTCCGCATCCATATATCCATGCCGCAAACAGATAGTCTATCGGGGTCATTTATCAAACTGGTATTCATTTTTGACAGCTCCTTTGGAAAATGAAAGGTGGAATCTGATTGGTTGCGATGGGCAACTACGCCTGTTCTACTTTACACCAGTTTGATAAATTACCCCGTATGTTCGCTAAATGCGGACGACAGACCCATTAAAGTAATTGGGTCCGCAAAAAAAAATGCAACGGCACACGGACCGCATCCATACTCTGCGAATCAGCGACAGGTTCATGTGCATGAGGCCTAATGTTCTCGCAAATTCAGCGAGATTGCTTGTCTAATTGACGTTTAACAATTGCTGCTTTTTGTAGCATGAAATAAATCCGTAATTAAAGGGATCCTATAAGGCTACATCACACGGCAGTTGTTTTTTTCTGCGTCCGTTCCGTATTTTTTGGGCTGATCGGATGGTTACCCACGCAATACTATGGAGCCGTTAAAATTGCGGTGTAGTCAACTATTTCTTTTTTGCGTTTCCCGTCCGCAAAAAAAGGATGTCCTATTCTTGTCCGCAATAAACGTTTTGCGGATCAATTGAAGTCAAGGGAGCCGCAAAATATGCATCCGCATCCTTTTTTTTTTTTTTGCGGATGGTTGCTGGGAAAACTGTATGTATTAAATTTCAAGAATTACAGCCTTCAGGGTCCGAAGACACACAGAAACACAACCTGCAAAATCTGCGGACAAATGGAACGGATGTGGATGTAAAAAAAACAGGAACACGGATCCGCTATTTGCGGACCGCAAAAAAAAAACTGTCGTGTGCATGTAGCCTAAGGCAAAATGTTGCCCCAGAGGCTGCAGTCAGGGTATGGGCAGTATTTATTTTTACGCACTTAGGCCCCATGCACACAACCGTATGCATTTTGCGGTCCCCAAAAAAACAACAGATCTGCGAAAAATACAGATGACGTCTGTATTTTGCGGAACGGAACAGCTGGCCCCCTAATAGAACCGTCCTGTCCTCGTCCTTAACGCGGACAATAATAGGACATGTTCTATATTTTGCGGAAAGGACATACGGAAATGGAATGCACACAGTAATTTCCGTTTTTCTTGTGGAGCCATTGAAATGAATGGTTTCGCCTGCGGTCCACAAATAAAACGGAACAGACATGGAAAGAAAATACATTTGTGTGCATGAGGCCTTATATTTTCCATGAAATATAGGTATCCCTGGAATGAGAAGGTTCATGTACGATCTGCTCCATATATGCCGCATTCATCAATATCCTGTATAAAGCGGTGGTGCCCCATGTATCTCCTAATAGCGCATTATCCAGTAATGACGTAGGAAGGCTGTCTACAGAATCCAGGAATTGCCTGAAACCATTATTGAGGCATTTTTCTCCAGCCGTGGTCCTCACATGGGGGCAGAGCAGCCTCCTGTCCCACACTGAGACTCCAGCCTCACTTGTGACTCCCTCTTCATTCACTTTGGAGAAGACCTGATTCTTTCAGGAGTGAATTTTCTGGTTGCTCTGTCTGGGAGCCCTCCCTGGCTTGTTTTGGCAGGCGGTGGGGAGAGGAGCTCTCCGGTGCTAGCTCAGTAATTTCATCGGCTGAAGGTCCCTTGTGCTTTCTAATAAGTGACGGGAAAAGTCTTTCATGGCTTTATTAAAACAAACGGATTCATGTCCTGGAAGTCGTAACGATAGGGCCTGATGGATACATACAATTACCCGACGTGCCCCCTTAGCGCTATTTTCTGCATGGATCTATTGGAGGCAAAGAATTTCAATAATAGAAGAAAATGTACGAGATAAGTCACACGAATGTCATTCCAGGCTGCTAGGCCCAAGAGTACGCTCTTCACCTTGGAAACCATTCAAGAGTTTTTTTTTATATGTACATTTTTTTTAATTATGTTTTTATTTTACGTCTATTTTCTACTCAATAGCCATTATTGTCTGAAGCAGTTTACATAAGGTAAGGTGCGCGTACACCCACACATTTTTTTCCCCATTTATTTATATATTTTTTTAATCTGAAGCAATTCATTATTAGTCGATGAAATAAAACGTTTCCAACAAATGAAAAAGATACGCCTCAGTCAGAAAATGTAAGAGACCTAGTTCAAACATAGTCTCTTCTGCTCTTTATTGCCACCATAAGTCCTCGTTCACATTTCCGTGTCCGTTTAACATGAGTCAAAAAATCAGTCCGTGTTTCATTCGTGTTTGGTCCATGTGTCCGTTTTTTGGAACTCCTGGTTTGTCACCCGTATTCCACAGAAAGTGCTCGGCTGAAAATTAATTTCCAAAGCATCTCCTATCAGACACAACACACAGATGCCATGTTTTTTCATGGACACATAGGACCCATTCACTTCAATGGGTCCGCAAAAAAAACTGAAGTTACTCCGTGTGCATTCCATTTTCCGTATGTCCGTATTTACGTTCTATGAAGGGCCAGCTGTTTCGTTCCACAAAATACGGAATGCACACGGACATCATCCATATTTTTTGCGGATCCGTTTTTTGTGGACATACGGTCGTGTGCATGAACCCCTAAGGCTGAGGCTACATGGCAACTTTGGACTCCACTCGCATCACACTGGCAAAGATTGCAGCGTTTCGATGCTCCTAAGCTGTACATTGCACCATAATGAAAGTGAATGAGGTTGTGTTGCGGCTCGCAAATTTCCGTGATTGGGAACTTAAAGTGGCCCTGGAAAAAAACTAAAAGTGGCCCTATTTTGTAGTCGGGTCCAAACTGACAGAAGACAGGGCAACAGAAGTAGGTCGGACCTGCAATACCATAGTGCAGAGCAAAATACCGCCCCAGCAGAACCAAATACCACAGTGCAGCACGAAAAACTGCTGCCCTCGCCACAGTATTCAACTGTATCATCATCCTGAGGATGGTGATACAGTTGAGTTCAGGAGGGCACCTGCGGCCAGGTGCATAAGTACCTGATGCTCCCAGCATTAGTTATGCTGAGAGCATCATGAGGAAGGCTCGGGTGGCCCCCTGGGAAATTTCCCTGCAGGGTCTATGGCCGGTCTGCCCCTGGTGACACTCCAGTAGTCAGAAATGCAGCAGGTTAGGATTTCCGGTCACCCGTGTGTTGCCTTTGCAGCAACTAGTGAGTTTTATTATGAACCCATTCACTTTCTTTATGTTGCGATGCAGTGATTTTTGCCTTGCGGCCAGAGTTGTCACCCCCAGGCTAATTTGTGACGTACATGTAATCGGTGGACTGGTTCTATCTGAGGACAGCTGACTGGGGATGCTCTGGAGGGGGTAGTGGTTCTCCTTGAAGAGAGCCAGCTGGCATAAGGAGACTTTTACCATGCCTCATGCAAAATGTATGCAAATTATCATCCAGAAGAAGCAGAACTGTCTGGCATCAGTCAACCAGGGACTCAGGAGACAGCTGCTTTGGGGTTCTTGCTCCTCTTCAGTAAAAACCAGTACAGCCCACTCATCCAGCCAGCCAGTGATCTGTACTGTAGAGGGGAAAGAAACCCCAAACAACTGCCTCCACACGGGTTGTTCTTCCTTTTGGAGGAGTTTTTGGTTGGCTGACCTCATATGGTGCAATCCCAGCCTGATGATCAACTGCCTGTTAGTTTGCCCCATTCCACCCTTCATTCTAACATTGTCACTATGTGGAACCATCCAAATTGTTGCAAATATTACTTATGTGCGTTGCAACACAATGTATTTTCTTGTGTGACATCTGAGTAAATGCTCCAACCATATCATAGAGTGAAATAAGTAATGTAAGGAAAAAATGTAAAGTCATTAATGTGCTATCTATAGGTTGGTAGGGATAGCTTTGGCCACATACACTAACTAGTAATCGTTACAGAGAATCTGTCACCAGGATATTCACTGATAAACCAGGCCCAATACCTTGTAGTTGTAGCTCAGCTGAATGTAATGATACATTCATTTAGCGACCTGTTGCTTCATTTTGGAGAAAAGGTACTTTTAATCCATATGTAAATGTGCAGTTATGTGCACCGAAGTCAGGTCCAAGCCACTCTGTGCACCCGTGGTAGAGGGGCCTGCCATTCCCTCCCCCTCCAGTACAACATTTTCTCCTAGCGTGAAGTAATCCCAGGTATAGATGCTGGACTCATGACTGTGGGGAGAAATACATGGCGGAAATTCTCTTTCAAGAGATGGGTTCTGAGACCCTGACCGATTGCTAAAACAAGGGAAAAGTAGCACTCCCACAAATTGCTGTCTCTCCTTGCTGCTGAAGACATGCTGAATAGAAAGTCTATGAAAATGTTTCAAGTCCATCTCCTGCAGTGAGGAGGGTCACTACACTCAGACCCCCGCTGATCAAAACCTTTCAATGTCTCACTATGACATATCAAAAATGTGTTCAAAGTTTAGGTATACTGTTAGCTCAAAATCACATAAAAAGATACAAAACATCCTGCACGATGTGATAAATGAATATGCAGATGTGCATGGCTACATTTATAAAAGAAAAATCACAAAATATAATGCACTAACACAATAGATGCAAACATTATACATGGACTAAGCCCTCACTCTGATATAATAAAATCTGAGACCCTCAGCCAATATATTTTAATCCAAACACATCTGTGCCCACCTACCAGCGCCAAGGTAGTCTCAGTCAGGCAGGTCCTACTCTAAACCTACTACGGATCCGTTTGGCTCTGCATCGCCAGGTGGACACCAAAACGCTGCAAGCAGCGTTTTGGTGTCCGCATCCAGGGCGGAATGGAGGCGGAACGGAGCCAAACGAATGCATTTGGAACGGATCCTTATCCTTTCAGAATGCATTGGGGCTGAACTGATTCGTTTTGAACCATTTGTGAGATCCCTGAAACAGATTTCACAAACAGAATTCAAAACGCCAGTGTGAAAGTAGCCTTAGGCGTGCTTCAGACAGCCATAACACGGACACACTTTAGCATTCATAATTCGGTCACATGCGGACTACCCAGTATTCTGCTCAACCTAATCTTGGATCAACATAGGGTTAAATAGGACCGGGGGAGGGCCTACATTGCAAATGATATATGGATACTAAAATGCATCTGTCATCGAAAATATACCTTAGACAGATTTGATAAAATAAGGTCATATCACTGGTGTGAACATAGGTCTACCAGGAATTCCAGACTGTACGTCCATATTACTGGAATAATAGTGTATATAGAGTTCTTGTATCCCAGCATCATCTGACCTGTCAATTCTGGCATTTTTGTCCTGGCACAAATCCATTTCGTATTACTGTAAAGTTCCTTTATGCATCACTGGTGCCCACACCTATCAGCAGCCTAACCCAGTGTTTACAATTGTCGCATAGTAATCTGCCCATAGACGAATAATAGAGCTTCATTATTTACTATTGTTGGCCTGCTCTTTGCATGCCAGGAGCCTTGTCCTGATATGACTCGTGGTTTCTGCAAGCCCATTTAAGTTGGTCCAGAAAAAGAAATGGTCTTCAAATAAATCAACCTAAAAGGAAGCAAAATAAAACAGTGACAACGGATGTAGACGGTGCTATCAGGGGCGTAGCTATAGGGGAAGCAGGGGAAGCGGACGCGGACCCACAAGGGGCCCCCTCAGGAGGAAGTCTGAAAAGATTTAATTGTCACGATTCCCTCAACAGTATTTTACAATTACTTTATATACAGTGATTGTAGGAAACGGACAGAGTGGCTACCAGGCCTTGTCTGAGAGCTCAGTCCTGACTAGCCACAGGAGCTGGGGTTGCATGTGGGTTGCAAAGAAGTTTCTGAGGGTTGGGGGGGGCGTTCACAAATTAGCTGTGGGGCACAGTCAATTGTAGTTCTGTCACTGGTTGCGCAACTTATGTTGCCGTGTAGATCTTCCCCTATACTATCTGAACACATATGTAAATACTGTAATTACTGTTTTATAGGCAGTGTCCAAAATTTGCTAAGTTTTTGGAAATTGGCGCATTTGGGAATTCTCTGAAGTAATTTTACAAAATAATCAGCCACAATGAAGAAGTGTTAGCTCATTGTCTGTAGCCTGTATCTTATTACATTCAATATGGCTGCGGTCATGTTGAGACACTGCTTGTGATGTCATCATTACAATCCTGGCAGATGACTCACCTACTTGTGATGTCATAATGGGGTATATATATATTGAGATGACGCACTGACCCCAGCCTCAGTCTCCTAGGCTGGCTCTTCACTATTAGGGGTCGTCTGACGAGAAGGACAGGACCAGATCGGGTACGTTTGGCCGTTTTTCTCCTCGTGTTTAGGAATTGTTTTGCTAATCTTTATTTTCCTTCTCTTCCATACAATGGGAGAGCTGCGTGTGACCCTCTCCGACCTCCGAATATCTGCCTGAGGTGCGACACTCAACCTACTCCAATGGAACAATCCCAGGAGAAAGTGGGATTTTGTGTGTGTTCCTTTAAAAAATATGATTATTGTGTTTTTTCCCCTTAAATACTGTACTAAATTGTGCCATTTCTCACGCGCTCCTGTTTTCTATAAGTATCCTAGGGCTACTTGAATGGGTACAGGGCTGAACCCTTAAAGAATGAGTAACCAATAAACTCCAGAGAGGAAATGTATTACATGGATATTGCCATCAGGGACATTTATGGTGTACTGCTAGGATATGGATCCAGTGCGACATCATCATTAGAAAAAATGTCACGCGTCAACACATGTCGCAATGTAGCTGTACTCTTTTTGTTACACGCGGGGGGGCATAGCTATAGGGGAAGCAGGGGAAGCGGCTGCTTTGGGTCAAGGGGCCCATCAGGAGGAAGACCAAAAGATTTTATTGTCAGGGCCCCCTCAAATGTATTACACAATGACATTATATACCGGGCCTTGTCTGATAGCTCAATCTTGACTGGCCACAGGAGTGGGGTTTGCTTGTGAGTTGGGAGTTGGGGGGGGCATACATTTTTTTGCTTTGGGGCCCAGTCAATTGTAGTTACGCCACTGGGTGCTATCATGTACATCACGGATCAGCAACCTTTGGCGCTCCAGGTGCTGTGACACTACAACTCCCAGCATGCACTCTTAATCTGTTCTGTTAATGCCCATGAAAGTGAAAGGAGGATTCTGGGAGCTGTAGTTTCGGAACAGCTGGAGTGCCGGCGGTTGCTGCTCCCTGACGTACATAGTTAGGGCAAAGTTTAAAGTAGTAGTTTTTATTGCCTTTTTTTTTCCATATTCCATGGAGTGAGTCCAAAATCTAGAAATTGTGCAAATATTCCCATTATACCATTCCTCATAATATTTAAAAATCCGTAGCAAGCTGCAGCATTTTTTTGTACATTTAGGCCACATCTCTCATTCCACCCAGTGACTATCCATAGACACCCAATACCGCCCAGTCCCCTTTGTGCCTCCACACAGTACCGATGTGAGAAGCCCCTGTAGTGTTATTAAAATACAAATGTAATACCGAGCCCCATTCCCCTGATGAACAGGAGATGCGCCTATTGTTGAAGGAGCAGTTACACTCCGTCTGCTCCTTCCCATTGAAGTCAATGGGACGGAGGAGCTGCAGTTACACCTGCTTGCCTCTGCGATGTTACGACGAGCAGGTAAGGCTACTTTCAAACTGGCGTTTCTAGGTCCGCTTGTGAGATCTGTTTTAGGGCTCTCACAAGCGGCCCAAAATGGATCAGTTAAGCCCCAATGCATTCGGAATGGAGAAGGATCCGTTCAGAATGCATCAATTTGGCTGCGTTTGGTCTCCGTTTCGTTTTTTAGACGGTCACTAAAACACAGCTTGCAGCGTTTTTGTGACCGTCTGACTAGGCGGATCCGTTTTTCACTGACACAATATGGTGCAATTGAAAACGGATCTGTCCCCCATTGATTTACAATGTAAGTCAAGACGGATCCGTTTTGAATTAGCCTTTTTTTTTTATGAATAATGAAAACGGATCCGTTATTAACGGATACAAGCTTTTGCATTATTCGTGTGTATCCGTCTGTACAGATACAAGTCGGATCCACAGCGAACGCCAGTGTGAAAGTAATCTAAGAAGTAAAGAGAATGCAGCGCTCTTATGAACTCTGCGTTCTCTTCAAATAGCTGATCAACTGTGCTGGGAGTTGGATCCCCGCCAATTTGATATTGATGACCTATCCTGGCTAGCCCCTATAACTCTTGGAGTACCTTTTGATTTTCTTATTTGGCGTTTTTGTTGTTCACTTCCCCCTTTCCCAGGGCCATAGCTTTTTTTTTTACTTTTTTCATTCATATAGCCTTGTGAGGGCACTGGCACTATTTAATACTGCATATGACGTAGTGGGGAGCTGGAAAAAAAAATCCAAATGGAGAAAAAATGCAATTCTACCACAGTGTTACTGCCACCTTCATTTACTGTTTTACTGTTACCTTCATTCTCCAGTACGATTACAACATTACCATAGTTATATAGTTTTAATACAGAAAAAAAATTGAAAAAAAATATTTTATTTTCATCGCCATATTCCCCTATCACTTTTTTGTAGTTATGTGTATGAAGTGGTATGAGGGCTCATTTTTTGCGGGGCTATCTGTACTTATTAGTGATACAATTTTGAAGTGTGTGTGACTTTTTAAGTCACCCTAGGTGATCATTAGATTTCCAATTATGTTCTGTGATGGGTATATATCCATCACAGAACAGGCCATTCACTGTATTCCAATGAAATGCTGCCACCTGCTGGCCTGTATTGGAATATTTCAGTGACAGCTATCGGAGCCTGCTAGAGGTCCCGGCCTATCACTGTAACGTAACAGCTGCCCTAGTCTCAGCTGTGGAATGCTGTTAAGAACGCAGGAGCCCGCGGCTTCTGTGTCTGCACCGTTCAGATGCCGTGGTCACATCTGAGGGGTTAAATGTATGTGATCAGCATTATGGCCCCTTCTGGCCTCTGCTGTTTAAAAAGGCGGCTTTGGCGCCCGCTGACTTCTACCGTATATGTATGGCGGCGGTAGCCAAGGGGTTAAGTATTAAAATACAAGAAAAACTATATAAATGTGATGTCACTGTATTCGTGCTGATTCGGAGAATGAATGTAACAGATCAGTTTTACTCATAAAACTGTGGCGGAATTGCTTTTTTTCCCCCCCAATTTCATCCCATTTGGATTTTTTTTCAGTTCTCCACTACATTGTATGCAATGTAAAATGGTACCATTAGAAAATACAACTTGTCCCGCAAAAAACAAGCCCTCCTAAGGTTATGTGAACAGGAAAAAAAACAGTTATGGCTCTGGGAAGGTAGGGAGTCAAAAACAAAAAAAAACTTTAGGGTCCTGAAGGGGTCAACTACAGAATATTTTAATTCTGTAGCAGTCATCACAGAGACATAAAACTATACAGATAGGTAATCCACTGTCAGTTTACTCCTACTGTGAAAGGAAAATGTTATCCGCTGGTATAACAGTGCGTGTAGAATTGGTATAACAGTATGACAGCTGTATTGTTCTCTTGATTGGCCTATAGTCACTCATCCCCCTTCCCTCTCTGGTCTGAGTGAATGGCCTGACTGAGAAAGTTAAAGGGGTTGTCTCACTTCAGTAAATGGCATTTATCATGTAGAGAAAGCTAATACAAGGCACTTACTAATGTATAGCGATTGTCCATATTGCTTCCTTTACTAGCTAGATTAATTTTTCCATCACATTATACACTGCTCGTTTAGATGGTTACGACTAGGGATGAGCGAATCGACTTCGGATGAAACCGTTTCAATACTGTACAGAGCGATCGTTCAGTACAGTATTCGAATGTATTGGCTCCGATGAGCCGAAGATATTGCTTTGCAAATATTGTTGGGATTCGCTCTGGTAGTTGGGATAAGCGGATGAAGTACAATCGTAATTCAAATGTCCGTGTTTATTCACATATAAGGTCAAACAAAAACACTCTTTGCAGGGTTGGTGTTTGTTCACACCGAGTACAAAGTTCATGCATAACAAAATACGTCACCTTGTCTTCGGCAGTCTAAATGCAGGCTTTAGGTGGCCTGCTCTCCCAACACACGGGTCTCAGCTTTTCAGCCCAGCACAGGGCTCAGATCAATAACACACAGGGCATCTCTGCTGCTGAGCCCAGCTACCTTCAGTAGCTGTAAAAACCCGGCCTGGAAAGTGGGGAGTAGTCACCCACCCAGCACTTTGACTACTCCCAATAAGAGCCGTCCCTAATCAGCTATTTACAGCCATACTAAATAGCAAAAGTGTCAATCAGCATTAGCTGCCGCTGATACATGAAAATACTGGCTCTTACTTCACCAAGGCCAGGAACCTCGGTGACACATACATATATCAATGATGACCCCTTGTACCTTCCTACAATATATATCTCAAATTTACTAAATATATTTTTGGCTATGCTACTGTATTACTTATGTGGAACAGAAAATCTCCTTATACAGTGGTGGGGTGTCTTTTATGCTGAAATATAGTTTGGTGGCTGTGTCTATAAAAAGCTGACTCTTCGGTGTCAGCTGTAAAGGGACTCCTTATTCCCATCTACCCACACCGAGCCGTCATACCACAAGCCTTTAAAAGGTACAGTACGAAACAAGCAGAGCATTGCCTACATAAAAAAAAGTCTGAAATGTTTATTTTCACCTTTTAACATGATAAACTATTTCAAACATTCACTTTATTTTGTCTACAGCACCACTGGTAGATATGCACTTAGAGTCTAAAGCAGAAAACAAATCAGAACCTTATGCACTAAATGTAAAATCTTTATGTGTGAAAAAATACTGTTATAGCCAGGGCCGGCTCCAGGTTCATGTGGGCCCTTGGGCGATAAATCCCAGTGGGCCCCCTTGAGGCATTTTTTTTACATTGATATGTCCCCCTGTGGCTGCCGCACGGTATAATGACCCCCACTGGCCTCTATACAGTATAATGACCACTAGCGGCCCTTCACACAGTATAATGCCCCCTCAATGCCCCCCACACTCAGTATAATGACCTCCAGTGGCCCCACACACAGTATAATGACCCCATAGTGGCCCTCTATTCAGAATAATGACCCCCAGCCCCCCCCCCCCATTCAGAATAATGACCCCCAGTGGCCCCCACACTGGGGGTTATACTGTATGGAGGGGGCACGGGGGCAATTATACTGTATGGTGGTCACTGGGGGTCATTATATTGAATGGGGGCTCTGGGGGTCATTATACTGAATAGAGGGTCATTGGGGATCTTTATACTAAATGGGGGGCACTGGCGGTCATTATACTGTGTAAGGGGCCCTCACAATGTAATGATCCCCCAGTGGCCCCCTCACATACCTATCATTGCCGGAGGTCCTGTCATTTACTAACCACAGTTCTGCTCCCTGCGCTCCTTCTCTCCTCTGGCCCGCTGCAACAGTGAAACACATGTCATGACATCATCGCTGGGCCAGGCCTGGAGCAGAGAAGGAGCTGTGCAGGGATGTAGCTGGAACTTACTGGGCCCCACAGCAAATTTTAGTACGTCCCCCCCCCAGTGGGTTCACATCACGTTTTTACTATCGGTTTGATGTATACAAATGTGCAGCACTCCACGTTTTTGTATCCTGAAGAGTCCAGTAAAACAGCATGGCGGAGAGGGGAGGCCGCCATGTACTGACAGAGCACTACCTGGTCCTGGTGGTCAGGGGTGAAGACTGTGTCTCCCAAGGATCACTTATCTATTGGGAAATACAGGGCACAGTATAATACACTAGAATCTATATACTAGAAAGTTATTAGCCCTACACCCGATTAATAATACAATTAGGTGGTCATTTATTATATAGAAATATGTTTATTTTAGGCATATTTCTGACACAGATTGTGGTGCAAAGGTCCTTAGCACCGCAATCTGCAACTTTTCCCCATTAATGCCAGGTCTAAAAAAGGTGGCGTGGGCAGGGAAAGGGATACAGTTATGGCCATGCAGTTATTAGATACCACCACCATACAGTGACCGGATAACACCTCTGTACAATGACCAGATAACACTGCCATACAGTGACCGGATAAAAGGGGGCACAGTACAGGGAATGACTAGGGGCACTGTACAGGGTGTGGCAAGAGGCCACAATGCAGGGTATAAGGGGGCACAGTACGGGGTGAGGGGCAGAGTACGGTGTAAGGGGCACAGTCACATGACCCTGTGATGTTAGAAGGTCCTTATGGTGAATGCGGTTCAGACGCCACCATAATAAAAGGCAAAGGAGTGAGGCAGGGGTCCAGGGCCCTGGATGGACAGGAGGGGTGGACACAGCAAGTAGGTGGAAGGGGCTCTGAGGGGGATGCATACAAGAAGTAGGGGCAGGAGCTTTGTGCAGGGCGGAGATAGGAGGGGGGAACAGGAGCTCTGGATACGTGAGGGAGGAAAGGAGTCAGCAGGGGCTCCATGAGGATGAGATAGGACAGGATATGAATGGGGGGGGGGGGGCAGATGTCATGGAGGCAAACTGCTTTATGAGGCAGTAAAACAACCAAATAGCATGAAGCTGCTGGTATACAGCATCCAGCAGCAACTCGAAGAGTTCAGCCTGCCCACCCTCCTGTCCCACAGAGAAGAGACAGTCACAGTGCAGACTCACAGACTGTGTTCACAACATTTCTGCTCCAGCCCTGCGGTCTCTCTCCTCAGGCAGCAGCACTTCAGGGGTACTGCGTAAGTGAAATAACAGCAGTGTCATTGATGGAAGTGCTCATAGCAGCTCAATGGGCCCCCCCAGGAGCAATGGGCCCCACACTTGCCCGAGTATGCCAGGTGCTGATGCCGGCCCTGGTTATAGCCACGTGACAACAGCTGCACATATTGGAGCTTGGTTTCAACAGGAAAAATATTTAAAACTATCATAGCATCTCAAATGTGTTGCCTTAAAAAAATAAAGCAATACGAAGGCTTCCTTACTACGGCTGTATTGCAACTTACCATAACAGGAGGTTGTATGTGACCAGTATATGGCACCCATAGACATCCAGGGGCCCAATGTACCTTTGTATGTCTTGTTTTTTTTACTGTCACATTCCATATAAACATGATAGAAAAAAAACTAAGGTTCTAGGGTGGAATATCTCCGACGTACAGTCCACATGGTGCACTACACAGGGACAGGCAGTACCAGACTACACAGGGTTTGTTTGTAGTCTGTAACCATAGAGATACAAGACTATTTGCAAAGTTGTTTCCTTTTCTATGTTACAGTTATTAAAACTGTAGCAGAAATATTGCTTACAAAAGTGTTTATATTCTTTAGGCCTCCTGCACGCGAACGTGTGCTGCCCGTTGCCGTATTGCGGACCGCATTTGCGGATCCGCAATACACGGGCGCTATTCCGTAGGCATTCAGCATCACGGATGCTGACCCATTCACTTCAATAGGTCTGCAAATTCGGAGAGGCGGAATGGTGCGGAACGGAAGCACAGAACGGAACCCTACGGAAGCACTAAGGAGGTTAATTCATAATGATGTTTTCTATAATTGTAATCATTTTTAACTAGCCTGTGGATGTATGTGATTTAGGGTGCACTCACACAACTGTATTTTTTCGGTCCTCATGAGATTCGCATTTTTTGCAGATCACACGCAGACCTTTTCATTTCTGTGGGGCTGCTAAAATGTGAACAGCACATCCACATCCACGTGGCTGTACCGCAAATGATAGAACATGTCCTATTCTTGTCCGTTTTTTAAACGGGGCCCGCAAAAAGTGCCAGATGCACATGGACCCCATTTGTATTTTGCGGATCTGCGATTTGTGGAACACAAAACAGATACAATCACGTGAATGCATGTTTAGCCCTCTTTCACATGAGCAAGTTTTCTGTCTGGATGCAATGCGGGTTGTGAACGGACATTCAAGTTTTAGGCCTCTTGCACAGTCTGCAAAAAACGGATCCGAAAAAATACGGATGAGATCCGTGTGGATTCAGTATTTTACGGAACGGAACAGCTGGCCCCTAATAGAACAGTACTATCCTTGTCCGTAATGCAGACAATAAATAGGACATGTTCTATTTTTTTGCGTAGTGGAAATGCGGAAACAGAATGCAACGGAACGGAAACGGAATGAAAATACGTTAGGCTTTTCTATTGGAGTGCCGGCCGGGTCTATTGCGGATCCACAATGCACTACGGACGTCTGAATGGAACCTAACCGTGGAATAATTTAGATTTGCTATAGGCTGTGTAGAAAAAAGTGTGGCCACAGTCGTCATCTCGCATCAGGCCAAAGTGCGGTTCCGTAAGTTTTCTAGTGAAGCAGAACTCCCCATGCAAACTGCACTGTACTCTAGATGGCATTTCCAAAACTCATTACTGTACTTGTGACATTAAGCAGGAACCCCTGTGGGTCCCTTGTACAGGCATATCACTTCATTAGACCTGCATTGCATAACCTACACTAAGCATATGGGCAGTGCACACCTACAAGTTATTCAATGACATCATCACTTGTGGGGCCACAAATCCCACTTAGGACTTGTCATTACATCACATTTGTATTCTCTGTGACTTGTTACTGTAATTCATCTTACCATATCGCACATACAAGTCTTTCAGCTCTTTCCTGAAAAAGCTTTTCACTTGTATTCAACCTTATCAACGTCAAATGGCGTTATGGTTCATGAAACCTTGGGATTGGGGGGGAAGGGGTGTTAGCAATGTGTCAGCTTAATAAAATAGCACAAGGCAGGTTACAACAATGATATGTTCCAAATGTAGGAAACACTTTGACACTTTCTTCTTGTACACAATGCAGCTCGCTCACATTCTTTCCTAAAGTGCGGTTGTGTTGGACAGAAACTCTGGTTGTGGATATGAATAGCTACATGTCCTCCATGAGTACTGATGGACTAATAATAATATGATCTCATCCATTGTGCAAAAGAACTAAAAAAATAGAAAAATAGAATAACCTTAACACATTAGGTATACCACACAGCCCCCCCACCCACCAAAAAAATGGCTTGTTTTTCCATCATCGTTCCTCGAAAAAAGGAAGAAAAAAAACAACCAGCAAGGTATACATATCCTAAAATAGTATCGTGTAAAAATACAGGTCATCCTGCAAACAACAACCCTCATTCAGCTATGTCAATGATAGACTGTGTATAAATGCACAGAATCATATTGCAGCATCCCGGAGGACCAGACTATGCTCTTTCCGTATGGGGTTATCCAGGAATTTGATATTGTTGGCCTATCCTTAGGATAGGTCATCAATATCAGATCAGAGAGGGGTCTGACTCCTGGGACCCCCACCAATCAGCCGTTTGAAGAGGCCTCTGAACGCACCAGAGCTCCGATGAGCAATGCGTTCTCTGGGCAGCGTACCAAGCACAGCGCCTTACTTATTATATAGCGATTGAATTGACTTGAATGGGATGGAGCTGCGCCTACGCCACGTGACCGATGTATAGTGACGTCACTGGCCTATGAAGAGGCCTAAGTGCTTATGGAGAACTGCAGCCTCTTCGAACAGCTGATCATTGGGGGGTCCCGGGTGTCAGACCCCCAGTGATCTGATATTAATAACCTATCCTGAGGGTAGGTAATTAGTATCAAATTCCTGTTTAACCCCCTTCAAATATGTTTTCCAGGACTGTAAGTATTAAAGGGTAGTGTTTATCGAGCACAGTGCCACACATTTGATTGTGGCTGTGCCTGGTACTGCCGTTCACAGCAGCTCACTCCGATTTAAAGAGGACCTTTCATGGGTCCCAGACATTATCAAATAAGTAGGGGGATGTGTTTGGCATATTGCAGGGATAATATCACTGAAACTTAGAAAGATCTAAGGTCACTGATGGTGTACATCTAGGTCACTGAAATAGCCCCTTAAACATAACATTTAATAGTATTCGTTAAAAACCCACATAAAACAATAAATGAACTAGGATATTCTATATACTATTCTATATACATACCGTAAACCTAGGACTGTTCCAACAAAGGTAGGTATTAGTACTTTTTCCACATTCGTGGTTGTATATAGAATATCCTAGTTAATTTTTTGTTTTACGTGGATTTTTAACAAATACTATTAAATGTTATGTTTTAAGGGGCATTTTACTATTTCAGTGACATACATATTGCAGGGATGTAAGATCACTCACTAGTTTGTCTGGGCACCACTCCGTTCCCCCGCTGTGCCCCCGTTTTACTTTCCCCGCCTGGTATGTAAATGCATATCATCGGGTCAGGGAGGAGGAGACGGTCCTGTTTCTCTGTGGGCGTCTCCTTCTCCCTGGCTGTAGCGCAGTCCAATTGCAGCGGAGAGCGTCACAGCCAGGGAGAAAAAAAAAGCTCACCTTCTCCGCTGCGGTTGGACCGCGCTACAGCCAGGGAGAAGGAGACGCCCATTGAGAAACAGGGACCGTCTCCTACTCCCTCGCAATTGCAAATCAAATCATAATTTTTCCGCGTATCCTACAATTTGTAGATGCTAATTCAACCAGTAGGGAGATTTATCTTGTCATTTTTATCTAGACTTATCTTTCTATGTCTCCCCTTTACTGGAGTAAAGGCGGATTTACTCATACCAATAATCAGCCAGACTATCGGGGACGACTGGCCATCTAAATATTCCGCCGATCACCTGATGAACAAGCGAAACGCTCGCTCATCGGGTGATCCTGTCGTCCATGCAGGCACATCAATCATCGTTCCTGGGCAGCAGATTGCTATAACGATCGCTCGTCTTCATACTGTGAATGCAGCAATCTCCTTCACTGAGCGAGCAGCCGACTCTCAGAAAGGAGCGCTTCCTTCCCAACAATCGTCTGTTCCATCGGCCCGTGTAAACCCCCCTTAACTTAGAGACAATATTGGGCACCGATCAATGTAATATTGGCCATTAATAATCACTGGGCAGCAGTGCAACCATTAAACTGAATGGGGTCGCAGTGCAGGGCTTCCAAGTTACTGCAACCCCAGAATCACAAAAAATCTAGCAGTGTTGGAATACTTTCGATTCTCAGGTCATTCTTTGACCCCATTCAATTCCATGGTTGCAATGCTACACAGCAGTTGTTGGTTGTGTGACAGTCAAAATGGCTAAGATTGCTATGTAGCGTGTGACCTGATCGTTATGCAGTGGGGTAGCTATAAATGACTGTGCCCCACGGCAAATTTTTTGAATGGGGCTACATCCCACAGTAATTTTTTAACAACCCCTTCCTTTCATGCCGCCCCCATTCCTGTGGCTAGTAAAGATCGCTCTCAGACCAGGCCCGGCAGAGGTTTCATCCGTTTTCTACACTGTCTATACTGTCACTTTATATAATTTCATTGTGTAATACTGTTGATGGGGCCCTGACCAAATCTTTTAGTCCTCCTCCTCCTGGATAGTGATGAGCGGGAGGTGCCATATTCGATTTCGCAAATATTCAAATGAATATTCGTGTTATATTCGTCGAAATCGAATATTCGTAATTATTCCAATAAATGAGATTTATTTTTCGCATATTGCGATTATTTATCTTGAGAGTATAAGGCAACGTTCCTATGCTAATTGACTATGGCTAGGCTAATATGTGTATTTTACGAAATTTCGTGATATTGCTCTAACTTCGTCTCTTAGAATATTACGAATATTCTAAAAGAAGAAGTTAGAGCAATATTACGAAATTTCGTAAAATACACATATAGATTGTAATTTAGCTAATATAGTGCTATAATCCCTTTTTTTTCCTCTAATTTTTTTTTGCCTCTTCTGAACTTAAGTTTTGTAAAGTATGTACACTATTAAAAAATATTACTATAGCAGTATATTAGCTTAAATACAATCTATGTGTATTTTACGAAATTTCGTAATATTGCTCTAACTTCGTCTTTTAGAATATTACGAATATTCTAAAAGACGAAGTTAGAGCAATATTAAGAACATTTGCAAAAGTCGAAATTGCGATGCGAGTAATATAACACAAAATAATCGCATGAAGATTTCAACTTAGCACTGCTATATTCCATATTAGGCTAGAATATGGAATATAGCAGTGCTAAGTTGAAATCTTCATGCGATTATTTCGTGTTATATTACTCGCATCGCAATTTCGACTATTGCGAAATTTCGTAAAATACACATATAGATTAGATTGTAATTTAGCTAATATGGAATATAGCAGTAAGTTGAAAACGCCACTGACTGGAGCAGCTAGGAAGCCAGGAATCCAAAGGACAGGTAAGAACAACTTTAGGGAAGTGGGAAAGAAAAAAATATAATAATAAAAAAAAAAAAAAAGAATATTCAATTTCGCGAATATATAGAACGATATTCTAAATATTCGCGAAATCTCGAAATTGCGATATTCGAGAAAAAAATTGGCAATTCGAATATTCGCGCTCAACACTACTCCTGGATGGGCCCCTTCTGGGTCAGGGCCCCAAAGCAGCCGCTTCCCCTGCTTCCCCTATAGCTACGCCCCTGTCGTTATGGATTTTTATATATTGAAATAATGAAAGCTTTTTTTTATCTTGATTCTCTGTACTCTCTTTCTTTTGTAGTGTATGATGAGGCTGGGCTGCACGGGGAGATTTTGATAACTATATGGATTTTTGAACAATTTGGAATTATAGGTGATTGATATTCTTCTGCATATTTACAGAGTGTTGTTGGCCCACGCTAGTCACGTGACCGCTGCAGCGAAGGACTGGCCACAACGATGATGTGTCACCCATGCGTCAGGGGTGACACGTCACTGCTACAGCCGGTCATTGGCTGCAGTGGTCACGTGACCCACATGAAAGCAGAGGTTGACTCGGGGAGACCCGGGACCTGCAGAACAAGTGGGGCACAGATGGTGACGGAACCCAGCAGCAGAGATCCGGTGGGGCCACGCTGGGGGAGGGGTCTGTAGAAAATGTCTCCAGGGGTGAACAACCTCTTTAAATGGTGAGTATGGAGAGGTATATCACCATATTGCTTCATTTAAAAATGTCATTGACTTTACTTGAGTTTAATCTTTATTTAACCATGAATCAGAGCAGGAAATACAATTACTGCACAACTACAACAAAGCCTACTATTGTACAGGAGTGAATTGATGATCTTACATAACACCTTCCTGTCTGACAGTCACATTGTTTTCTGAGACAGATATACAGACCTGTCACCTGTGGGATTTACTATGGCACTAAGGTGACCGGGTTTGGAACATAATAACCTAGTGTAAGTGGGCTCACAAAACTACCTATTCCTAATTTCACTCCCATAAAGATGGTCCTATCAGTCAATTTTTTTGATTTTGCACTATTACAATGCCCAATGAGGGGAAGCACCAACTGACAATAAACGGCCTATACAAAGTATATGCGGGAAGAACGATTTCTACCGAGATCGTTCCTCCCCCATTCCGATGTATTATTTATTGCCAGCGCATCCCTGATTACAAAGGGCCGTTTACTGACAATAATCTAGCATTTTTTTATGCTGCATAAACAGCGCAATCAGACAATAAACAAGTGTTTACTAGTTTGCCTGATCTGCAGCACAATTAAAAGGGTCAGTTATTGGGAACGAGCGTTCCTATGACCACGAGCTACTAATAATTGGCCTGTTTAATAGGACTTAAAGTAGTTATCTTACAAAAAGTATTACCATGCTATGAATAGGACATTTCAAATGAAGTATTTTTACAATAAACGTATATACCATAAAAATATTGTTAGTTTTTTTTTAATGTAAGTTACATTTTCCTCTCTGCTAGCGCCCCCTGCTGTTTATTCTTTTGGTCCACCTTCTCCTGCATTCACAGATGGACTAACATGTATATTCCCTGTTCTATTCCCCTCCGGTGCCAATGTAGTGATCGTATAGTGAAACAGGTGAAGCGCCCAGACACCTCTCAAATATATACTTTTATCTCTCTCTAGACACTGGAGAAGGAAGTTGTGGGGCATTATCCATTATCTGTATCTCTGGGGCTATATGCAGGAGAGAAAGGGTTTAACAAGAGCTAACTACAGGCATCCTGGGAGATGCAAGTGCTTGATGAGCTGCTGCCCACCCACCGAAAGTCCTCCAGATAAGTGAGTAAAAGTGTTTTAAAAAGAGTCTTAAATTTGTGGGACAAGCCATCTGATGATCAGCAGGGGTTCCTGGAGTCAAACATTGATCATTGATCACCTATTCCAAGTATGACTTCCATGCAAAGCTCTACCTATTACTATGCATTTTTATGTAGAGAAGTTGCTTAGGATACTTTATTGAAACACTATGGGGCTATATGTCTAAGGTTACTTTCACACCAGTGTTTTTGCTGGATCCGTCATGGATCAGCAAAAACGCTTCCGTCACGATAATACAACCATCTGCATCGGTTATGAACGGATCCGGTTGTATTATCTTTAAAAAAAAGGCCAAGACGGATCCGTCAAAAACTCCATTGAAAATCAATGGGGGACGGATGCATTTTTTATTGTGTCAGAGAAAACGGATCCGTGCCCATTGAATTACATTGTGGGTCAGGACGCACCACATCGCGGACAGAAAACCACTGCTTGCAGCGTTATTCTGTCCGCGATGGGGACACAACCAAACGGAACGGAATGCATTCTGGTGCACTCCATTTTGTTCAGTTCAGTTTTTTCCCAGTTGACAATGAATGGGGACAAAACGGAAGCATTTCCCCCCTGCTATTGAGATCCTATGACGGATCTCAATAGCGGAAAGGGAAAGCGCAGATGTGAAAGTAGCCTCACCTGTTTTAATTAACGTTGCACTCCGTGCAGTTGGTCAGCCATTGCACTAAATTCAGTGTAAGACAGGAGAACCATACGCCGACGCTGGACAGCTGTCAGCTGTCGGTTGATAGTTATTCCACATAGCCCCCTCCCCATACACATGTCCATGTGCTGTCAATAGATGCAGCAGGATAAGCCCCTGCCAGTCACCTCTGCCATAGGCTTATCAGCCTTGTAATTTAACATGGCCTTCTTTCTCTATATCTGCCTCTGGGGGAGAGTTGGAAGACCACCATACATGTTAGATGGTTGGCCGGTCCCACCAAAATCAGTGGGTTCAGCCAACATTAATTTTATCGTGTATGACCACCTTTCGACAGGAAGGAGAAGACAATAGGAGGTATGCATTTCAGTGAAGCATGGGTCACTATGTGACATAATAATGGCTCCATAGGTGCTAAAAATGGTTATAGGAACATTACAACCATCTGCACCCAGTTAGAAGAAAAAATGTCTGGAGCATACCTGGCTGATATACACGAACAAAAATGCATTACAAAGACCAAGGAGATTTCTCAGCACAGCTGTTTTCATTTTCGGGCAGAGATGTGCAACTCGTTAATATTACATTATGTTATTATTGGAAAGATTCCAATAAAAACATGAATGGAAGAAGGGAATTACAGAGTCTGTAATTCCCCTAGAGATGTGGCTGTAGACTTCAACCTGTAGGCCATCACTGGACTACTACTAAGGCCTCATGCACACGACCTTTCCATTTTTTGCGGTCCGCAAACCGCGGATCCGCAAAAAACGGAAGCCGCCCGTGTACCTTCCGCAATTTGCGGAACGGAACGGGCTGCCTATTGTAGAAATGCCTATTCTTGTCCACCAAACGGACAAGAATAGGACATGCTATATTTTTTTGGCGGGGCCACGGAACGGAGCAACGGATGCGGACAGCACACGGAGTGCTGTCCGCATCTTTTGCGGCCCCATTGAAGTGAATGGGTCCACATCTGAGCCGCAAAAACGGCGGCTCGGATGCGGACCCAAACAACGGTCGTGTGCATGAGGCCTAAACATGTGGAAAGGGAAACTATAAGACAATTTACTCATCAATAATGGACCTTCTAGATGCATCACTACTGAAAATGTATCAGTAAATGAGGTGTTACAACAGTTCCTAAAAAAATGGCGGCCCTTTTGCTACATTAAATAAAGGCTGTGTAGCCATATTGGTTGTTAGTTGGCTTCCAAGGATACACCATCATTTATTGAGACGTCTGAAGGCTTCTTTCACACTTTTATTTTGCTTGATCCGGCAGGGATCAGTTTCTGATAATACAACAGTAATTAACGGATCCGGTTGTATTATATTTTAAATAGCAATGACGGATCCGGCATGAACTTCATTGAAAGTCAATGGCTGCCAGATCCGTTTGAAAATCAAAGGGGGAAGGGGGGAGGGGATCCGGTTTGCTCTCCGGTATGGGAGCACTACCAAGTGGAACGGAATGCATGTTGGAGCATTGCCTTCTGTTCATTTTTATCTCCATTGACAATGAATGGGGACAAAACTGAAGCGTTTTTCTCCGGTATTGAGACCCTCTGCTGGATCTCAATACCGGAAAAGTGAAATGCAAGTGTGAGAGTTGCGTAACTAGACATCTTCTTTAAAAAAAAAAAAAAAAAAAATTCTTTACAAATACCCTACTAGGAACTTTACTGTTCGTGGGGGCATCCTCCATTGAAAAGTCTAATCCAGGGATGCTCAACCTGCGGCCCTCCAGCTGTTGTAAAACTACAACACCCATCATACCCTGCTGTAGGCTGATAGCATACTGGGAATTGTAGTTTTGCAACGGCTGGAGGGCCGCAGGTTGAGCATCTCTGGTCTAATCTATTAGGCAGGGCAGAAAACCTTTACAAAGAATATCTCTTGCTCAGGAGGATCCACCATGCCCATGCACTATATGGACTGCCCAGAGATTTCAATGAGAACGGTGTAATGATAGGTTCCCCATGTGGTAGTGCTGGAGGAGAATGGTTGCTACCAGTTTCCCTACAGGTCACTACGTGTCTTTGGGGGATGCAGCAATTAGGCTAGGTCTACATGACGGCATATAGGGCCCAACATTTGTCGCGCGACATTCTGTTGCACTAATGTCGCGCGACAATTTTTATAATGGCAGTCTATGGTTTCGCACAGCAACATGCGACATACTGCGACGCAACAGTCTCAGAAAAATCCATCTCGAATGGATTTTCTGCGACTGTTGCGTCGCAGTCGCAGCATGTCGCATGTTGCAGTGCGACACCATAGACTGCCATTATAAAAATTGTCGCGCGACATTAGTGCAACAAAATGTCGCGCGACAAATGTCGCCGTGTAGACCTGGCCTTAAACACCGTGTGATAAGCTAAGGGCCCTTTTTGGGAATTAATGGTAGCGATGATCATAGCCCACTCGCTTAGCTTCATATACATGCAGCAATGATTGCTAAAGTGTGGGGATGAACAACCGTTGCTACGATCATTCCTCTCCATACAGTATCATTGCTTGTCGGAAGCACATCCCTGTTTACACAGGGCAGCGTGCTGCCAACAAACGCAAAATACAATACGATTAGCTGCCAAATATGTGTTTGCTCATTTGTTGGCAGATCGCCGCCACAGTTACACGGCCCAGCTATGCGTCACAAGCATTCATACAAACGTTCCTTCCCAATAATTGGCCCCAGTCGTTGTCTCATATAAAGAGGCCTGTTAACAAAAAGGGATTGTACAACATGGATAAACCCTTAAAGGGCATCTGTCAGCATATTTGTACTTATGAACCTAGGAATCTGCTGACAGATGCCCTTTGTTATAACCAATATACTGTAGCTGCAAAATGTACGCTGCAAGAAAACAGAGCCTACATCTCCATCATTAAATATAATACGGAGCTGCTGCTTTATCTCTGATTTACTCATTTCAGTTTTCTATATTCCCAGACATGGCGAGGCCTCTGTAGATTTATCTCAGCATATCCGCCAGAATCCTGCAGCAGCCAAATCTGTTCTAAATGGGGCCAATTGTGTCGCAGAACTCATCGGGTAACTACTCTGCATTACAAAGGGAGACATGCTGAATGTGTCATCAGAAAATGACCAATTGTTTAAATCACATTTTTTTAATCATTTTTTTCTTTTTACTATCTATATCAAAAAATTTAATCCTGCAGTTTTTGCACTGGCCACAAAGATTTATAATAGGCGTCACTTCTTGGTCAGTACAGATCACGTGTCTGCAGTTACCTGCTTATCAGTCATTCTTATCCTGCCTGTAATGATATCACCTCTGTGTATAGATAAGACAGGATCCACCATTCACAATAGGTGATATCACATCTTCTCTATTCCTTCCTTGTACAATGACCTCTCCACGGGTCACAGAGCATGTCTAGAAGACTCTCCCATAGAGGTCAATGAGGTCCCCTCCTGACCATTGTGTCTATGGGCCATGGGGCTGCTGTAAAGTAATTTTCTTAACTCTTTCTAAATGCTGTAAAGAACAGCTCAGGCAAGATGGCTGCCCCCGTAATCATGTTCAGGAAATAAAAGAAATACATCTGCAATCAGAAAAAAAAAAAGGTTAGAAAAAGGATATTTGGTAACATCTTTCCTTTAAAATCAGCACTGTGTAATTTGATAAAGTTTTTTCCCCTGCAGATTGTGGATGCAGATCCATCAACCTTAGGCTTCTTGCCCACGACCGTATGCCCTCCAAGATATACAGTCCGTGAGCGGGCCATATGTCCCGGAGCAGCATTGATCGTGCGCACGGGAGCGCACAGCATCATAGATTACAATGATGCTGTGGACGTCGGGCCGCCCGCAGGGCTATTGTCCTGCACTCATGGTTGTGGGCAAGAGGCCTTACTCAGAATTTAAAGGGGTTTACCGGGAGTACAATAGTGACCACCTGGCATCAGGAAAGGTCATCAATATCCGATCAGTAAGGGTCCGACTGAAAGCATCCCACCAATCGGCTGTCTGGTGGGCATTGTGGCCTCTTCCATATTGCCTGGTCTGCAATATCACGCATAGGCACTTTACAATGTGCAGCAGTGTGCTAGGTATGCTCACCGGAGCGACGTGGCCTCTTCAAACAGCTTATTGATGGCGGTGTCAGGAGTTGGACCCCCCAATGAGGATAGATAGGTCATAAAATTGAATTCCCGGACAACCCCTTTAATATAGAGCTGAGTCATAAGCAAATACAGGGCATCATATGAACATTATAGGTTATTTGGGTATAAGGAAAGTGTCCTCATGCAATTTCCTCTCCTCCATATACTATAACCAGCCTGTCTGTGTTAAAATAATTATAGATTCACACATTTGGTTTTGGCGCAGGGTTTTAAACCATAGACAGCAGTGGATAGAAAAGTGTGAAATTTCAGTTTTTTTCCTTTATACTTTTTCTTTCTTTTGTATCCATTCCAGGTTTGGGCTTCAAAATCACACTAAAAACTGGATCAAAACTGCATATTTGAGTCAAGCTTAGGAAGACAAGCTACAAGGCAATCTGGTTCAGTGTATGAAGACCCTGCTTGGGTGGTGGTGGCCTGCGCAGGGCTTCTTTTTAATTTGCAAAGGACCTTCAGAGGTGATTGCGTTATCATCTCCCATGGGAGCGAAGGTTGCAGATTGGAAAGTTGGTGCCAGCTGTACAGCAATGGATGCCTCTTGCATCGGAGCTGGTGCCTGAAGAAGAAGAGGCTTCATACATCAAAGGACTAGTCGAGAACGGAAGCAACAATGGAGGTACCCTGTCATAGGGCAGAACAAATCAGTGAAGATCTGGTGCTGACCCTACACCGTAATAAAGAGAAATTATAAAGGTGAAACCACATGGGACAACTTTTCTGGATATGACGCTGACGTCATCCAGGTGTACTGTTGAATGCACCGTCATTGTCAGGCCTTGCCACACACTTGTGCTACAAGAAAGGCTGAAAATGTCACTGATGTCAGTCTGACAATTTAAGTTTCAGTTCAGCATTGTCAGTAATTATACCCACGTTTTGTTCCATGTAAATGCAAACTGCACATCTGGCGGCCCATTATCTGCAGTGAAAGAACAGGTATGTGGCATTACTTTCTATAGAACACTCCTACAGCCTTACTCGTGGTATTTTTGGCACCCTTAAGAGGTCTATACATGATTCTATTTTAGGCTTTATAAAGCAGCTCTACCGTTCGTTAGCAAGGATTCATTCTAGAATATACCCCCTCTGAAATATAGCACCCCCCCACCCTCTTAATCACCCTACTCGTCAGTCATCAAAAATAGTCAAACTGTCTATTAAAAAAAAACTATGGAGGTCATTTATGATTAGAATTACACAACCTTTTGGCGTACTGCCGTTGCAGATTTGACTTTTCACCCCTCACGTCACTTTTCCGAGGTGGTAGAAAAAGGGGGAGTGGTGTGGGTGGGGAAGGGGGCGATCTCATTTATCATTTTCTACGCCTGATTTTGGCAGAGAAAATGACTTAAATCTATGCCAGCAAGTATGCTGGCGTAGGTTTAGGCAAGTCGCACCCCTGGTGCCTCTACATAAGGCCGCTTTCACACTTGCGTTGTCCGGATCCGTCGTGTACTCCATTTGCCAGAATTACACGCCGGATCCGGAAAAACGCAAGTGAACTGAAAGCATTTGAAGACGGATAAGTCTTCAAAATGCGTTCAGTGTTACCATGGCAGCCAGGACGCTATTAAAGTCCTGGTTGCCATAGTAGTAGTGGGGAGCGGGGGAGCAGTATACTTACCGTCCGTGCGGCTCCCGGGGCGCTCCAGAGTGACGTCAGAGCGCCCCATGCGCATGGATGACGTGATCTATGCGATCACGTCATCCATGCGCGTGGGGCGCCCTGACGTCACTCTGAAGCACCCCGGGAGCCGCACGGACGGTAAGTATACTGCTCCCCACTACACTTTACCATGGCAAACATGACTTTAGCATCCTGGCAGCCATGGTAACCATTCAGAAAAAGCTAAACGTCGGATCCGGTAATGCGCCGAAACGACGTTTAGCTTAAGGCCGGATCCGGATAAATGCCTTTATAAAGGCCGGATCCGGATAAATGGGCATTAATTCCAGATCCGGCCTTGCGGCAAGTGTTCAGGATTTTTGGCCGGAGCAAAAAATGCAGCATGCTGCGGTATTTTCTCCGGCCAAAAAACGTTTCGGTCCTGAACTGAAGACTGCATGGGGATAATCCTGATCAGGATTTTTCCGGCATAAAGCCCCAACGACGGAACTCTATGCCGGAAAAGAACAACGCAAGTGTGAAAGAGCCCTAAGGCGCATCATGTGCCAGCACAGGATTTTTAAGACCAGCATCTAAAATGCCAGTCTTACAAAATGACTCCAGATATTTGTAGTGAAAATTGTAAATAAATCAATTCTGCACAGTAAAGTATGGATTTCAAGATACAAATTAGGATCTAAAAGGAGCTGTCAAACTTCATATAGATTCTTAATAACCCTCCACTAAGAGGGACCTGTCAAGGAACTCATACTTACCTGCTCCCCGATGACAGGTTATGGTTTCATGGAACCACCGCTATTTGCACGTCAGTCCCCACATGTAACCTTTCAGAATGGCCTCTTGTGCACCACATTAGCCAATGACTGCAGTGATGACGTGTCCCCAAAAGCCATGTAACTACTGGGGTATATGCTGTTTTGGGACATGTCACCACTGTGGGCAGTCTTGGCTGCAGTGGCACACGTGACCTAGTTCAATGGGGGAAGTTTACATGTGGGGAGCGAAGCACAATGAGGCCTACAGAGCCAGAACCAAGCATAGGGGAGCAGGTAAGTACGTATGGACAGGGTCACGTGCGCAGGTGCAGCCAATGACTGACCACAGTGGTGTGTCCCCAAGAGAGGCAGATAACTGTTGAGTCAAGTGCTGTTTGGGGATATGTCACCGCTGCAGCCAGTCAATGTGGGAAGCTGAAGTAAAGTGAAAATAGCTGTGGATCCAAAGAGACAGAACCGAGCATCGGGGAGCAGGTAAGTATGCTTCCTTCCACAGGTCCAGCTGGTGGTGGTGGTGGGGGATTTGAATACCTATATGAAGTTTGACAACCCCTTTAAAGACTGTGTAGACATTTGCAACCGATACATGTTTGGCTGACAGCTATCATATTTCGAATACATGTTGCAATTGTCTAGTGGGATCACCCCCTTAGGGTACTTTCACACTTGCGGCAGTGCGATCCAGCGGGCAGTTCCGTCATCACCTCCTGCATCACCATCCGGTTGCGGGTCCCATCCTGATGGTTGATGTAGGCCACGGCCGTGGCTTTTTCCGATTGAATCCTCACCGGGAGGCCCGCAAGGAGAGGGGTCCAATGGGAGAGAGAGTGGAAAATCGCCCTCAGTTCCAGAATGTTGATTGGAAGGCGAGACTCTGCCGCCGACCAAATCCCTTAAACCGTGCGAGACTGGAGAACGCCGCCCCAACCCAGGAAGCTGGCATCGGTGGTGACGACCGTCCAGGAGAAAGGGAGAAAGGATCTCCCCGACCTCAGGTTCAATGGGGATAGCCACCAACGGAGAGCTGCCCGAACCCGCTGAGACAAGCGGATGCGATCGTCTAGACCCGAGAGGTTTTGTCCCAGAGGGAAAGGATCTCCTGTTGTAGCAAGCGAGTGTGAAACTGGGCATATGGAACGGCTTCGAAAGAGGCCACCATAAGACCCAGGACCCGCATGCATTCCCGTATGGAAAAGAACTGGGAGCGCAGTAGATGAGACACTGCCCCCTGGATCTGGGAGGACTTGGAGGGTGGCAGGAACACTCTGGCGGACAAGGTGTCCAAAATCATTCCCAGGAAGGGGAGCTTCTGGGATGGGAGGAGAGAGGACTTTGCGAAATTGATTATCCAGCCGAACTGTTCCAGAGTCTGAACAGTGATCCGGACGCTGTCTTTGGCCTGCGGAAGCGAGGGGGCTTTTATCAGGATATCGTACAGATAGGGCAGCAAAGGAATGCCCCTGGTACGAAGAAGCGACATGATCGGTGCCAGGATCTTGGTAAAGACCCGAGGGGCGGTTGCCAACCCGAAAGGAAGGGGCGACAAACTGATAGTGACATGCCCCAATGGCGAAGCGCAGGAATCATTGGTGAGATTCTGCGATCGGAACATGCAGATAAGCGTCCTGGATGTCCACAGACGCGAGGAACTCCCCTGGAAGAAGAGAAACAATAACGGAGCGGAGGGATTCCATTCGAAATCTCAGCACCCGTAGAGATTTGTTGAGCAGTTTTAGGTCCAGGATCAGACGCACCGACCGCTCTTTCTTTGGGACCACGAACAGGTTTGAATAAAAACCTTTGCCCTGTTCCTCTAGAGGAACGGGGGTAATAACCCCCCGGTCTAGAAGGGAAGAAACTGCCCGTAAGAGGAGAAAATAAGTTCCGGTGGTCCGGACGCGAACTCTATCTTGTAACCAGACGTTACAATCTCTAGAGCCCATGCGTCCTGAACATGAGCCCTCCAAACCTGCTGATAAGAAAGGTGAGGGCGCCCCTTCATGCAGAAGATTGCTTGGGAGCGGCAGGGGGGGTTGACTGTGTCCTCGGGCGCCAGGTAGGCTGGGGTTTGAAAGAGGGCTTCTTGCGGGAGTCCTGTGACCCTCCTGCAGAGGAAGCAGGCGACGACTTGTTCGCAGAGAAGCCGTGAAAGGACTGGTACCGAGAACCGGAAGTCCTCGCCCGAAAGGGGCGCTTAGCCCTAGGCTGGGGAAGGTGAGTGCTCTTGCCCCCAGTAGCGGCAGAGATGAACTCATCCAGTTGAGCCCCAAAAAGTCTGGAACCCTCAAACGGGAGGTACGCAAGGGAACGCTTGAAGGAAGCGTCAGCATCCCATACCTTCAACCAGACCTCCCTGCGTTGAATGACCGAGAGGGCCGAAATGCGGGCAAAAAGGGAACCGATGTCCATGGAAGCCTCACAGGGGAATTTGGAACCAAATCCAGTGTGTCCGCAGACACACCTTGGTCCGCCAGGTCCTGGTGATGGCGCTGCAGCCACATTGAGAGAGCTCTGGCCACCCATGCCGAGGCAAAGGCCGGTCGCAGGGACGTGCCCGCCAGTGAGAATATGGATTTTGCCAGAGAATCTATGTGCCTGTCCACAGCGTCCTGCAGAGAGGAGCCGTCCAGGACAGGGAGGGCCGTGTTTTTGGCCAACCTGGCTACCAGGGGGTCCACCCTAGGGGGAGAAGACCACTTCTCCACGCTGTCCGTCGGGAAAGGATAGAGAGTATCCATGCGTTTTGTGGCGGAAAACTTCTGATTAAGACTTTTCCATGCCCTGGCTATGACAGTGGAAAATTCCTCATGGACCGGAAAGACAGCAGCCTCCGTTTTTTTGGGAGGAAAAAGGACGAACTCCCTCCTAGTGGAAGGAGGAGAATCCCCTTGGAGATTAAAGGTGTCACCGACAGCCGCTACTAGATTAGCGACCATAGTGGAGAGCTTTGGAGGAAGGTCCCGCTCCATGACCTCGTCCGAGCCGGACAATTCCCCTTCAGACCTGCGCTCCCTGGGGGGGGGGGGGGGGGGAGAGGAGTCTGAGCAAGCTTCTAGCCGAGGGGGAGAAGCAGAGTCATCCGAGGAGGGATGCTGTCGCTCACGCTGCCTCTTAGTAGTCAGGCGTCCTCTGCGGGAACCACTGTGAGGGGACGAAGTGGTTGGCGCAGCAGGATTGGAAACGGACATACGTTCCATAAAAGACATGGCTGCCTTGGCGAGCAGGGCCAAATCAGCGGCCGCGCTGGACATGGCAGATGCCCAAGCGGGGGCCGCAGGCTCCGCAGTGACCGGGGGGGGGGCTAGACTGGGCAAGAGAAGGGGGAGAAAGGTGATTCTGTCCGGGGGCAGGGCAGGAGGCACAGGCACCAGTGACCGAAAGTGGGAGCAGACACTCCATACAGGACCCCATTGGGGTCTGAGAAGAGGTCTTACCGGACTTAAGCTTAGGCATGATGGTCTCTTCACAAAAGTTACTGGAATCAGTACAGAGAGAAAAAATCCTACCGCTCAGGCAAGAGCACATGCAACCAATCCAGAGAGGAGCGGGGGAGCAGCCGTTCAGTGTGAGAAGCTTCTCAGCAGCAGCAGGAAGGAGCCGGAGCGCCGATTAGGCCCCGCCCCCGGACGCGATTAGGCTCCACCCCCAATCGCGTCATAGGAGCGCGAAAACGCTCCGCTCTCTGTTTAAAGAAGGGAAATAAAATGGCCCCCGGCGCCGCTCAGCGTGGAAAAAACTAAAGTAAGGCGTCCCCAGCAAGGGGGATGGCAAGCCCAGAGAAGCGGAGACCGGAGGGGGAAGTGCGCTGCTTGTGAGATAAAGCGGCGGCGCTCAGAGACATGATATGCCGCCAGAGAAGGAGCAGGAGCGTCAGAGACGCCTGCCCAGCTAAGTGCCTCCATGACCCCTGCGCCCAAGACAGAACAACAATGCCACCTAGATCCCCATTCACCCAGGAGGCCCATAGGTCTCAGAGCAGAGAGGTAGGTAGGGAGGGGGGTGGGGGACACACACAGAGGTGCAGCTTCATACTTATCTGCTCCTGCAGATCTTCTCCCTCGACTCCAGGACCAGCAGGGATGCACCTCATCAGACTTCTGACTCCTTGCCCAGGAGTGCAGTGCTCTGGTGGAGGGTGGCAGCAGGTGACCCAGGAGCTGGTGGGATGCCGGAGCTAACAGGTCTAGCCCGGATCCACTTGCCTTTTTGGGGAGATAATGGAGGCAGCCTGGCAACGTCCAACAGACGAATGGAAAAGTGTCAACCTCCTTCACCAGACACTAAGCAAAGACTGAGTTCCTCCTGGTGGAGTCGGGGGGTATAGCCCGAGGAGGAGGAGCTCTTTTGTATTTGCATAGTGTCCCTCCTACTAATACCTCTAAGCTATACCCATGGTCTGTGTCCCCCAATGGAAAAAAGTACGACAAAAATACTTTATTTGCCAATCACGGCCGCAGTTAGATGTTGTAAAGCCTTTTTTTGTTGTGCATTAGTGGTGGCGGAAAAAAATGAGGCTTATTAACCGTTGTGTGGTGAAGTGAGAAAATTACTGCCCTTTTTGGCATGTATTAGTGGCAAAAAAATCATTATTATGTTATATGTTCTAAAGTCTTTTTTTGCAGTGTATTAGTGGGGAAAAAGAAAAAGGGCTTATTAGCCGTTGTGTGAAGTGGGACATGGCAGCAGGAGTCGCAGCGAGAGGCCTGAGTTTCCGGTGTCATCTAGAGGTCGTGTCTTGACCAGCAACCCAGCGGTTCTTGAATGTTGACTCGGTCATCAACTTAGTCCCAAGTGACATCAGACACCCCAGCCAAGAGTCGGTGGGTTTGTCAGACACAACCCTTAGTTGGCATTGTCTGGGAGAAGGCCCTGTACCCTCACCTGTCCTCAACCTGCCTTTGTCCTTTTATGTTTTATGCTGTTTGCTCAGCTCCACTATACAGCTACTGTATAGTGGACGAGGACGAGCTACTAGAGGAGAGTCAGCAGCTAGTGCCCAGCCAAGATCCGGAGGAGACATCCGACCCTTCCTCCAGTAGGCGGGCAAAAAGTGATAAGGAGAGTGGCGTGGGAGCTGGTGTTGCGAGTAGTCAGGCTCCTTGCTGAGAGGTCGTTGAGAAGGACATCTGTGACGTGCAGACAGTACTAGATGATAATGTAGGCGATCGCAATTAGGAGCCGGGTGATGAAGGGGCATCATCGGTGGCGCCAGCAAGTCGGTAGCGTGGCCGGGAGTCGGCAGGGTGGCAGCGGTGGGAGGTCGGGTGCCAAATGTGCCCGGGGTAGACCACCCGCTTCGCAGGAGCCTACCAGCCCAGAAAGTTTTGGTGCAGCGGTTCACGGAAGAAGTGGGGGTAGCAGTCAATCAGTGCCGAGTGTTGGGGGTAAAACCATCTACTTGGCGGTGTGGCAATTTTTTGTTAAGCTGCCAGGGAAGGTGAACATGGCCATTTGTCGAATCTGTGGGCAGAAGGTGAAGCGTGGCCAGGGTGCCAATTTTGGCACCACGGCCCTTCATCAACATATGCAGCTTCACCATAAAGTGGCCTGGGAGAACCGTGGCTCCAATGTGGTGGTCCAGCCTGCCGCAGCAACTGCTGCATCACCCAGTGGCACGCACCCAATATCAGGCAGTCAAGGCTCCACCACCTCAGCCAAAGGAAGCATTTCTGTCCTTCCCATCATCTGCTGGTCCTGATGCTCCTGCTCCTCCTCCTCCTAGTCAGTCATTCCGTCAGCATTCAATCACTGAATCGATTGCCAAGAGACAACAGTATGTGTGCACTCATCCAATGGCACAGAAGCTGAACGTGCTCCTAGCCAAGTTGCTGGTACTGCAGTCCCTCCCTTTCCAAGTGGTGGACTCTGCACCTTTCAGAGAACTGATGGCTTGTGCTGAGCCAAGGTGGAGAGTCCCAAGCTGTCATTTCTTTGCCAAAAAGGAAGTACCAGCCCTGCACACGTATGTAGAACAGAAGGTGGGCCAGTCCTTGAGCCTGTCGGTGTCTGCCAATGTGCACGGCAGTGCCGACGTGTGGAGCTGCAACTACGGTCAGGGACAATACATGTCCTTTATGGCCCACTGGGTAAATGTGGTTCCTGCCCAGCCAAACCAGCAACTTGGCCAGGTGATGCTGCTTCCGCCTCCACATTCTCACGCCATTGGTCTTGCAACAATATCTGCTTCTGCCTCCTCATTCTCCACCGTGTCCTCAGCCTCCACTGCAGGGACAATTCACAGTGCCCCACCAGCATACCACATGTGCAGAGCACGGCGGTGTCACGCTGTTCTGCACCTAGTTGGCCTAGGGCCCTAGGCGAATGGAGTCACACGGGGGGGGGGGGGGGGGGGGACTGCTCTATGTCCTTCATCCAGAAATCGAATCCTGGCTTTTCCGCGACAACTAAATATCATGGTGACCAACAACGGGAAGAACATGGTGTCAGCGCTGTGTCAAGGAGGGTGGAGCCATGCGCCCTGCATGGCGCACGTGTTCAATCTGGTTGTCAAGCTTTTCCTGAAGTCTTCCACCCATCTGCAAGACATGCTAAATATGGACAGAAAACTTTACATGCACTTCAGCCACTCATACACCGCCAAGCACATCCTCCTTGAGCTACAGCAGCAGAACAGCATCCCCCAACATAGGCAGTTATGCAACGTTTTCACCCATTGGAATTCCACCCACTATATGTTGGACCAACTATATGAACAGAAAAAGGCCATAAACGATTTCTTGATGATACAGGCAGGCAGAGTAACTTCGATGTTAGCCAGTGGCAGCTCATGCGTGACACCTGTCCTTTGAGGAGGCCACTTTATTTGTCAGTCGCCAGGACTACGGGATGAACAACGTTATTCCACTGATTCATATCCTGGAAAAGATGCTGGTAAATCTGGCTGGTCAGGGGACTGGAGACATGGCGCCTACATCTCAAGGCCACATGAGCCCTGTGGGGGCTGAACTGGAGGAGATGAAGGAGAAGGACTTTGGAGCACAAACAATGTGTAGTGAAATGGGTGTTTTTTCTACACAGGTGACAGAGGAGGAGCAGGAGCAGCCAGAGGAGCAAGAGGGAGATGAGGAAGATGTGGCAGTATGCAGTGGAGATGGATGCAGGGAGTCCCTCCGAGTCACTTGCGTAAATGGCCCGATGCATGCTCACTTGCTTGCGTAGTGACAGCCGAATTGTCACCATTCGGCAGAGTAATGACTACTGGATCTCCACCATGTTAGACCCTCTCTACTGGTCCAAAATGGGGGCATTTTTTTACACCCGCTGAGAGGGAGGACAAACTGAACTACGATAGAGACATTCTATGTAGTCAGTTGGCCACTGCCTATTTGTGCCATCATCCATCCTCTCGAAGGTCTGACCAAGGGGACCCTCTGCACTCACATTCCACTGCCATGACTGCTGGGGAAGAGGTGGCAGGAGCAGTACCAGCTCCATCAGCAGCAGCCTGAGTCTAGAGTAGCTGATGAGCAGCTTTCTTCACCTGCATATTGAAGAAACTACTCACCAGCAGCTAGACATAGAGCAGAACCTGAAACAGCAGGTGGTGGTATACTTGGAGTGCACCCTGCCAGCCGCCATTGAAGATCCGCTGGACTACTGGGCAGCCAAACTGGATTTGTGGCCGCAACTGGCAGTGTTTGCCCTGGAAAAGTTGTCCTGCCCAGCCAGTAGTGTGGCATCAGAGCGGGTGTTTAGTGCATTGGGGGCCATAGTTACCCCAAGGAGAACTTGCCTGTCCACCCAAAATGTGGAGAAACCGACCTTTGTCAAGATAAATCAGGCGTGGATCAGCCAGGATTTTCACCCACCTATGTCTGATGCATCAGATTAAATCATCCATGCTTCCTCACCCAAAACTTGGCAAAAGAGACCAGTTTCTTCTGGCTACCTGCCGCAGCTACTATTCTGATGCTGACACCTGCCTGATGCCACACATCTGATGCCAAGTGCTCCTTCTTACACCCACCATCGTCAGCGGGTACTGTTAGTGTCACCCCCCCCCCACTCTGTCACCAGGTCACTCTGTGGTCTCCTGATGCTGCTGCCACCTCCACACTATGTCACCATGCCGCTCTGTGGTCTCCTGATGCTGCTTCCACCTCCACACTATGTCACTTTGCCACTCTGTGGTCTCCTGATGCTGCTGCCACCTTAACAGTATGTCACCTTGCCACTCTGTGGCCTCCTCATGCTGCTGCTACCACCTCCACACTGTGTCATTGTGCCACTCTGTGGTCTCCTGATGCTGCTGCTACCTTCACACTATGTCACCTTGCCACTTTGTGGTCTCCTGATGCTGCTGCCACCTTCATACCATGTCATTGGGCCACTCTGTGGACTTCTCATGCTGTTCCCACCCTCCCTACTTCATGACTGAGCCACTATTTTCCCTTTTTGGCCTGGGTGACATCATCATTTATTTGACCCTTCTTCTGATCATACAGCAGATCCTGTCTGTGCAGCAGCTGTGAGGCCTGTATGGTCCCATCAGAATTGGTTTATGATTTGGTAGCCAAAAGCAGGAGTGGGTACAAAACACAGAAGACATGCAAGTATACCATTCACGTGTCATCTCTGTTTTGGATCCACACCTGTTTTTTTTTTTTTTGGGCATTAGCAATACTGATGGATTACTGACCAAAGTTAAAGGTGTAAGCTCAACAGACAGGATCCCTTGTTTTGGGGGTTATTTATCTGACGGATCAGAGGAAGGGCAAAATAATCAGTAACGTCAACACAAATTTTCTGCTGACACCCTCTCCACTCTGTCAGGGGGGCTCTACATGTATAAGTGTTTAATAGAACAGGTTCTGTAGACATTGTGGGGTTCTGCTCTGGTAGACAGGCTAGCGGACACAGTACAGAGGCAATCACAAAGTCTTTAACTTAAACAGTTCGGTGTTGATTCACACATAAGGAAAAACAAAAATGACCGTTCACAGTCTTAGTGTTTGTTTCCACCATGCAATGTCCATAGATCATAATCTTCACCTGGTTAGCAGTTTTCCACCCGCAGTCCACAGCAGGCTTTAGGGGCCTGTTTCCCGGCATGCGACTCTCAGCCCTTTAGCTCGGCACAACTTCACAGGTCTCAAAACACAGAGGCTCCCCAGCTTCTCTGTCAGATGGAGGATAAACCACACCCAGCTGAGATTGCTGGCTGTATTTTTTATATAGGCCAAAAAGACCCGGCCTGGAGCGTGGGGAGAAGCCACCCATCCAGCACTTTGGCTACTCCCAGTAAGAGCCGGCCGAGATGGGCTTTACAGCTATACTAACAAAAAACGGTGTCAGTCAGCACTAGCTGCCGCTGACACTTAAAATGACTGGCTCTTACGTCACCGAGGCCAGGAATCTCGATGACACATACCTTCCACCAATGACGGCCCCTTGTGCCTTCCTACAACATCTATGTAGAATTAGCTGACGACGGTGTAAAAGAAGTGTCCTCTTTTACGTTATAGTAGGATCTTGGGCCTCTTCACGGTTCATTATACCTGACGCTAACATCGACCTTTAAGGCTGAGTTCACACTTGAGTTATTTCGTCAGCAGGAGCGTAAGGATCGCAGTCGCAGAGGGTGCGACCACGAGCAGGCCCGGTGGGAAGGGGCTCGGGGAAGTGCTTTTAGTAGCCAGTCGGGCTCGGGGCCTCCCTGTGCAATTTACTTTTATGCCTACAGTGCGGCTGGCCGTCTGCGCTACCTGCGCAATGCGCACATTAAATGACCAATACCCCCATACCCTCTCTGGTGGTACGCCACCAGCTGTGACAGAGCGAGACCTAGCGCTGAGGTCACAGGTCTCGCGGGATTACTCGGCAACGCAGAGGGTTTGACGTGATTGTACTGACAGACAGCCAGAGCGGAGCAGAGTTGGTAAGTATTTTTTATTTATTTATGTATGCACACACCGGCTTCATACGTTTGGAGGTGGGGTCACCTGGCAGTGGCGGCAGTGTGGCACAGTGGCACGTCGTACTTGAATTCAGAAAGGGGAGCCCGTGCCAGCCATATGAGGGCAGACCCACTGGCAGCAAATCCTTCATCATCATGAAATATATACAGAGAGGGGCAAAAAATGAAATATATACAGAGAGGGGAAAAATCATGAAATATATACAGAGGGGGCAAAATAATGACATATACAGAGAGGGGCAAAAAAATTAAATATATACAGAGAGGGGCAAAATCATGACATGTATACAGAGAGGGGCAAAAACATCTACCTCTTCGATTTAAAATTGTACTACAACACATATTCAAACCTATAGTGGGGGGGGGGGGGGGGGCAATTCAAAGTTTGCCCTGGGGTCCATAGAACTCTAGTTATGCCACTGTTGGTCAGTTTTGGCCCTGTAACTGCCCAAAGTAGTGAAGTGTGCTGTGATTCTAAGAGTGACGCCTGTCATCTACATGTCATACTGACTAACAGTATTGTTTTACTACCAGAGCAAACTCCCTATGCGTGTTTGGCCTCATGCACACGACCATTGTTGTGTCCCGTGTCCGTTGTTCCGTTTTCCGTGATTTTCTGCGGACCCATTGACTTTCAATGTGTCCGTGGAAAACTCGGTTAATGCACCATTTGTCATCTGCGTCCGTGATCCGTGTTTCCAGTCCGTGAAAAAAATATGACCTGTCCTATTTTTTTTTTTACGGACAACGGTTCGCGGACCCATTCAAGTCAGAGGGTCCGTGAAAAAACACGGAGGCACACAAGATTGTCATCCGCGTCCGCGTCCGTTTTTTTTCCCCTATCATTTGCATGGCAAACTTGACTTAGATTTTTTTTACTTTCCTTCATGTCTGGAGATCCTCCCAAAAAAAAGGAAGAGACACGGAAACAAAAACGGACACGGATCTCGGAACAACTGAACCCCTTTTTGCGGACGTGTGCATGAGGCCTTACTGCAAGGCACAGTGTTCTTCACCACTATACAGGCTCTCTGCAGCCAGAAAATAGTGTTTGTTTGTTACTCAGCCCTACGGGCTCGAACCTTCATGCAAGGGAGGACAAAATCGATGGGGACACCTGGGCTCTTTAGGCTGGGTTGGGAGACTTCGTTTGAGTCCACACCCCACTCTACTGCACCCACCTATTTTTCTCAGGCCTATTTAGGCTTAGTTCTATTTTTTCCTTTTTCTGTCTTTGTCTATGTCAGGGGAGATGCTCGTGTTGTTTTGTTGTATGGGTGGCGGCTTGAGGTGGCGCTCCTGATGACCCGCAACAAAGGGAGGACAAAATCGATGGGGACACCCGTGCCTTCACAGACCCTGCCGGAGCTCTTCAGGAACTCAGGCCGAAGCAATATGGCGGACCCGGTCTCTACATCCCGGAGCCCAGCGTCCTCGGAAGCCAGAAATACCTCGCTGCCACCGGACATTCAAGATCCAGGTCAGGCTGAACTTTATAAAAATATTGCCTCCCTATTCCGCTCTGAACTGTCAAGCAGTGGATGAGTTTTCCCGCCAGATCCATGACCTGGGCACCCGGGTCTCTGACTTGGAGACGCGTACTGATGATCTATCGGACGCCCTACCTCGCTCAGATGCCTTGCCAAGGGACGTTATTCTCAAATTTCACCACCCGGGCACACGGATCAAATTCTGGCAGCCGCCCGCAACCTCACTGAACTTCCTGGTCTCCCCCCTTCAGTACATCTCTATGCCGACCTGGCTCCTTCCACCCTCCGCAGACGCAGGGACATGAGGCCGGTAACCTCGGCACTGCAAAATGCCCAGGTGCGGTACAAATGGGGATTCCCTTTTTCCCTTTCTTTTCGAATTAACTCTCGGGAACATGTGATCCACTCACCCAGAGAGGGAATCGAGATCCTACGGAAGGCAGGAGTTCCATGTGACCACGATCCAGCTCCAGAAGCCGCTCCAGAACCGCAACGACCAGCCAGAATCTGGACAACGGTACCCTCGACTTCGCGGAGACCGACTTCATCACCACCTGCTTAAGTCCGGGACTTCTGCTCATGATCTTCTGGCCTGCCATGGCATCAGGATCATTGTTATTCTACCCTACGGTTTCACTCCATACCCCTTTTCTCTTTTTCTGTATTACAAGACACTAGCATTCAATTTATAGTCCCTTCATTAATAGCTGCTATTTTCCCGAAGCTCAACATCTAACAGGGACTCGGCGTGAAGGACTGTCATGTTTGCCCCCATGTTTGGGCTCTTTAGGCTGGGTTGGGAGACTTTGTTTGAGTCCACACCCCACTCTACTGCACCCACCTATTTTTCTCAGGCCTATTTAGGCTTAGTTCTATTTTTTCCTTTTTCTGTCTTTGTCTATGTCAGGGGAGATGCTCGTGTTGTTTTGTTGTATGGGTGGCGGCTTGAGGTGGCGCTCCTGAGGCAGATCGCATGGGCTCACTTCGCCTTTCCTACATACTCCTTGTCATCCTGCCATGTGTAAGTTAGGGCTCTTTCACACCTGTGATCTTTTCTTCCGGCATAGAGTTCCGTTGTCGGGGCTCTATGCCGGAAGAATCCTGATCAGTTTTATCCTAATGCATTCTGAATGGAGAGAAATCCGTTCAGGATGCATCAGGATGTCTTCAGTTCCGGACCGGCACGTTTTTTGGCCGGAGAAAATACCGCAGCATGCTGCGCTTTTTGCTCCGGCCAAAAATCCTGAAGACTTGCCGCAAGGCCGGATCCGGAATGAATGCCCATTGAAAGGCATTGATCCGGATCCGGCCTTAAGCTAAACGTCGTTTCGGCGCATTGCCGGATCCGACGTTTAGCTTTTTCTGAATGGTTACCATGGCTACCGGGACGCTAAAGTCCTGGCAGCCATGGTAAAGTGTAGTGGGGAGCAGCATACTTACCATCCGTGCGGCTCCCGGGGCGCTCCAGAGTGACGTCAGGGCGCCCCAAGCGCATGGATCACGTGATCGCATGGCACGTCATCCATGCGCATGGGGCACTCTGACGTCATTCTGGAGCGCCCCGGGAGCCGCGCGGACTGTAAGTATACCGCTCTCCCGCTCCCCGCTCCTACTATGGCAACCAGGACTTTAATAGCGTCCTGGGTGCCATAGTAACACTGAAAGCATTTTGAAGACGGATCCGTCTTCAAATGCTTTCAGTACACTTGCGTTTTTCCGGATCCAGCGTGTAATTCCGGCAAGTGGAGTACACGCCGGATCCGGACAACGCAGGTGTGAAAGAGGCCTTACTATCACACAACGTAAGGCGATTTAACTCCCCCAGAAAGCGTAAGTCTGCTTTTTCTACATTTATCAAACATACACCCGATGTGATCTGCCTGCAGGAGTCCCACTTCACGCCCACCTCTCACCCCAAATACTTCCATCCACATTACACACATTTCTATTCATCTACTTATGTTTCTAAAAGCAGGGGGGCTATCATCTTACTACGTAACTCCTTCCCTTTTACACTTCTACGCTCCATAATAGATCCTAATGGGAGATATGTAATTCTTCTAGGCACCTACAGGGAAGAAACCCTGTGTATTGTAAACGTGTATGCACCCACTGAGGATCCTATTGCCTTTTTTGTTTCTATGCATTCCATTATTGCACCCCTCACCTACCACAAACTACTGTGGTGTGGTGACTTTAATTTTGTACCTAACCCAGTACTTGACCGCTCCACCCTCCCGGCCCAAATGCGCTCTTCATCCCACAACGTTAAAGTTAAACAAGTGATGGAATCCCTCTCCTTGGCGGATACCTGGAGGGAGCACAATGGCCCCCAAAGGGGATATACTTATTATTCTCCTTCTCATCAACTATACACCCGAATTGATTTAATCTTAACTTCCTCCTCTTGCCTTCCCTCCCTAGCCTACTCCAGACATGCTGTGTCCTCTTTATCGGACCATGACATGGTCATAGCTGAGTTTGCATTAGTCAGTAGCTCCAGTGTCCCTTTTACTTGGCGCCTGAACGAATCATTGCTGACCCGACCGGTTGTGTTTAATACGTTACTAGACGAACTTAAACAGTTCTTTTTGTTGAATAACACTCCGGACACTGATCCTATGAACCTGTGGTTGACTCACAAGGCTTTCATGCGGGGCAAACTCATTCAGGTGGCATCAAGACTCAAAAAGGACAGATCTTTAGCTCAGGTTACACTAGAGTCTAAATTGGCTAAACTGGTGAGAGCCAATCAGCAAACCCTGACCCTATACTTATTGAAGGAAATAAAAGACACTAAAACTCAATTGAATGCCCTACTCTCAAACAATACGGAAAAAGCCCTCCGCTGGACGTCCTCCTACTATTACAAATATGCCAAAAAACCAGATAAGATGTTGGCTCGCCAACTCAAGGCCACACAGAGACTTAATCAAGTCTACCAAATCCGTACACGATCTGGTAGAACCACCACTCACCCAGACATCATATACACCACCTTCCAATCCTTCTACAAGCAACTATACTCGGAACAAAATGGTGACCCCAGCATTAAGGCTGATGACTTCCTATCCTCTGCTTCCCTCCCAAGGGTCTCATCTGCAGCGCTAGAGGAACTCAATAGCCCTATCACGGCAGAAGAGGTGACTTACTCAATCAAAACCCTGAAACTAGGAAAAGCCCCAGGCCCGGATGGCTATACAGCACTTTACTTTAAAAAATTTGCAGACCAGCTAATTCCCTTCATTACTAAATATTGTAATCATTTGCTACAAGGCTCCACACCCCCACCTGAGTTTTTAGCGGCCAAAATCACAGTGATCCCCAAACCACATAAAGACCCTCTCCTGCCCTCCAACTATAGACCCATCTCACTCTTAAACCTAGATAATAAGTTGTTCACCTCCATCCTAGCGCGTAGACTTAATAGAATTCTCCCTGACCCGATACACAAAGATCAGGTTGGCTTCATCCCCAGCAGGGAAGCCCCGGATAACATACGGAAAGTCTTGGGCCTAGTTCATGAGGCGAACAGGACTGCAACTCCAGTAGCTTTATTAGCGCTTGATATAGAGAAGGCCTTTGACACAGTCTCCTGGGCCTATCTCTGGCGGACTCTCTCTCATTTCAACATTAGAGGCCCTTTCCTCTCCACTATTCAAGCTCTGTACTCTTCGCCTCAAGCTAGCCTCAAATTACCTTCCTCGCATCCATCGTCCATACCAATTTTTAGAGGAACACGCCAAGGTTGCCCTCTCTCCCCAGCCCTTTTTGCTTTAGCTATGAAACCATTAGCGATAAAGATTAGATCTCATCCAGACATAACAGGGATCTCGGCTGGGGGCGTGGAGTATAAATTGAGCCTTTTTGCCGATGACCTTTTGTTAACACTCACCAACCCTATCATTTCATTCCCCTCCCTTTTGTCCCTTCTCAAGTCCTTCTCAGCTGCTTCAGGCCTACAAGTTAACCAATCCAAATCTGAGCTTTTGTTGAGTAATGTCACTTCTTGGATCTGTGAGACCCTTCAGAACGGGTTCCCATTTCTACACAACCTGCACTTCCTACCATACTTGGGCATATCGTTAACCAAAACACTTAACACCCTATATAAATATAATTATCTCCCCATGTTCACTCAGATACGGAAAGACCTGCAGACATGGGAATCCCTTCCAGTGTCCTGGGTGGGTAAGATACATATAGTGAGAATGGTGGTTCTTCCGCGGCTCTTATACCTATTTCACACCCTACCGATCCCAGTCCCAGCGTCTGATCTAGGGGCTCTCCTTAAATTTATTTGGGCCCATAAATGAGCTCGCATTTCTAAACTTGTTATGTGTCGCCACAAGGCTCATGGTGGCCTTTCAGTGCCAGACTTAGCACAGTATTGCAGGGCAGCCAGATTAGCTCAACTGTTTCTGACACATCTCTCTGCACAGGCTCAACCTATTTGGGTTAGCTTGAACAATCATTGTTTCAGGCTGTTCTCCTGGAGAGCCCTTATTTGGACCACCTCCTTGTTACCCTCTTCACTCCGTACCAAATCCCAGCTCTCCTATTATGCTTTGCTCCTATGGAGATCCATTAGGTTCAAACGCTCTCTCCAATCCAAACCGTCCCCCTTAGAATACCTTTTGGGTAACCCGGCTTTCTCCCCTGGACCTCAATCTGGAGCCTTTTCGTGGTGGGTTGAAAAAAAATTGTGCTCCCTCCGGGATTTCCTAGTGCGGGGTAAAATCTTAACTATGCCTGATTTCATTGAGAAATTCACCCCACCAGCTTGTGAACAGTTCAATGTCCGGAGAGTTTTCTCCTTTCTCCATTATCTAAATAATGGTTCCCATAAAATTGATTATATACCTTTTGAAAGGCTAATGTCCTTCTCTCTATATAAGCAGGGTCTACTGTCCCGGATTTATTCTACCCTCACTGTACCCCCAGAGGACTCTAAGCTTCGTTATATGTTAGAATGGGAGGCTGATCTATTAGAAGAATCCAGTGTATCTAGATGGCACCAACGCTCCCAGACACTCTCCAAGGGGTCGTGGCAAACTACTCTGGCGGAGACCTGAATTAAGATCCTTCACCGGACAGATCTGGTGCCGGCCAAACGACATCACTTCTACCCAGAGGTCCCTTCTACTTGCTTCCGGGGTTGTGGAGAGGAGGGCACGATGTTCCATACCTGATGGACATGTCCCATAGCTTCCAGGTTGTGGGGTCACATTTGTGATCTGCTCTCATCCTTGTTGGGGCACACCCTCCCCCCTACACCCTCGGTCTTCCTACTTGGTGACAAGCCATCTAAATTAACAAATGCTAAATTCAAATTGGCCCAATTTATCTTGCTTGCTGCTAGGATCCATATTGCTTCTCAATGGCGTTCCCTATCACTGAGCTATCAAGCGGTGATTGATAGGATCAACAAGATTTATCAATTTGAACGGTTGTCAGCTATCCGTTCGGATACATTTTCCTTATTTGAGGGAGTCTAGGGAGCCTTGGTCGTCCTCCCCCCACTCTGCCAATCTTTCTCTCTACCCTGAACTTTGATAGGATACAGTATATTTTATATGCAACTAAGAGATGGATATGAGTATGGGCCTACTCTTTACTGTTCGCCACCCGAGATTAAACCCAAGAGATCCAGAACTGCATGACTGCTACCCCTGACTTTATGCTACTCTTTTTATTTTTGTTTAATTTATTTTATGTCTTTATGTCCTTTATTTTATTTGTCTGGATTGCCTGTCTGACTGGACACTACGTCCTTTATTTTGTGCACAATGTAATCTGTACCTTATTATTGTGAAAAACTTTAATAAATACTATTGAAACATAAAGGAGGACCCTTGGAATAAAGGGAATGGGTGGGTGGGTCCATGAACCGGAACGCCTACTAAGGTGAGGGAAGAGGGGGCTTATAAAGGCTCAAGCCCCTCCCACAAATGCAGGCTGAACTTCAGCCTTACCAACTTGTGGTCGTGGCTAAAATACGAACTTGGGCAGTGTGCCTGCCTTGAACCTAAACCGGCTGAGGTGTGCCTGGAGCCGGGTACGAGAGCAGCCTATAAGGGGCAAAAAGGAAACCAAGATAGTTAAGTACAAGACCTTTATTACCTTATAATACCAGTGACCGAAATGCCTGCGAAATCTCCACCTGGGGGTTAGGTATATATCTGGTGAAGCAAGACGAACGCCACCTTCCCATTTTTCGGATGACATGGGCTGGGACCCCATGCCGGGAAGCCGCTCCAATGCGGAAGGAATGGCCGGATATAGCGCCGGGGTCAAACCCCAAGCCAGCAGCAACCGTACGGATGTGGCTGATGAACTGCGCTGCGGTGCGCTACCATCAAGATGTGGTAGTAGAGGGTTGTGAGGGGGAGCATCCTGGATGGCGAGCATGAGCTGGCCAAACACCTGTACCGGGCACCATCCATTACCAGTCGGAAAAAACTCAACCTCCACCGGGGGACCTGTTTGGCTAGTTTTGGTGGAAATTAACTTCAGCGTGTAATGGTCCTGATTCCGCACCAGCTGTTCTATGTGCAGACTGCACCATCCTGCCGCACTGCAAGTGAATTCGCCTGGCCTAAGGAACCCGTAAAAGCCCAAATACATAGCTGCTTTAAAGACCAAGCTGGAGAAGGGCCCAAAAGGAGCACCATCCAGGGCTGAGACAACCTCTGGAACATCTCCCCAGTGACGCCCTGCCTACGGGACGGGGGATTGGCCCTACCCTTCTGGACCCCTCGCAAGGTGGCCTTAATCGCGTGCGCAAAAAAATGGAGCCACCCCCTGGGTTGCAGAGCATGGTGTAGTGTTGGACGCCCGCCAGGTACAACTTAATGGTATTGTAGGAGAGATGTAAATGGTGATGACAATGGGCAATGAAGGCCATGATGTAAGGAATGTCCGCCAGGCCTCCCTGCGGGTGCAGACGCGAAAACTCCTGGAAGGTTCTTAGGCCTGAAAGATAGTTCCTGGCCGTATTGGGGACGAGGGACTGCTGTGCCAGGTCTCTTGCCGAAGAGACGAGCATGCCTAGTCCATTGTCAGGGAACTGAAAGCCGGGGTGGGATATCTGAGCGGATCAGCCTCCGGCATGACCTGAAAAAAGAGGGTGAAATTAAACCGGGATAGCGCATCAGCCGCCACATTTTGCTGACCCGGAATGTGGCTACAATGCACAAGAAAGTTGTGTGACAGGGCCAGCCAAACCAGCTGGCGCAATAGTGCCATGATTTTGGGGGACTTTGCCCTGCCCTTGGCTAAGATGTCGACTAAGGCCTGATTGTCCGTAACGAACATCACTGGCAAGTTAGCCCAGAGGTGACCCCATGCCTGAGCAGCTGCGACCATGGGGTACAACCCCCACAGGGAGGAAGTGAGGATGGACTCGGCATCCTCTAGGACTGAAATGGGCCAACGGTCAGCTAGCCAACGGGGACCCCAAATGGCCGCGTAACCGCAGGATGCAGCGGCATCTGAAAAAATAGTCGGGCAGGAGGGTGACCATGGAGACACAAAGAAGGAGACGCCGTTCCATCGGGACAGGAACAATTCCCACATGGCCAGGTCTGCCATGGCCTGGCCGTCCAACCGGATGACGCTGTCCTGCTCGGGCGCCGAGGGAAGAAGCTGGAGCAGCTTCGACACAAATGTTCTTCCCTGAGGCATGATCCTAGAGGCAAAACTGAGCCGGCCCAGAAGAGATTGCAACTCGACTCTAGTGAGGCACCCCGTGGAAGCCGCCTGGGAAATGACCTCCCGACACTGAGCGAGTTTCTCTTCCGGGAGGCTGGCCTGCAATAAAACCAAATCCAGGATGATGCCCAGGAACGAGACCCTCGTGGCGGGACCCCCCCGTCTTGGACTCTGCGACCGGAACAGCCAGACTGGCGAACATCTCCAGGAGGACGGTGAGAATGCCAGACCCGCCCTGCTACTCTTGGATCCAAACGTGAGTCTGTTGGCGAAAAAAATACTGTCCGGCCCACTCGATGCCGTAGAACTGCCACAACTGAGGTTGGATGGGAAGGAGCTTGAACGCATCGGCGATGTCAACCTTTGCCAACCAAGCCCCCCTACCATGCAACAGGATGGCCTGAATTGCGTCGTCCACTGAGGAGTAACGCATGGCAAATTTCTCAGAGGGAATCAGGGAATTGAGGCTAGTAATTCCGGAAACATGAGGGGCGGACAGGTTTTATTGGTATTTTTTTTGGACACTAAGCCGATGGGATTGATGCGCCATGAAGCAAATGGGATGAGTGGGAAAGGGCCTATGAGAAAACCCTTAGCCACCTCAGACTGGAGCAACTCGCTAGTCCTGGAGGGTCCAGGGTGGCGGACAGCAGATTCCTGCCTTCCCAGGGAACCTGTGGCAGCGTCATGAGCCCTGTGTGGAACCCCTGCCGGAAGCCTGCCAACAGGAACGCCACGAAGTCCTGATCATGGTGATCCTGAAGGAGAGCCGCCAAGAGGTCCACGTTGATGTCGGCTAGTCAGGACCCTTTAGCAGATTTTTTGGGGCAGGCGGACCGCGGATGGGCCCTGAAGCACAGGGAGCAGACGTGGAGGGATCTGCAGCTGGCATAGGAGTAGCCTCCTGAGTTGAAATTATTGCAGACCTGGTAGACAATGGGTCTGCCCAGCTTGTCAGTGGAGGGGTTAGACGGTAGAGACCCGGAGGTTCCCGGGAGGGCCCTGTCCTGAGACGCGTGGGCGCTATTTGGGCACCATTCAGATGAGTGGAAAATGGATTGGCACGTCGCACAGTTGGGTGCCCTGAGGCCAGCGAAGTGACGACAGAAGAGCTCCGTATCAATTAAGGACCAGCTGGTAACATACTGGAACTGTGCCAAAGCTGCCGCCGCCTTAGCCGAAAAGGAACGATGGTAGTCGTAGAAGGCCGAACCACCATACTTGTGACCCAGGTCAGTGACCAGGTACAAGTAGCTGTCCAGCTCTTCTCTCCTCTCCAGCTGTGCGGTGCAGAAAATGTCTCTGAAGAGGCTGAAAGCCAAAACAAACTCGGGGATCGTCAACTTGCCGTTAAGCCGCGAGTCCTTGGCCCTGAGGACCACAGACACATCCCCACAGTTGATAACCCTGTTCTCGGGCACATCTTGAGCGGCAATGAGGATCGACGCCAGATTAACATCCTTCCCTGCCAGAATGTCCCTCTTGAGGTTGTCGGGAATGAAGTGTGAGGGGGACACCTGGGGAATGGGTCTGGGCATACCTGGAGCAAGCCAACCCGATGTGGATGGTGCAGTCAGCGGGACGGGTGCTGGGGGCGCCATGGGTGGCCGGGATTCCAGCTCCGATACCCTTGCCCGGACGTCCGCTACCGAGTCAACCAAGGAGTTTAGGGTAGATTGTAGCTGTACCAGTGATAACTGGATGGAGGACGTCTCCTGCTGCACTGCCGAAGTGCTGGAGTTGGTCATGAGTAGCTTGTACAGCTCTGCCTTCCTTGCGGTGGCCAGGTGCGGGACGCCTCTTCGGTTCTGCTCTGCCAATAACTTTGGTATGGTCCAACTCCGAAGGGATGATGGACTCGTCTGGCCTCATACCCAGGGGGCCCACTACTAGCGAAGGTCAGGGCCGCGTAGTGACCTGGAGATCCCATGTCCCCCATGAATTTTATGTGTGACAGCAGTCTGGCTACTAGCTTGTGCGGTTTAACAAGTGGAAGAAATAAAACTGTAGAGGGACCCTTTGGTGGAATAGCTTCCTATGTAAATGTATGAGGAGCAAGATTTAATGAAGAAACAACCGACCTGTGCCAGCTAACCCCCCCTCGCTAGGCCTGGCTGCCTGTGTGCATGCCCTCCACCGTGGAACGCAAGCCGACACAGCAGCCACGGAGCCCGGCCAGGGGGTAAGTTACACATTCCTGCTGTACCGAAAGGCACGTGCACTCCACCCTGGAACGCACGCCTCCGAGCGCAGTCCCCGTGCCAGAAGGAGCCGGCCAACCACCTGCCCCCCCCCCCCCCCCGAGTGTAGCGAAGGCTGCGTGCGCCCCACCGTGGAACGCACGCCGCGCTGCCAGGAAGGTAAGGAGATCAGCCGGCGACCATGAACAGGAAGCGCGTGCGTTCCACGCTGGAACGCACCCGCCGAATGAAGCGCCGGTAAGGAGCTGGACTGCCGCTGTCCTCTGCTCCATTAATACTTACTCCCACTTACCAACTCGAAGTGAAGATGTCGTGTGAGGCGGCCGGAGGAACAAGGAGTCACACTGTCACAGTCGAAAACGAAATTTCCATGAACCGGAACGCCTACTGAGGTGAGGGAAGAGGGGGCTTATAAAGGCTCAAGTCCCTCCCACAAATGCAGGCTGAACTTCAGCCTTACCAACATATCATTAAATGGATTGTCCAACCGTTAACATTGATGACCTATCGACACCTGGAACCCCCACCGATCAGCTGTTTGAAGAAGAGATGGTGCTCCATGCACACTACGTCTCGTGTCCAGTGGAGCAGTGGCGTAGTTTAATTACAACAAATCGCTCTATTCAGGTACTTGTATTACACTACACTTCCGAGACAAAGTGCAGTATAAGGGCGAGGTGTGTGACCCATGCCCTTGCTGTGGCCCGCAAATTGCGGGCCGCAATGCACGATCGCCGGCCGTAGGTCAGCCGCATCAGATCGCGGACCCATTCACTTTAATGGGTCCATGATCCGCCCGTTCCGCAAAAAGATAGGACATGTTCTATCTTTTTGCTGAACGGAAGTACGAGACGAAACCCCACGAAAGCACTCAGTAGTGCTTCCGAGGGTCCCGTTCCGTGCGGCCGTTCCGCAATTCCGGATTTGCGGACCCATTGAAGTGAATGGGTCCGCATCCGTGATGCGGAACGCACACGGAACTGTGGCCGTGTATTGCGGCCTGCAATTTGCAGGCCGCAATACAGCCACGGATCACACACGTTCGTTTGAACTCGGCCTAAAGGAGAGAAATCGGCGCTCGGGCGGAGCACCACCTCCTCTTCAAACAGCTGATCCGCTGAGGTGCTGGATGTTCTGACGATAGGACGGACAACCCCTTTAAGGCATATCAGATACTATGGCAACCATGATCTATTTCAGTACCCAATCATTGTAAATGTGCGGATATTAAATGGTTACAATTGTTTACCTCATCTTGAACTAAAAATATTATTTTCAGCCTTGCATAATAAGGTAATTGCGTTTTTGCCATATCTACTTTGTTTTGTCCCAAATCTGCCTTTCATTGTAATCTCTGGGGTAACACATGGATAATTTGCATGTTCTGCACTAATGATAAGAATAATGAGATGGGGGTTGTACATTTTTTGGGTTGTTTGCACCACTTTTCCCTGCTCACTCCAAGTATAAAAAAAGGGAGGGTGGCGTAAGCGGGGAAGGGGGCATGCAGACCCATCTAATTTAACATTTTCTACGCCTGTTTTAAGAATAGAAAATTTTCTAAATATACGCCAGCAAGGGAGGTGGGATAGATTTAGACGGAGCCGGTGTCACACCGGTGACAGGTTTTAGAAGGTCTGAAAGATTATCTGCACATTAGTGATCTGACAGCCTCTTTTGGATTTAGTTTCACTTTGTCTGTGTGTTGCTTGTATGTCCACACCTCCTGTTCAGGTGTGGATCATGTGACCTTTTGTCATGCCCCACTCTGACGATGTGCGGAGGTCGGCCAGGATAGCAGCACGAGTTTAGTAGTTGTTTTGGTGCCGTGCTGGATCCGCCATACTGTGACTGCCATTGCTTAGCGCTTTTGTGATGGCGTCAATTGATGCACTGGTTGACCGCATGCAGGGTTTATCCCTAGAGGTTGCGAATCTGCGTAGTTCGGTCACACAGTGTCAGAGGGTTCTGGCATCAGGTACAGATCAAATTGTTGGGGAGCCTAAAGTCGCTCTTCCCGAGAAATTTACAGGGAGTACGGATGATTTTTTCCGCTTCAAAGAGTCATGCAATTTGTACTTTCGATTGCGTCCATTTTCATCAGGTAATGAAGATCAGAGGTTGGGTATCATCATGTCTTTGCTTAAAGGGGACGCGCAATCCTGGGCTTTTTCTCTGCCGCCCGGTTCTCTGGCCCTCCGGTCGGTGGAGGAATTTTTCAAAGCCCTAGGATTGATTTATGATGACCCAGATTGAGTCTCGATGGCAGAATCGAAATTACGTAACTAACTACAGGGTAAACATACTGCTGAGGTTTACTGCACAGAGTTTAGGAGGTGGGCTACTGAGTCGGGGTGGAACGACCCCGCGTTACGTAGTCAGTTTTGTCAGGGGTTATCTGAAAGGTTGAAAGATGCCCTGGCTTTTCATGAATACCCAGATACTTTGGAGAATGCAATGTCTTTGGCTATACGTTTGGATAGACGTATCAGAGAGAGGTGTAAGGGTCCCTCCGTGCAGGGGATTCCTCCCGCGTGCGGTTTTGTTTCACCAGCTGCCCAGGGTGATATTGCTTGTTACTCTGGGGTAGGGGAGGAACCCATGCAGCTAGGTCAGATATCTTGCCATTCTGATAGTAGAGACTTTCGAAAAGTGCACAATCTATGTAACTATTGTGGGAAGAGGGGTCATTTTATTTTTTCTTGTCCTTATGTTAAACCACAGGTGGAAGAGAAAAAGAAAAAAGAAAAAAAAACTCCCCTCACACTTGGTAGTATGAATGGTGTGGTGAAGCAGACGGGTATGCAAGCTTCCTGCAGTTCCCGTTTTCTCCTTTCAGCTATGGTGGCGCTAGAGTCTAGAAATGTGTTTGTTGATGTTTTCCTTGATTGTGGTGCTGGGGTAAACCTAATTGACTTTCTTTTTCTTCAAGACCTAGGACTAAGTACTTGCACGTTAGAGAACGAGATTCGTGTTTTTGCAATTGATTCTTCCCCTCTTTCTCAAAGGAGCCTTACTCACATTGTTCATGGTATTCATTTAAGGGTGGGTGATTCACATGCTGAAATTATTTCTTGTTTTGTCATGAAGGATTTGCCAGCTCCAATAGTTTTGGGGTTGCCATGGTTGTCTAGACGTAACCCAATTATAGACTGGCAAGCGAGACAAATCATTGGTTGAAGCAAGTTTTGTTCGGATTATTGTCTTGTCACATCTATCTCTGATGTGTCCATTACGGCCTTGCCTCCTCCTCCTGTTCTAGTCGAGGGAAACTTGGAGTTCGAGATCTCCAGGATTCTCGACTCGAGAGTTCTTCGGGGTTCCCTCCAGTACCTGGTACACTGGAGGGGATACGGTCCTGAGGAGAGGATGTGGGTTCCAGCGTCAGATGTCAATGCCAGCCGACTGGTGAGGGCCTTTCATAGGTCCCATCCGGTCACCCGTAGAAGGGGGGGTACTGTCATGCCCCACTCTGATGATGTGCGGAGGTCGGCCAGGATAGTAGCACGAGTTTAGTAGTTGTTTTGGTGCCGTGCTGGATCCGCCTCTCATCAGGTGCACTGGGTGGAGTCATTAGTTTAAATGGCCTACAGCTAAGTGCTCTGAGCGGATTATACTGATCATTGTGGTCTGGGAAGCTTGGAGGGAAGGTTGGCTGTCAGTTCCTGCTCTCAAAGAGAAGTGTCATTTCTTGTTTGGTTGTTTGTGTCATCTATCCCATCCTGGTTCTGTGCAAGCAGGCTGCTCCTATTTCCCCACTTCACCATCTCAGGGAGTTCAGGGTTTTGTCAGCCCAGGCTGGAGGACACAGCACACCTACCTTCAAGGTCTGCATGTGGGCTTAGCAGTGCAGGGAAAGAGGTCAGGGATAATCTAGGAGGTGACCCTTCCCGTCTCTCGTCCAGAGCCTGGTTGGTGCGTAATCTGTTATACTGAGTGCACGTCCGCCGTGACACCTTTACCTCTCCCTATTTAGTCTGACTTTACCCATCACTCCTTGCTCTGGATAGCTTCATTTGTTTTTTGGAAGAGCTGGAGTGTGGTTCAAGTTGAAGTCCTGTTCACCCATCATCCTCAGATGTTAAGTGTTCTGTTTGTTGTATTTTGTATTCCCCCCCACCTTTGTTGTTTACTAGGCCTCAGCGAGACGCTGGTTCCTTCACCAGGGAAGTAGCAGGTAGTCTCTGCCCAGTCATTAACATTAGGGCATCCGAGGGCCACCAGGGTTTTCTAGGTTCCTGTGTATGGGCATCTCTACCATCGAGAGGTGCCCATACGGATAGGAGTTAGGGCCAGGAGCACGGTTTTATAGGTGGTGACCCTTTTCCTTCCCTAGTGGTGAGGCCTAGTGTCTTTTTCCCTAACCTACTTGTTGTCTTTTGGTGTTCTCCCCTACTACATACGTGATATTATCTAGAGCCAATGCCGCAATTTTTTGTTCTGATCTGTGCAGCTATGGAGGCTATGACTGCACTGGTCGAACAGCTGCAGAATCTGACTTTGGATGTAGCAGACCTCCGTGCGATGGTTTTGCAGATTCAAAGTCCACAGGCTGCTGGTTCCAGTGGTGGGTTCCAGGCCTGCCCTGAACCGAAGGTAGCTCTCCTGGACAGGTTTTCCAGGGGTAGTGACAATATCATCCGGTTCAGGGAGTCAAGTAAATTATACTTTAGGCTGCGTCCATACTCTTCTGGGGATGAGTGTCAACGTGTGGGTATGATTATTTCATTGCTTAAAGAGGACACCCAATCTTGGGCTTTTTCTCTGCCGACTGGATCACCATTCCTCCGGTCGGTAGATGAATTCTTTAGAGCCTTGGGTCTTATCTATGATGACTCGGATCGGATCTCTCAGGCCGAGACCAAGTTACGGGGTTTGCGGCAGGGAGAACGTTCTGCGGAGACCTATTGCTCTGAATTTAGGAGATGGGCTACGGATACAGAGTGGAACGATTCTGCTCTCCGTAGCCAATTCTGCCAGGGTCTCTCTGAGAGACTGCAGGACGCATTGGCTTTTTATGAAATTCCTGAGTCATTGGAAGCCGCTATGTCCCTTGCTGTACGTCTTGATAGACGCCTGAGGGAGAGATCTAGGGGTCCTCGCCTTCAGGACGTACTGTCCAATAAGGGAACTGCTTCCTTTGACACTTATGGTGGAGAGACACGGGTGGTTGTGCCTTATGATGAGCCTATGCAGTTAGGAGGAGCTACTCCTGGAACTACTGGCAAAAGCTTGGGTCATGTGAAAGGAGTCTGCTTTTGTTGTGGCAAAAAGGGACATTTTGTGAATATTTGTCTGTACTTGCAGCATCAAGGTGTAAAAAACAAAAAAAAATGTATCCCCAAATTACTATTGGTAGTGTGGGTGGGGAACAAGAAAACCTACTTTTCTCTTTTACTGGTAGTACCCGTTTTCTCCTGTCTGCCGAGGTGGCGCTAGAGTCCAAAACTGTAAAAATCGAAGCATTTATCGACAGTGGGGCAGGAGTTAACTTGATTGATGGACAGTTTGTACGCATTCACGGGTTGACTACTAATGCATTCGAGAATAGTATTTCTGTCTTTGCAATTGACTCAGCACCTCTTGCCCAAAAATGCCTGTCGCAGATAGTGAATGACATTCATTTAAGAATGGGTGATTTGCATCAGGAATCCATCTCCTGTTATGTGTTGGAGGGTCTGCCTGCTCTGTTGGTGTTGGGCTTACCATGGTTAAGCAAACATAACCCTAACATTGATTGGCAAATGAGACAGTTCTCGATTGGAGTGATTTCTGCATGGTCTTAATGCATCGTTCTCTATGGTTACCACTAAAACTGTACCTTCGTTTATTTCAGAATTTTCTGATGTGTTTTCTGAGAGTGGTAATCAGGAGTTGCCTCCGCACCAGGAGTATGACTGTCCCGTCAATCTTATTCCCGGAGCTAAATTGCCCAAATCTCGGTTGTATAATCTTTCGGAACCCGAAAGAAAGGCTATGCAAGAGTATATCACCGAGAGTTTGGCAAAGAGACATATTAGACCATCCAAGTCCCCAGTGGCTGCTAGATTTTTCTTTGTAAAAAAAAAGGATGGTACCCTGAGACCATGTCTGGACTTCCGTGAGCTCAATCGTATTACCTTCCGTGATCCTTACCCCCTTCCTTTGAGTCTGGATTTGTTTAGTCAGATTGTCGGTGCCAAGGTGTTCTCTAAATTGGATCTGAGGGGGGCATATAATCTGGTAAGGATCAAGGAGGGGGATGAGTGGAAGACCGCATTTAATACCCCTGAGGGTCATTTTGAAAATCTGGTCATGCCCTTTGGGTTAACCAATGCTCCTGCGGTTTTTCAACACTTTGTCAATGACATCTTCCATCATCTGGTGGGGAGGTTTGTCGTTGTATACCTTGATGGCATACTAATTTATTCGCGTAATATGGAGACTCATCAGAATCATGTGAGACAGGTGTTACAGATCCTAAGAGAGAATAAGTTGTATGCTAAGATGGAAAAGTGTATGTTTGCTGTACAGGAAGTGCAATTTCTGGGTTACCTTCTCTCATCCTCAGGTTTTCATATGGATCCCGAGAAGGTCCGTGCCGTGTTAGACTGGGATCGACCCGAAAATCTGAAAGCGCTTATGCGGTTTTTGGGGTTTACAAACTACTACCGTTAATTTATCTTGAACTATTCATCGGTGGTTAAACCTTTAACAGACATGACTAGGAAGGGTGCTGATATTTCTATCTGGTCTGATGCGGCATTACAGGCCTTTTCTGCTGTGAAAGAATGTTTTGCTTCGGCCCCTATTCTGGTGCAACCGGACGTGTCTCAGCCATTTATTGTTGAGGTTGACACGTCTGAGGTAGGGGTAGGAGCAATATTGTCGCAGGGTCCTTCACCCAGTAAATCGCGCTCATGTGCATTTTTCTCAAAAAAACTCTCGACTGCTGAAAAGAATTATGATGTGGGGAATAGGGAATTTCTGGCCATTAAGTTGGCGTTCGAGGAATGGTGGCATTGGTTGGAAAGAAGCAATTCCTCCTATTACGAAAATTAGGGATCACAAGAATCTGGCCTACTTGGAGTCGGCTAAGCGACTGAACCCAAGGCAGGCCAGATGGTGATTGTTTTTCACCAGATTTAACTTCATCGTCACTTACCGCCCTGGGGTTAAGAACGTCAAGACGGATGCTTTGTGACGTAGCTTTCCTGGGAGGGGGGAGGGGAGTCTAATGACCCTAGTCCCATTTTATCTGAAGGGGTGGTTATATCCGCTCTTTATCCTGATCTCGAGGCCAGGGTGTTGGAGGCACAGGAGGATGCTCCGGACTCTTGTCCTCAGGGGAAGTTGTTTGTTCCCTCCGAATTACGTCACAAGGTGTTCAAGGAACATGACTGTACGGTGCTTGCTGGGCACCCTGGGAGTAGATCGAATGTCTATCTCATCTCTCGCAGATTCTGGTGGCCGGGGTTGCGTAAGTGTATTGAGGACTATGTGTCAGCCTGTGGTACCTGTGCACGTGCTAAGGTGACACATACTCGGCCTTCCAGATCTCTGCTTCCATTGCCCATCCCGTCCAGACCTTGGACCCATTTGTCCATGGATTTTATCACGGATTTATCGAATTCTTCAGGAAAGACCGTGATTCTGGTGGTTGTCGATCGTTTTAGTAAAATGGCACACTTTATTGCATTACCTAGTCTACCCAATGCTAAAACTCTTGCGCAGGTGTTTGTCGACAACATTGTGAAACTACATGGCATTCCCTCTGATGTGGTGTCCGATAGAGGGACTCAGTTTGTTTCCAGATTCTGGAGAGCGTTCTGTACTCATCTGGGTGTACAATTGTCCTTCTCTTCGGCTTTTCATCCTCAGACGGAGGGCACTAATCAGAATCTGGAGACTTACTTGAGATGTTTTGTTTCAGAGAATCAGGAAGAGTGGTCTTCATTTTTGTCGTTAGCTGAGTTTGCTATAAATAACCGTAGACAGGTAAGTCGCTGTTTTTTGGGGCATATGGGTTCCAGCCACAGTTTGGTACATTTTCTGGTGCTCATAATTCTGGCATTCCTGAGGAGGAACGATTTTCCTCTTCTTTGTCTATTTGGCGGAAAATGCAAAATAACCTGGAAAAGAAGGGCAACAGGTATAAGCGTGCGACTGAAAGGAGTCGTATGAGTGGTCCGTACCTGAGAGTGGGTGATTCTATGTGGCTGTCTACAAGAAACATTAAACTGAAGGTACCTTCTTGGAAGTTGGGACCAAGATTTATTGGTCCATATAAGATCACTGCTATTGTTAACCCTGTAGCCTTCCGTCTTGAACTTCCTCAGGCATTAAAAATCCATAACGTTTTTCATAAATCATTGTTAAAGAAATGTGTTGAACCTGTTGAGCCGTCCTCCTTGCCTCCCGCTCCTGTCATGGTGAACGGCATTTTAGAATTTCAGATCAGCAGGATTGTGGACTCCCGAGTTCTCTCGTTCATTAGAGAGGGTACGGACCAGAGGAGAGGATGTGGGTTCCAGCGACCGATGTTAATGCTAGTCGCCTGGTGAGAGCATTCCACAGAGCTCATCCTGATAAGGTCAGTCCTGGGTGCCCGAAGGTCACCCGTAGAAGGGGGAAGGGGGGGTACTGTCACACCGGTGACAGGTTTTAGAAGGTCTGAAAGATTATCTGCACATAAGTGATCTGACAGACTCTTTTGGTTTTGGTTTCACTTTGTGTGTGTGTGTTGCTTCTATGTCCACACCTCCTGTTCAGGTGTGGATCATGTGACCTTTTACCTCCCCCTATTTAGTCTGACTTTACCCATCACTCCTTGCTCTGGATAGCTTCATTTGGTTTTTGGAAGAGCTGGAGTGTGGTTCTAGTTCATCCATCAGCCTCAGAAGTTAAGTGTTCAGTTTGTTGTATTTTGTATTCCTCCCTACCTTTGTTGTTCACTAGGCCTCAGCGAGACGCTGTTTCCTTCACCAGGGAAGTAGCAGGTAGTCTCTGCCCTGACATTAACATTAGGGCATCCGAGGGCCACCAGGGTTTTCTAGGTTTCTGTGTATGGTCATCTCTACCATCAAGAGGTGCCCATACAGATAGGAGTTAGGACCAGGAGCAGGGGTTTATAGGTGGTGACCCTTTTCCTTCCCTAGCAGTGAGGCCTAGTGTCTTTTTCCCTTCCTTCTTGTTGTCTTTTGGTGTTCTCCCCTAGTACATCCGTGACAGCCGATGCCTCTACATAAATTCGGCACATCCACCGCCAGCTAAAGGGGTATTAAGACCGGCGTATAAAACCCCTGTCTTAGTACATGACCCCCATAGTACTTAAAGGTTTTATGAGATTGGAAGAAAAATTACTTTTCTTCCCAATGATACTTGAGTGGGCATCACTGCACATGTAGGCCGATTTACCACACAAGTAAGGCCTCATGCACACGGCTGTTGTTTTGGTCCGCATCCGAGCCGCAGTTTTTGCGGCTCGGATGCGGACTCATTCACTTCAACTGGGCTGCAAAAGATGTCTACATCCGTTGCTCCCTTCCGTGGCCCCGCACAAAAAAGATAACATGTCCTATTCTTGTCCGCACTTTGCGGATAAGAATAGGCAGTTATATTGAAGGCTGTCCGTGCCGTTCCACAAATTGCGGAATGCACACAGACGCCATCCGTGTTTTGCAAATCCGCGGTTTGCGGACCACAAAAAACAGAGCGGTCGTGTGCATGTAGCCTAAAACATAGTACCATAGTTTATAAGGCTGAAAAAGACATCTGTCCATCCAGTTCGGCCAGTTAACCTTCAAGTTGATCCAGGGGAAGGAAAAAAAAAAACTGTGAGGTAGAAGCCAATTTTCCCAACTTCAGGGGAAAAAGGATTCCTTCCTGACTCCAATCAGAATAAGGCCTCATGCACACGGCAGTTGCCGTATTGTGGCCCGCATACAGCGGGTCTGCAATACACGGGCACCGGCCGTGTGAACCCTGCATCATGGATGCGGACCCATTCCAGGAGATGCGGTGCAGTGCGGAACAGAAGTACGGATCAGAAGCCCGCGGAAGCACTATGGAGCATGTTCTATTTTTTTTGCGGTGCGGACGGATCACAGATCCGTTCAAGTTAAATGGGTCTCGATCTCGCCCACAGGGGAACTGGTGAAGTCCCCAGTGGGCCCCTGAGCAAAGTGGGCCCTTAGTCCCCCATCTCCTGCACAAGTAGCACATGACACAGTAGACTGAACAACCTACAGTACGTGTAGATAGGTAGCATGTGGCACCTCAACCAGCCTATGTTATTGTAAAAATTGGGTAGGTTAACAGACTATCCAGTTTATTATGATAGAAGCATCAGTTGGCTGAGATGACTTCTGGGTACAGCGGTAGGCCAGACAGTATCCTCTTTCCCTAGTGATCTGCGTGATCTTGTAGTGACTTGTTGCCCCCACTGTGTGAGCAGGTAATATTTGCATGTAGCTGTACAGTCGGCCCCCAGAATGAATTTTACTGGTGGGCCCTAGGCACCCTAGTCTGACACTGTCCAAACTGATTTAAAAAAAAAAGGACAGAGGACCTGTCACCAAAAAATGCAATGCAATCTGACAGCAGCATCTCATAGAGCAGGAGGAGCTGAGCAGACTGGTATATAGTTTTGCGGGGAAAATATTCAGTAAAACCAGTAATATATACATTTATATATTTGCTTTTTCCACTATATGTGAACAGCGTTGGTACAGGATGGAGGAGTTATCACTGACTGATAGCATTGTGTGTATGAGTGTGTATACAGAGATAGCTGTCAGTCACTGGTAACTCCTCCCTCCTGTACTGATATCACTTCACAGGGCTGCAGATATAACTGTAAAAATTACAAGTTTTACTGAATCTTTTCCAATAAAACAATAAATATCAATCTTATTAGCTCCTCCTGCTCGCTAACATGCTGCCTGCAAATTGCACTACATTTGTTGATGACAGGTCCTCTTTAATGCACTGAGCCATAAGTGTTTTGAAGTCTGCAAATCACGGATCCGCAAAACATTGATCCCAGCCGTGAGCACGCCACCTTTTTTCCCGTCTAGAGAAAAGTCCTATTCTTCTCCGCAAAACGGACTAGAATAAAACATTTTTTGCGGGGGCTGCAGAATGGACTTACAGATCCAGACAGCACACCAAGTGAATGGGTCCGCATCCAATGCGGATCAAATGCGGACCGAATGTACGGTTGTGTGCATGAGGCCTTATAGTAAGTATTCCCATCATGTACCTCATGCATTAACCCCATGTTGTCCATTATATGAGAAGGTAGTAGTTATTATCAATGTAAGGCATATGGTTTTATCAATTTAGACTTCCATGTGCCTCACATTATTAGTAAGTGAACCCGTCAAGCAAGTACCTCCTCACATAATGGGCAATCAATGCTTTGCAAAAAAATATAAATAAACACGGAAAAAAATACTCATTAACCCCATGTTTTGTTTTTGTTTTTTGGAGTGTTATCAACTTGCTATTGAGTATCGCAATACTTTTCTTGGTATTGGAATCAAATCCAAAATTCTAGTATTGTGACAACTGTGACTGAATGCTCTGGAAAAATCAAGATATATTCTATCCAAAGACTCACTGGGCCCAGTCTAGAACTTACCTCCTCATAGAAACTGATCTGATTATTTTGATAGGACCAATCTCTCATGAACCCATGCTGATAAGGAGTAATTTATTTATTTGGATTGAGATAGTCCAAGATGGCGTCTTGTAGAAAACCTTCAAACGGTTTACCAATAATAGAGCGAACTGCAGCAGAAGTCCCTTTGCCCCAGTACTATACATTAGTGTGATAGGTGCAAAGCCTTTTAGACATCTTGCATTTGGGCGCAGGAGCTTTGTACAACTGTAATTGGGTTTCACTCCGTTTCCTAGAAAATGGCTTTATAATTTACTGTTTGTTTGTTTAAATGAAACTGACCCAACGTATGTAATCCCAAATATACTGCCATATCTAATAACAGCCAGTCCGTCTGGTGGTCATGGGCGGATTGGCCATAGACCCTACAGGGAAATTTCCCAGGGGGCCACCCAAGCCCTTCTCTCTGCCGTTGACCAGGTACATAATGTGCTCTCAACAGTATTTAACGCTGTGAGAATCAGGTACTCATGCACCCTGCCAGCGACCAAACATGCCCTCCCGAATTAAACTTTTGTGGCCACACCTCCCCTCCTAAACCCCCCGCTCCATAGATAACTGGAGGAGGACAAAAGATAGTAGCTATTGATGGCCACCACAGATTTTGGGGTAGTATATTGTGCTACACTACACTGTGTTATTTGGTTCTGCTGGGGTGGTATTTTGCACTATGGTATTGTGCGCCTACTTGTGTTGCCTCGCCTTCTGTTAATTTCAACCTGCTTACAAAATGGGACCACTTTTGAGATACTTGATGAATAAGGATATCTGGATGCTCCTTAGCCATGTACTGGGGCCAATAAGAATGACTGCTGATGTCTTTACAAAGCATGGCACATAGTCCACTGAATTGAATATCTGTTCCACTTCTTTACAATTATGGGTTATTGTGGGTTTGCAAGGACAAACTTCTCAAGACATACTTAAGATCCGATCACTACCTTTCACTGGGCTCTCTGTGTTTGGGTTTGGCAAGTGTCTGTGTGTATGTATGGAGAGCTGTACTAAACAATAGCTGTTTTCATTCTGTATGTTGTGTAATGCTGGTATGGCAATGTCTGCGACCCCTGCTATATATCTAGATGTTAAAAGGCATGCAGTTCTACACAAGGACAATCCTTTCCTGGTAACAGTTTTATCAATATATATTAACAAAAAATACCTGTCACTAAGTACTCCACTGAATTCCTTGTAAACATTAGAGAATGCAAGCTGCGGTGAGTGTGTGTGTGTATATATATATATATATATATATATATATATATATATCCTTCCCTGGTAGGCATCCTGGGAATGATTTTTATGGAGTAACTACTAGAAGAACCCGGCTTTACACGGGTATATTTCATCTATTTCATTTAATGTTTGTGTGTGTCGTTAAAAAAGATAAACAGTATCCACTATAACAGTGATATCTACGCCCCTTTAACAGTAACATCCACAGCGGCCGCCTCTTTATTAGTGACCTTCACAGTACCCCGTCTCGTTAACAGTGATTTCCACAATAAGGCGCCCCCTTAACAGTGACCTCCACAGAGTTCCGTTCCCTTAAAATGTGACCTCCAAAACACCCCGCCTCCTTAAAAGTGACCTCTACAGCACCCCATCCCTTAACAATGACCGCCATAGCGGACCGTTCCCATTAACTGTGACCTCCACCGTTCCCTGCCCCCTTAAAAGAGACCTCCACAGCATCCCACCCCCTTAACAGTGACCTCCACAGCAGCCCACCCCCTTATCAGTGACCTCCGCAACGGCTGCCACTTTATTAGTGACCTCCACAGTACTCCATCTCCTTAACAGTGATTTACACAACACCCCATTCCCTTAATAGTGGCCTCTACAGCAATCTGGCCCTTAACACTGACCTCCATAGCAGACCGTCGCCTTAACTGTGACCTCCATAGCAGCCTTCCCCTAGGGTCTTAGGCTGGACAGTCTGGATTTCAGGCTCCCTGTCCTCAGTCCGACTTAGCTGGACCAGGGGGCATTGTTTTTTAAGTCTGCCCCCTTAACTGTGACCTCCACAGCACTCCGCTCCCTTAACAGTGTCATCCACAGCGCCCTGCCCCTTTAAAGCTGACCTACAGCAGTGAAGAAAAATGGCTGGGTTGTTATGGAAACCTGGTGTAAAACTGTGTTTATGTGGAGACTAAGGGCCTGCGATCTTCTATTGGCTGATAAGGGTCATGTGACCAGCCTTCTATTGGCTAATGCATTATTTTTTTTTTATATCTCAGGAATGGTACGTGCTAGAGAGCTGAGACCCAGTCTAACACCTTCCCGGACACCTGATGTACCTGTGAGCCAAATTTTATGATTGTAAATGTGATGGTGCGGATTCCTTTAGCGGTCATACATACACACATACAGTCAGCTTCATATATTAGATTTACATTTTCTTTTTTTTAAAATCTGCTGCATTTGCCATATTGACTCCCACTGGTAATCAGAGAGTTAAATAAGTAATGTTCTGTACACAATGTCTCTGCAGGTCTCGAGTTAGCTAATCAAATACATTCTGCTGCCCTTGTCCTACTGCTGTTCATTTTTAATTAGAAAATACTAAGAATTAGCATTCGGAAATCTGGAAATAGCAAAGGCCACATGCAGAACATCAGAGCTGTGTATTATATATAGTTATGCAACCCAAAGAACATTTACTGAGACTTTATTGTAGAATATATAACTGTGTGTAAAAATGAAGTGCCTCCTAGGCCACGGTCCAGAGATTTGGACTTTTAGGCACAAAATGTGATTCACATAGGGTTTTGCAAATTTGTTTTCCTGAGCCTCAACACAAACTTGTGTACAAATTGCAATGAAGTGATTTCAGCTCTGAAGCCTCCAGTATTTTGAATGCAGCTTGGACGATAATACAGTCTGTAAATCAATATTAGTAAAAAGTAAATGCAAACTTGTATAAGCTCTAAGTTCTGTCTTATAAAGTAGCTAATCTTTAACAGGGAATTTTTGTTGGAAACCTTTAAAGTAAAATTGGACTTTAATTCCCGACATTCATTTTTCACCTTCCTGACAAAACCTATTTTTGTCGCTCTGACATGTGTCACTATATGGTAAAACCTTTAGAATGATTTTACTTGTTTTCTCATGACATAGTGTACTTCATGTTAGTGGTAAATTTGGGTAAATACGTTTTACCTTTTATTAATTTAAAAAAAATCCAAAATTTAACAAAAATTTGGAAAAACTCCCTATTTTCTAAATTTTATCTCTCTACTTTCAAGACAGAATTCCCCATATAATAGTTATTAATAATATTTACCATATGTCTACTTTATGTAGAAAATGCTATTTAAATTTTTTAGAATGTTAGAAGGCTTAGGAATTGATTTAAGACATAATTTTTAAATTTTTCAAGAAAATTTTCCAGTTCAGTTCTGAATTTACTTTGAGGGGCTTACATAATAGAAACCACCCATAAATTACCCTATTTTCAAAAGTACACCTATATTTTAGAAACCTTGTTAACCCTTTAGGTGTTCCACAAGAATTGAAGGAAAATGTAGGTGAAATTTAAAAATTCAATTTTATTTTTGCAAATTTTCCATTTTAATCTATTTTTCCTGTAACACAGCAAGGGTTAATAGCAAAACAAATCTTAATATTTGTTACTATATGTATAGCTGGATGTCATCAGCAAATCTACTGATAGTCTGTCCGATAGGGACTGTGTAGAGAGAAAGGAGCAGAGACCTAGGACTAAACCCTGGGAAAGTCCAACAGCAAGATGGAGAGGAGGGGGAAGTACAGCCAGTAAATTATACACTCAGAGTGGTCAGAGAGATAGGAAGAAAACCAGGAAAGAACGGTATCCTCAAGGCTGATAGATTGGAGCACGGTGAGGAAGAGATGGCCGTCTTCAGTGTCAAATGCTACAGAGGGATCGAGGAGAATTAGTAGCGAGCCGTCACCATTACAATTAGCTGTCAGGAGATCGTTTATCTCTTTGGTGAGGGGAGATTCTGTAGAATGTAGAGTGCAGAGACCAGATTGTAATAGATCAAGGAGAAAGTTAATGGACAGACAGCGCATTAGGTGCAAGTAGACCAGGCCCTCCAGGAGTTTAGAGATGGAGAGATTAGAGACAGGTCTGTAGTTAGGGTGGGTTCGCACTAGCGTTATGCCATTCCGTTATAGGTTCTGTTTATAACGGTATATAATGGAATGCAAAACGGAAGCCTTTAAGAGGCATTCTGTTTTCCTCCATCCTAATAGAAGTCTATGGGCAGTCTGACGGATCCGTCTGGTTTCCGTTATGCAGGACTTTTTTTTCTGTCCTGCATAATGGAAATCTGGCAGATCCGTTAGGCTTGCCCATAGACTTCTTTTAGGACGGAGCAAAACAGAATGCCTCTTAATGGCTTCCGTTTTGCAGTTTATCTGGTCATTCCGTTATATACCGTTATAAATGGAACGTATAACGCTAGTGTGAACCCACCCTTAGTTGCGCCGGATGGGTCAAGAAACAGGTTTTCTTTAATAATAGGATTATGACAGAATGTTTGAAAGGAGAGAAAGATACCAGAAGAGAGAGAGAGAGAGAGGTTGAAGAGTATTGACAGCTGGGGAGAGAGACTGGAGGAGGTGTGAGGGAATAGGGTCAGTAGTGCTGGGAGACTTCATCTTACGTGACTGGGTTTAATGTGGAAAATGAACCAAAAGACGTGTGGGGTTAAAGGGGATCATTGACAGTTAGAGGCTGGTAGCTAATTTCCTGATGGATATTTTCCATGCCTGGGTTGCTTTTGTCTCTGGGTGGTAACCAGTTGGGGGGGGGGGGGGGTTGTACCTGCACAGTCTGAAAATGGTAGCACTGATTGACTAGAGTGAGTCTGTGCAGGGACACCCCCCAACTGGTTACCTCCCCTCTGTACCCTTACTGCAGACTGCTAGCAATATATTCATAACTTCTAGTAGAAATAATAAAGGAACAGCACACCATAGAGCCATAAGAATAGATGTTCCAGAATTGTTATTACACGGGGAATGCATAAAGCTATTAAAACAGGCATGTCAGGAGAGATGACAGGTCCTCTTTAAGGGTACCATCATTTTTGTCCAAATTATTCTGTTGAGCCACAATTCAAAAGCAATATGTGATTTTCATTTGCTGACTTTCAGTACATTTTTATGTATTACTTTTGTCAGTTTCAAGTTATTTCAGTGACCATTGTGGGGTTTTCATTATTTAATGGAAGGGTACCAACAATTTTGTTTATGTGTGTAAATCAAACTCTTGAATGTCTTAAGGGTCATATAAATGATCATTAAGCTGGCAGCTATCTCCTTCAACCTCTACATAAACAGTTTGCATGTTTTTTTTTTTATGGGGAAAGGGAGACAAATCTATTGAAGTCCAACATGCCGAATCCTCCGTTCCCCAGATGTCTGGCATTAAAGGACAGTTGCATTCCATACAAAGTAGATCAGAGAATAGTCCCATCAAAATCTGTGGGTTTGGGCAACTGTACAGTTCCGGTGTGTGTATTACAGGGGTTATATCATCAGAATGCAGCATTATAATGTTAAATGGTGGCAATTCATATGAATGGTTGTCAATCTGCTACATGGATGGTTCAAGTCCATCAGAGCTTTTACAGAGATGATCTCCTTTCTGGCTTATCAATGGGGATCCATATTGGCATAAGAGGTCATATAGACAATATAGACAACTCTTAATTGAATAGTCAGACTGAAAATGGATAACAACAGAAATAATTTTGCTATCTGGAAATCTAAAAATGATTGATAGGATATTGATGGACATCAATTTTGAATTAAACAGGACTTTGAATTCCCACAGAATTCCCACAGAGCAGGGGGAGCTTGATATATAGTTTTATGTAAAAAGGTTCAGTATAACTTGTAAAATATTCATTTATATCTCTGCTCATTGTGAAGAGTCACGTGAGTGGTCTCATCAGAGATTGACAGCTAACTCTGCCTGATTCTGGATGCAAAGTTAGTTATCTATCACTGGTTAAGACCGCCGACATGGCTCCTAAGCCCAGAATCATTTAAAGGGGCTGTGCCACTAATATAAATGAATCCCACTCATCAGACATTGCTGTTATTTAATTTTCCCCAAATGCCACCATTTATCAAAACTGAGTTATTCTAAAGTTATCAACCTACCATTGCACCCTGTGGCAAATCTGTTTCGATACTCAGTTGCTGTTGGTTATGTCCTGCATTAGAGCCTTGTAATCTAGGAAGCCTCATAGGTAAGAACAAGGGGTGTGGTTAGTGTCACATGATCTGCTGATGTCAGGACACATCTCACTGCCCTATGGCATGATGGGATAGCAGACACATGGAAAACCAGGAAGTAGTATTCAAGCATGGGGGATAAGAGAAAACTGCAAATTAAGTACATTTATGGGGAAAAAAAACTATCCAGGGAGGAATGGGAGCCAGAGTAATTAATGAAAATAAACTTTAGAGTGAAACGTTTTTTATGGCGCAACCCCTTTAAATGAATATTTTACAAATTATATTAAATCTTTTCCCATAAAACTAATCATCGTCTCCTGCTCTGTAAGATGCTGCCTGAAGATTGCACTGCATTTTACACTGTATACATCCCTTATGCTACCTGTGTGTTCCTCTACTTGTATTTCCAAATTAAAAACAGGATATAAATCTGATATAAAAGGGGTAACATTTGGGTAAGAGCAGACGGTGCAGCTGGGTGCATGCAGCCGAGTCACGCCCTCCTGTAGCAGCCAACTGCACCAGCGGGCCGTACCCTTAGGCGGAAAGAGGATTGTAGAAATAGCATACTTTGCTAAGCTGTATAGTCCAGAGTAGGAATAGTAAGTCGATCTGCAAAAATGGGGTATGTGCATTATTGGGATTATATCAAGCATCATGTACGTGCAGCACTATTGATATATGACCACAGAAGATATCTACTCCCTGTCCCCAAATGAATTCAAAAGTAAACTATGTGGGGGAGAAGGCAGTAAGCAGCTGTTTCTCATGAGTGATGCTGAATCTGCATACACATTGTGACATTTTACTGGAAGCTTTAGGTTCACAGCCCTGAGCTTTTGTGGTCATGTTTTTTTTGTAAATTTTTGTTTTCTTTATTGCTTTGAAAGTAACTTAAAATACTTTAGATGTTGCATGTGTTTTCTACAAAGATGAGCCAGAGCTACAGAACCTAAATATGTGGGTTATGGTCCAAATCCCCCCCCCCCCCCCCCCATTTGGGAATGAATTCCTGTTTAACTGTGGTAGATTTTCTTTTAGAAAGGGACATTCCCTGAAAAGGGTTGTCTCACCACAATTATTCTACCGTTTTTAAACCAGCACCTGGATCTGAATACTTTTGTAATTGAATGTAATAAAATATTTTGTATAACTACAGAGTTACTCAATAAAATGTATCTGTATAGTGCCACTTACTTTCTTATTTCTTTGACCGACTCATTAAAAAGCCGCACATGCTCAGTTTCATCTTTCAATTGTATCCTGAGCTGTGATAGGGAGAGCATGGATACGCCTCCTGAGCTGTGATAGGGAGAGCATGGACACACCTCCTGAGCTGTGATAGGGAGAGCATGGACACGCCTCCTGAGCTGTGATAGGGAGAGCATGGATACACCCCCTTAGCTGTGATAGGGAGAGCATGGACACGCCTTCTGAGCTTCAGCAGAAAAGACACTCCCCCTGAGCTGTCAGCTTGATATAAATCTAGCAGAGCATTGAATGTGGAGATCTCTGGATCCATGTGAGGTACAGGGCTGGTTCTGGCTTTGTTAGAAAGAGATTGTCATGTACTAGATGATGTCTTCATTTTTTACATTATTCATGGGATAACCCCTTGAAGATAGACTGAATACTTTGCAGCAATAATATAAAAAAACTGCACCACAGAAGAGTTGTACAACGCTTTGATCTGTGGTCGCCCTATGATCTTATGCCATTGGAATAACAATAGGTGCTTTTAGGCTTGATCTTTTAGGTGGTCTTTTTTTTTGACCAGAATGGATTAGTTAACTCAATCAGTTCTCTGTTGACATTAATGTAGGCAATGTAGGCAAAAGCATACATATTTTTAACTTCTCCCCATTCATAATCAGTTGTATTTAACAGTCTACATGGCCATAATCTTGACTCTGTATTCACTCTAGCGTATTGGACAGGTGTGGACTTATTTGGGTATTAAGGTAGTGTCTGTAGGACCCTAAGGCCTCTTTCACACTTGCGTTGTCCGGATCCGGCGTGTACTCCACTTGCCGGAATTACACGCCGGATCCGGAAAAACGCAAGTGTACTGAAAGCATTTGAAGACGGATCCGTCTTCAAAATGCTTTCAGTGTTACTATGGCACCCAGGACGCTATTAAAGTCCTGGTTGCCATAGTAGGAGCGGGGAGCGGTATACTTACAGTCCGCGCGGCTCCCGGGGCGCTCCAGAATGACGTCAGAGCGCCCCATGCGCATGTATGACGTGCCATGCGATCACGTCATCCATGCGCTTGGGGCGCCCTGACGTCACTCTGGAGCGCCCCGGAAGCCGCACGGATGGTAAGTATGCTGCTCCCCCGCTCCCCACTACACTTTACCATGGCTGCCAGGACTTTAGCGTCCCGGCAGCCATGGTAACCATTCAGAAAAAGCTAAACGTCGGATCCGGCAATGCGCCGAAACGACGTTTAGCTTAAGGCCGGATCCGGATCAATGCCTTTCAATGGGCATTCATTCCGGATCCGGCCTTGCGGCAAGTCTTCCGGATTTTTGGCCGAAGCAAAAAGCGCAGCATGCTGCGATATTTTCTCCGGCCAAAAAACGCTCCGTTCCGGAACTGAAGACATCCTGATGCATCCTGAACGGATTTCACTCCATTCAGAATGCATTAGGATAAAACTGATCAGGATTCTTCCGGCATAGAGCCCCGACGACGGAAGAAAAGAACGTAAGTGTGAAAGAGCCCTAATACCTAAGTCAAATAGATGCTGTTTATAGTCTTGGGGCAGGTTTATTAATCCTGTCTAAGGGTACTTTCACACTAGCGTTTTTCTTTTACGGCGCTGAGTTCCATCCTAGGGGCTCAAATCCAGAAAAGAACTGATCAGTTTTATCCTAATGCATTCTAAATGGAGAGTATGCATCAGGATGTCTTCAGTTCAGTCTTTTTGACTGATCAGGCTTTTCAGAAAACCGTAGCATGTTGTATTTTTTACCTCCGGCCCAAAATCCTGAACACTTTGACTGAACGCCGGATCAGGCCTTTTTCCCATTGACTTGAATTAACGCCGGATCCGGCGCCGTGTGTTCAGTCAAACCGGATCCGGCTATTGCATGTTAAACCCGAAAAATGTGAAAAAAAAGTTAAAGTCCATACATGGCGGATCCGTTTTTTCCAATGCATTTTTTCATTGTGATCAAAATCCTGATTAGGATTCAAATGTAATCCGTTTTCACACGTTTTTCCGGATCCGGCGGGCAGTTCCGGTGTCGGAATTGAACGCCGGATTTAAACAACGCTAGTGTGAAAGTAGCCTAATACTTACACAGCGTGAACTTAAAGGGGTTGTCGCACTTCAGCAAAGGGCATTAATCATGTAGACAAAGTTAATACAAGGCACTTACTAATGTATTGTGATTGTCTATATTGCTTGATTCAAATAAAAAAAAAAAAAAATCACAGAAAAAACAAAGAAAAAAATAACATCCTGCACGGTATGATATATAAATGTGCGGATGTCCCTAGGCCATATTAATAAAGAAAATCACAGAAATAAGATAATAATGCACTTAGTAATGTGGATGCAAGCATTATATATGGACGAAGTCCTCACTCTGATATGATAAAATCTGAGACACTTAGCCAATATATTTTGATCAAAACACATCTGTGCCCGCCTACCAAGCGCCAAGGTGGTCTCAGGTCAGGCGGGTCCTACACTAAACCTACCTAAGCCATTGGGGCTTATATGTTCAGGAGCGCAGACCTCGCACATATGGTGTGCTGCTCCTAGTCACCTCCATGTGCATCAAGCCGCCGATGGGAGGAGGAGCAGGCACACCTATATGTTCCACCTATTTAAGGCGCTCTATTGGATAGGAAGGGCAAAGGTGCAAATTAATGCTACTCCCAAGATCAAATAGGAGCTCATTCACACTTGAAGGTGCCACTCCCTCAAGCATAAACTATATAGACAAATAAATCACAGAAAAAACTAAGAAAAAAAACCATCCTGCACGGTATGATATATAAATGTGCGGATGTCCCTGATGCACCAATTACTGGCCCTGGTATGATGTGCCACAGATCAGCTGATGAAAAAGCAGATACTCGTTTCTCAGTAAGAAATTTTTCATTTTTCATCAGGAAGAAATACACACAATTATCGGTAGAACATATCCCTGTGTAATCAGGAACGTGCTGCTTATAATCAGTAGAACTGAATGAGGGGAAAGCAACTGCGGTATTATTATTATTATTTAAGCGTCATTCATTCCATAGCGCTGTACATATGATAAGGGGTGCACATACATAATACAGACAATTGCACTAATCATAAACAAGACGAGTTACAAACTGGTACAGAAGGAGAGAGGGCCCTGCCCATGAGGGCTTACAATCTACATGGTATGGGAGAAGGACACAGTAGGTGCGGATTAAGTTGGTCATGGCGGTATAGAGGCAGCAGGGTCACTGGTTGTAGGCTTGTCTGAAGAGGTGGGTTTTCAGGTTTCTTTTGAAGGATTCCACTGTAGGTGAGAGTCTGATATGTTGGGGTAGCGAGTACCAGAGTATGGGGGATGCGCCGGAGAAATCTTGGAGTCGATTGTGGGAAGAGGCGATAAGAGGAGAGGAGAGAAGGAGGTCTTGTGAGGATCAGAGAGTGCGTGTGGGGGTGTATCGGGAAAGTAGCTCAGAGATGTAGGGAGGGGACAGGTTGTGGACGGCCTTGTATGTATTTGTTAGTACTTTGAAGTGAATTTGTTGGGCAATGGGGAGCCAGTGAAGGGATTGGCAGAGGTGAGAGGAAGAGGAGTAATAGGGTGAGAGGGGGATTAGTCCGGCAGCAGAGTTGAGGATAGATTGGAGAGGTGCGAGAGTGCTAGATGGAAGGCCACAGAGGAGAATGTTGCAGTAGTCTAGGCGGGAGATAATAAGGGCATGCACAAGCATTTTCACAGATTCAAAGTTAAGGAAAGCACGGATACGGGAGATGTTTATGAGTTGGAGGCGGCAGGTGGTGGAAAGGGCTTGGATGTGCGGTCAGAAGGAAAGGGCAGAATCCAAGGTCACTCCAAGGCAGCAGACTTTGTTGACCGGGGAGAGTGTGCAGCCATTGATCGTGATAGATAGGTCTGTTGGGGGGGTTGAACAAGATGGGGGAAATATTATGAATTCTGTCTTATCCATGTTAAGTTTTAGAAATCGAGAGGCGAACTGCTGTAGTGATCATTCCTCCCACATTCCTCCCTCTTTGCATCGGCTTGTGTAATAGTGTTTATTCTCTATCGGCGCTCAACCTGACCAAATATCGGGCAGTGTAATAGAGCCATTAGACCAGGCTTCCTGAAGATGTGCCAGATTTATTGCAGCGGATCACTCTATATTATACACTAGATACATCCTGCTGGAAGTTAGACACTTTTGGCTAAGGCTATGTTCACAGTAACGTTATGAAATCTGGCAGAGAACCGGATCCCCATTGACTAATTGGGTCCGAAGGTGATCCAGCCAGTTTCTGGAATAAATGCTGGCTTTCAGCCAGACCACTGCATGCAGAGTTTTTTGTCCGTCCAACAAACGACATTTAAACCGAAACGAGCTGAAGTTTTTTTAACGCTAGTGTGAACCTAACGTTATTTTGCACAACCTATTGGTTATTTTACTTAACCCCAACACTTTGGTGCAATTTTGTCTCCTGTTTTCGCCATTTACTCCCCCTTCCCACTAACCTAGTCAAGTTTTCCTCAGAGACACACACCTGTATCTAATGCGGTGCAAAAAGTGTCTATAACACATAATAAATACAACAAATGTACACCACTTTTTTTGTGCAAATTGAGACAGAATTCTTGTGCATTAACTGTAACTTAGTAAATCTACCCCATTCCTTTACCCCAACTATAAAAGCAATAGTTTGTGTAACGGTCGCGTACACACACACAGGGGGGAGGGAAGTGACCACTGCGCTCCACCCTCACCCCTGGCCCTGCCTACTTTCCTCGCGAGTCCTAATGACAGGGGACAACTGGACGGCAATCCCTAGCTTGGAATAAGTGCAGGGAGGACAGACCAGACAAACAACAGAATGTGAACAGACCGAGTCTATACCAGGAAAGCTACGAAGTACAAATGGAGCAAGCAGAGAATAGTCAGGAGAAGCCGGGGTCATAAATACCAGGAGAGTCGTGAAGTACGAAAAGAAGTCAGCAGAGGATCGTCAGGAGGAAGCCGTGGTCAGAATACCAAAGTACACAAGGAGCAGGCAGAGGATAGTCAGGAATTCAGCAGGAGGTCAGTATGCCAGGAAAGACAAAGTCACAGGTGGAACCTAAATATCAGGCAATCTGTGGCCAGCAGACTGCCTGTTTAAATAGGGAGCCAGAGGGGTCATGTGACGTGGCCAGCGTCACATGACTCCACACAGACTACACAGCCGAGTGATCAGCTCGGCGCTCAGCCCTAAAACCATTCTCGTGAATGCACATAGATGCGCGGGGGGCGTGCATAGGATTATCAAGAGGCGCTGGCGACGCTGGACGCTCTGATGATGCGTGCGCCCTCCGGACGTACCCGCCTCCTAGACCGCGCCGTGACAGTTTGATATTCCTGGGCCACAATGCAAAACCTGTGATGGGGTCATGCAACCAACATGTGCCATTTATGATACAGGTGTTGTTTTCTATGCCAAGGATGGACAACCTTGGGCTCTCCATCTGTTGCAAAACTACAACTCCCAGCGTACCCAGACTGCCTACAGCTATCAGTCTACAGCAGGGCATGCTGGGAGTTTTACAACAGCTGGAGAGCCGCAGGTTGGCCATACCTGCTCTATGCCAATGGCCTAGCCTGGTGTATCATAGCATGACTGTTTTTGCCTGGACCACGCCAATCATGCCTGGGTCCAAAATATGAAAATTGGACAAGAGCAAGAAAGGGTAACAAGGGAAAACTACCCAAATGAGAGGATAGCAATTGTTTCTGTTTCCTTTTTGTAACCTGTTCCTATTTTGGGGGGAGAATGGACCTCACATACTCATGATTTGCATGATTTTCAATAAATACATTGTGGATTTTCTTGTCTCATTCATATAACGCAGTTGTGGTCCCCAGAATGGGTCAACGACTAGGCACAGAATTGGAACACCACATCCAGTAGAAAGGAAGCACAAATCTAATGCTCTGTCATACTAGCCTTACTGACTAAAGCATATGAAGTACATTTAAAGCATGGGAGGCAGCCAGTTTGCGGGTTGAACCAATATTCACGAGAAAGCACAAAACTGTGACATCACCGACAAACTAAAATAATATTTAATTGGGATTGTAGGCTTATTTGTACTGCCAAACAGGCATGAGCTACAGTTCCTTGCTAACAGGCTGCACTTTCAAGAATGTCAAATGCAGCCTCCACTGTGTGTAACGGAAGAATACAGCTAATCACTATTTCCCTTACATGCCACTACCATAAACATGCACTTTGTACTGCTCTAGGAGAGGTATACAATTATAGTCTACATACCATACTGTGATCTTTAGCCAAGACTGCCTTCCCTATACAGATAGCTCCCCCTAGCACACATCTTGCTAAGTGCACTGTATTCACACTGGCAGGTAATGATAGTGGTATGACTGGTTAGCTTGTAGGATGTGTGAAAAATGAGTGCACATAAGTGAATATTTATGCAGAACCCATTTTTATGGCATCTTCCCTTTTCTCTTGTGCAATGCACAAGTTCTATTCTTCTCTGTACCCAAAATAGTAGAGGAGTAGTATATGATACAAGTAGAATTTCTGTGTCCCATGGATGAGGGGAGATGTGCATGGCATGCTGTAATAATGTCTATCACTCCAGAAGATCAAAGAAATGGGAGATCCTGTAGAGGTGTCAGCATTTGAAATATGACATATGGAGATGGGATCTAGCTGAATTAAAGGTTATCATCATCCACTTTCCATTGGTAATGTTAACGAAGCTCAGACATCAAAATGTAAAACAGAGGACCAGGCCAAGGGACCATGATGTCTATTTTTTCTTTGGTGGTCTGGGGGAGGGGAGGGGGGTTCAATAAGTTCTAGACCCTTTCATCTTAGGATATGGAGGTGTAGTGGATATGGCTCTGTATCAGAAGTAAGGGGAGGACTTTTTGTTTTTATACTAGGCTCTCCATCCTTTAATGGGTTTGTTCTGATCTTGCTTTATTATTAAAGGGGTTCTCTAGAATTCTACAAATTGGGCTAAAATAACTGTCAAATATTTACCCAATAGTTCTTGTATTTGGTCCCCAAGTGCTAGTCTTGATTACTGTGGCTGCTGATGATGCAAGACCGTGTTTGGATGCTACTGTTATAAACTTACCTCACAACAATCCAGTGGTGTCTGTTTGCCCAACCAAGGAGCCTCCACTCCAGGCCGTGCTATGGTACTGGGGGAGATCAGGAGGATTGTGGTCAGCTGTTGCATGGTCGTTCCAGAGGAAACATAGCAGAGGGAACATGGTTATTCCCTTATGGTTGCCATGCAGACCAATCAAACGCTGGCTGGTCAACCATTCTGGTCCTTGGCTCGGCATCCAATCAGAGGTTTAGGCAGGGAATGTAAACCAGGCACTAACACTAGGTCGGTGCCTGTGATTATGTATCATGTCCTGGCTCTCATTTGTGTTTCTGTGCCTGTGTTTTTTGCTAGTTCTACTGACTTACCACTTGTCTACTCATTTACATCCATATGTACCTGTACTCTCCTGATTTTAACTCCGGCTTAGTATATTATTTTTTCTGCTTTCATTTGATCATCATCATCATCATCTTTCCTTTCATCTCGATGAAAATAAGTGAAGAACACTGTATCAGCATGGGTTTATGAGGGATCGGTCAAACTAATCAGTTTCCATGAGGAGGTAAGTTCTAGACTGGATTGGGGTGAGTAGTTGGATGTCATATATCTTGACTTCTCCAAAGCATTTGATACTGTGCCACATAAAAGGTTAGTATATAAAATGAGAATGCTTGTACGTGGGGGAAATCTGTGTATAAGGGTAAGTAACTGGCTCAGTGATAGAAAACCGAGGATGGTTATCTGTTTAGGTCTGCAGCCAGCACACTCGCAAATTTTCTGTCGTCTGGTGAATACCCAGGGGTAGCCTTAGTCAGTGCTACCCAGAGTGGTATATGACAATAGGTCAGAGAACTCTGTAGTTATCATTACAATTGCAAAATAATAATATTAGCAAAGACAGATGCACTCTGCAGTGTTCCTAAACCCTCAAACTGATGTTAAAATCGAGAGATTAGCCAACATATCCTATTGTGGAGGACATGTCTGAGCCCGAGCACCGCGCCAAGGTTTCTCAAGTAGCTCGGGTCCTAACACTCACTTAGCTGTGCCGTATGGACAATACCAGGGGCCAGTGGGCGAATCCCAGGAGCGTGAGGTCCGACTCACAGACAACTCACCAGTTACCTCCAGCATGTAACCATGCTAGCAATGGGAGGAGGGAGGCGTCTGTGATTCCAACTCAAGACTGGCTGATATGGCCCAGCCCTCGCAGGTGCACCTAAATGTAGCCTGTAGATGGAAAACAGGCTCATTTAAATTGGAGTTTATACACCTCCAAGCATCTCGATATACAAACAAATAAAAAAAATGGTGTGGTGTTACACAGGCAGGAAGTGCTCAAACCGATATGCAGTTGTGCATGTGTATACAGGAGAGAAAATCCTGCACTTGTGGCCCGTTGCTAATGGCGATCCCCAGCAAAAAATGCATACGGTGGAGGATGCCCGCAGCAGACCACAAGTACCACAATAAACATCCTACACAAGATAGCAATGATGTAGATGTGATAACCAATATAGCAAAATAATAATATTAGCAAAGACAGGTGCACTCTGCAGTCTTCCTAAACCCTCAAACTGATGTTAAAATTGAGAGATTAGACAACATATCCTACTGTAGAGGACATGTCTGAGCCTGAGTACCACGCCAAGGTTTCTCAAGTAGCTCGGGTCCTATCTTGTGTAGGAAGTTTATTGTGGTACTTGTGGTCCGCTGCGGGCATCCTCCACTGTATGCATTTTTGCTGGGGATCACTATTAGCAACGGGCCTCAGGTGCAGGATTTTCTCCCCTGTATACACATGCACAACTTTATATGGGTTTGAGCACTTCCTGCCTGTGTAACACCACGCCATTTTTTTTATTTGTTTGTATATCGAGATGCTTGGAGGTGTATAAACTCCAATTTAAATGAGCCTGTTTTCCATCTACAGGCTACATTTAGGTGCACCTGCGAGGGCTGGGCCATATCAGCCAGTCTTGAGTTGGAATCACAGACGCCTCCCTCCTCCCATTGCTAGCATGGTTACATGCTGGAGGTAACTGGTGAGTTGTCTGTGAGTCGGACCTCACGCTCCTGGGATTCGCCCACTGGCCCCTGGTATTGTCCATACGGCACAGCTAAGTGAGTGTTAGGACCCGAGCTACTTGAGAAACCTTGGCGCGGTGCTCGGGCTCAGACATGTCCTCCACAATAGGATATGTTGGCTAATCTCTCGATTTTAACATCAGTTTGAGGGTTTAGGAACACTGCAGAGTGCATCTGTCTTTGCTAATATTATTATTTTGCTATATTGGTTATCACATCCACATAATTGCTATCTTGTGTAGGATGTTTATTGTGGTACATGTGGTACGCTGCGGGTATCCTCCACTGTATGCATTTTTGCTGGGGATCGTCATTAGCAACGGGCCACAAGTGCAGGATTTGCTCCCATGTATACACATGCACAACTGCATATGGGTTTGAGCACTTCCTGCCTGTGTAACACCACACCATTTTTTTATTTGTTTGATCATTACAATTGCACCATCGATTGGCCATGTTTTCTCTGTGTGGATAGGATAGTCCTAGAGCAGAGGTGCAGCACATAAGTTGTCTTTCAAACAGGAGTAATATATTTTTATTGTATATTTAGAATGCAGGTAGGATGGTGCACACAGATGAGATATGGTGGCAGATTTACTACTGAAAATGCAACAGTGTATTGTTGTAATTTTTGCCAAAATGTGGTGTACATGCTTTGCCATGCATTTATCAAGTGTGGCTGAGACTCTGTATCGACATCCGCTGTAGATGTACTACAGAAGTCAGTTCTTTAAAAGTAGTGCCCATCCCAGAGCACAGTGGGCACCATAGCTGCCGGATTTTTGCTGTTTTAAACGTCTGTAATTTGTGATAATGTCCATCACAGACATGTAGCTTCTCAGATGCTGTGGTCAGTTGTGACCACTGCATATAAGCAGGCATTCCTCAGGAGTGCTGTGCTTCCGGGGCCCAAACAGCTCCCCCGTGTGGAGATCGGAGGAGCAGTTAGTTCCTTGTTGTAGATTTGGTTCCTCTGAAGGATTCAAGTCCACCACTGCGTACGGCAGAGGTTCATAGGAATGTATTGAATGTCCTGTAGGTTGCATTGATAATTCATTTGCAGTCTATGGGACAAGTAATGTAACAATTGCATGTTTAAGTCCTCTAAGGGACTTAAAATATGTGTAAAAAAAGAAAGTTTAAAAATATTTAAAAACCAAAATTCTAATCGCCCCCTTTTCCCATAATAAAAATAAAAATAAACAATAAAAAAATTAGGATCATTTGCGCTACCATCTCCCAAAACGCCTGTACTATTAAAATAAATAAAAAAACTGAAAAAACAAACAAAAACAAAATGTCCATTTTAATGCTTTTCATCACTTCTCCTCAAAAAATAGATAAAAGGTAATAAAAAGTCATACACACTATAAAATGGTATTAATAAAACTACAGATGCCCTGCAAAAAATGACCCCTCACACAATTCCGTAGACGTAACTATAAAAAAGTTAAGGGGTTAGAATATGACGATGAAAACAAAAAATGACATATTTTTTTCAAACTTTATGTGGGTTCATTTTCTGCAGGACGATCTGTCGTTTTTATGGATACCATTTTAGAATGTGTTTGACTTTTTGATCACTTAAAATTTTGGGGGAAGGTGAAGTGATGAAAAAAACTGGTAATCGTCCGTTTGAATTTTTTTCCCATTATGGTGTTCACAGTACAGGATAAATATGTTTATATTTTAATAGTACAGTCATATTATGACATGGTGATGCCTATGATCTTCATTATTTAAACTTTGTTTTAAAAAAATTTCACTTATATTAAAGAGGTTGTCCTCTTTTTTTTTTATATTAATGACCTTTCCTCAGGACAGATCATCAATAGATCGGCGGGGGGGCTGACAACTGGCACCCCACCAATCAGCTGTTTGAAGAGAAAGCCATGCTCGTACAAGCGCTGCCTTCTCTTCACCTTCTTTCTGTCTCAACTGCAGCAGTGAGCAGATGTAATTACAACTCTGCCATCCTATTCACTTCAATGGGATGGCTTAGTTGTAATTACACTTGCTCAACACTGTGGTTGCAATGGTGAGCCGGTAAACAATGAAGAGAAGGCAGCGCTCATACAAGCACAGCTTTCTCTCCGGGTGTCAGCCCCCGCTGATCACATATTGATGACCTATCTTGAGGATAGGTCATCAATATAAATAAAGCAGACAATCCCTTTAAGTCCCCTTAGGGGACTTGAAAATGCAATCGATAGACCGATTGTTCCATAGACTGCAGTGAATTACCATTGCAATCTATTGGAGATTCAATATGTTTCCATGGAGCCTCAGGGCCCAATAGGAACTATTGGTATGGTAGCCTCGGATCCCTCCCCAATCACTATGTGACATATAAGAGATTAAATATCTGTGACTGGATTATCACCAATCGCAGATATTAGCTCCAGGTGTCTGCTGTCTAAAACAGCCGAAACCTGGCAGCTATAGCACCCTCTTCACTGAGGTGCCATCTTTAAAGCCCCAACTTCCACCATACATGTACGGCGACAGTCGGGGAAAAACTATATAAATGTGGTATTGAACTGTAGAAGGTGGAAAACAGGTCAGTTTTAACACGTAAGGACAGCATAAAAACGAAACCCATAAAACTATGCTGGAATTTATTTTATTTTTTTCCAATTTCACAAAATGTTTAATTTTTTTGTCAGCTTTCCAATGCAATATAAATGCCAATAGAAATTACAACTTGTCTCACAACAAACAAGCCCTCATACAGCTTTGTGAACAGAAAAATAAACAAAAAGTTATGGTTACTGGAAGGCAGGGAGAAAAAAAAACTAAAAACACAAAAATGGAAAATCGCCCTGTCCTCAAGGGGGTCAGTTAACCTTTGATTTCAGATCCATTTAAAGTGGCTATAAGGGTGTGCTTACACATGGCGAATTAGCTGTGGAAAATCTTGGGCATATTACAACAGCAGTAAAGTGGCTGAAACTTTACCAGATCTCATATACCCATTGCTGAATATTATTTTCCCATGGAGCATTGCCACTAAGTCTCCATACACAGCTGGTCTCCTCAAGGAGATCTAGTACCCCCCTAAACAGTGTAGAGGGTGAAACCCGCAGCAAAATCCTTAACAAATCCGCAAATAACACATTTGGATTTTGCTGCCAGATCATGTGAAAATCCATCCACGTGGTCGTACACTAACTTTGTAAAATCCACAATAATAGAGCAACGTACTGCACTGTGCCTCATTGTGTCATCATGTACCTTAATGTTATACACTTGTCATTCACATGATGTTTTCCACCACATCGTATTGTAGGCTTTTTAAGCTTATCCAATATGATGGATGATGCTGTAGAACCATATGTGCAGTTATTTTTTCAGATATAATACCAGCAGTGGAGGATAAAAATATCCATTTGTAAGGATTTAAAACGTCAGCCTTATGAAAATGATCACTCAGGAAGCCCATTATAAGATTATTCCACAGAATTTTGACCATATACCTATTTAGGATACATAATAGATCAGATAATATGTACTATCTCTTTAATCATTACTACAATCTGTTATGGGCAGGGGGTGTGGAACTACTGTGTCAGCTAGCTGGTATGATTTTGGGCTAAACTTAAAGGGGTTATCCCATGTAATGAAGTAATAAATTTTTGTGTTTATCCCACCACATGCAATTTACTAAATACATGTTTTAATCGATTCCTCCTCCTTTCCTCTCTATTTGCATTTCTTCCTCGAGTTGTGTACATGTGGGTGCCAATGGTTACGGCCACCGCCCCGGTGGCCGCGCTTGCGTGGTGTCCTCCTCTGTCTTCTTGTAGGCTGGATGGCCAGCTTCATGGGATCGCGCATATCCGCACATGCGTGGTCAATCTCTTGCCTCCCTTCGTAAGTTTATTCCTCTCGCATGACCGCGCATGCGCGGTCAAACCTGATCATCCTGTCATTTCTTCATCTGTAAAGTCAGCGCATGCGCAGTCTCTCTATATCGTGCGCCTCTGCCACTGCCGGCTCAGACGTGAGCACGCGCACACACACACGTGGCAGGGGGATTATGTCAGCAGAGCCCTGATTCGGCTGTCACGCAATAGAAAGGTCAACGCCCCCTGACGGAGCAGTCTGCCAAGAGGAGAGAGCAGCCACGGCACGCAAAACAGAAGGTGGCATAACCCCTTTAAGGGCATTATCCTGGCAGTCGCATGGTACTTACCCTTCAACCCCTCCTATCCAGGGATTTGGGCTTTGCTGCAGGGGGCCACTAGGTCACTACCTCCTGGAGCAGTGGCATAACTAGAAATGACTGGGCCCCACAGCAAATTTTTGAATCCCCCCCCCAGCAACTTCTTGGCAATCTCCTCCTCCCGTGCAATTCTCACTGCTGTGGCTAGCCAAAATTGCTCTCTCAGACAGTATCACTGTATATAATGTCATTTTATAATACCTATGCAACACGCCAGACCTGCAGGGTATGACGAAGTGAGGTCACAGTTATGGGCAATCGAGGGTACTCACTATATTTGAAGAACCCTGGGCAGGCGCGTGGCAGTGAAGGAGAGGTAGACACAGTTCCTCTGGGGCACGCTCTGTAGATAGGGACCAGGCCTGATGGTAGTTGAGGTGCCCTGGATGTTACAGGTATTTTGTGTGCCTGGGGCAAGGTCCCTGTGGTATTCGTGACGCCAGTGCCTTTGGACGGTGGCACGCCGGTTGGTGGTTGGAATGATGAAGGTACACAAGTATATAGTGAACCAAAACGTAACTTTACTGAACAATCCAACTTTGTACAGCAGGTGTAGCACAGTCTTCAGATTACAGTTCCACAAAGGGGCTTATTCACAATATGGCAGGCAATAGTCATGCAAGATACACTGAGGGTAAATTCCACAAGCACTCAGCAGCAGGTTGTACCTTTCCCAGAATCAATGTACAGTGTCCTTTCTAGGACTCCTGCTCTGGCTTTATATCTCCCAAGGCCCGGATGCCTAAATGGGTGGCTTAAATCCTTGGTTACTTTCTTCCTCAGGTATTATACTGCTTGATGCACTGTCTAAAGGTTCTCTGCCCTTCAGGGTCACTTTGCTTACCCTGGATCGCCTCCTCCTATCAGGTGGATGACTGTGGGTTTCTCCCAGGAGGTTGGGTCCTGCGACTGGGGTGTCTCTACTGAGCTAATTCTAGCCTCAGGAGCTTCAGGTGGACGAGGTGACTCCTCTAGTCCCCTGGAATGAACTAACTCTTCCCTGTCTGGGCCTTCCAATATGTAACTAGGGCTCTCCAGCTCCCTCTAACGTCTGGGAGGCTAAACTACACCCTGACACCCAGATAATACAGGGAAAAACATGCACATGACATTTAATGCAATGCAACACATTAACCTGTGCAGTGCCCACATTTACCTGGTGGGACACTACACTGTTAAGAGGGCCCTGACAATAAAACCTTTTAGTCCTCCTCCTGGGTGGGCCCCTTCTGAGTTCAGGCCCTAAAGCAGCCGCTTCCCCTGCTTCCCCTATAGCTACACCCCTATCCTGGAGTAGTCCCAGTGTGTTTGACAGCTGACTCACAGAGGTCAGAGACTCCGGTGCCAAGCACCAAGGAATCAGGCTGATCTGATATTGATGACCTATACTGAGGACATACTATCGATATCAAAATCTTGGAAACCCCTTTAAAGCTTCACTAATTGATTTGTTGAGATAGAAAAGTTTTAGGACAAATGTTTTTACCAGTTACAATGAGCTGTTCTCATTTTCAGATCCCAGTGAAGTAGAATAAAAAAAAAAATCTTTATGCATATTGCATGACTAATCTGCAGCTGAGATGTTAGATCACAGAAAATGTAGACCTTATGAGACAGCGTAGCACAGGTGTTTCCTGTCTGTCTATCCTTCACTCATTCATAGTTGCAGAAAAGATTTTATAGATGAAGCATCTCCGTCACAGTTCTCGCGGTCCTCCACAGTTTGATGCTCCAGTTACACATATGTGCACGTTCACTTAGAAAACATAATTTTATCACTGTCTCTGCAGCTTCAGGCTGGTTTTGCTAAATTTTCATGTGTCATTCACGGGCCTGAATTGGCCAGCTTTTGAACCAAGGAATTGTGAAGACTCTGGCCCAGGGGCGTTGCTAGGGTCTCAAAAGATCCGGGGCACAAGCCCCAATAAATATGTTGCCCCCCCCCACCTGCACTTTTCTGTACTTACTATACAGCAGCACTTACCTGTCACATCCAGGGCCTCCAGGTGACGTCTCCTCTCTGTCATCATCTTCTCTGTAGATATTCTCCACTCGGTCCGGACACTTCTCTCAGCCGCCTCGTCTCTGCAGAGTGTGACACACAGACATCTTAGCTTCCTCACATTCTATCATTATCCCCCAACTGGAGTCCCCACAGTCTTATCCTGCTGCTTGCTGTGCCCCCCCCCCAGGGGTGTACCTATAGGGGGTGCAGAGCTAGCAGTCGCTACCGGGCCCAGGAGCCTGAAGGGGCCCAAAGACACTTGTGCCGCATAAGAAGACACACAAAGCACTGAGGGAAGGGGAGCCCAAGCTGAACTCTTGCACCGGGGCCCATCAGCCTTTAGTTACGCCCCTGCCCCCCCCCCCCCCAATACCCCCAAATACTATCCTGAAGAAACATTACTGCCCCCCATAGTAATAGTGCTCCTCATAGTCCCACCAATAGTAATTCCCTTCTAGAATGCCTTCATTAGTAACACTGTCCCAACCGTGATAATGCTCCTCAACAATGCCCCCATTATTAGAAGAGTCCTCCCATATTAATAATACCCTCACAGAGCCCCCAGTAGAAATAAGGCCCCCTATTGTTCCCCCAGTGGTAATAAAGCTCCTACAGACCCCTCAGTAGTAATAAGGCCACCATAGTGCGCTTAGTAGAAATAAGGCGGATCTATAGGACCCTTCTATAGAGCCCCCAGTAGTAATAAGACCGCCTATAATGTCCCCTGGATCTGCAGTGCCCCCTGCAGTTATACTCCACTCTCCACCATACAGTCCCATGTAAATAACATCACCTCCTCCCCAGCCGCCTCCAACGCACAATCCAATGTAAACATCACCCCCTAAAGCTACTTTCACACTTGCGTTTGTGCGGATCCGTATTAGATTTGAATTTCTAAGTCTCAATACGGATCTGTCCTGACTTACATTAAAAGTCAATGGGGGACGGAACCGTTTACAATTGAACCATTTTGTGTCAATGCAAAGGGATCCGTCCCCAGGACGCTGCGTGCAGCCGTTTTGGAGGCGGACCACAAAATGCTGCACGCAGCGTTTTTGTGTCCGCATGGCCTTGCAGGGCCAAATGTATCCGTCCTGACTTACAATGTAAGTCAATGGGGACGGATCCCTTTGCATTGACACAAAATGGTGCAATTTTAAACTGTTCCATCCCCCATTAACTTTCAATGTAAGTCAGGACGGATCCGCATTGAGACTTAGAAATTCAAATCTAATACAAACGAATCGGTCCTGAACGGATGCATTCAGAATGCATTGGGGTTAAACTGATGCATTTGGGGCTGCTTGTGAGAGCCTTGAAACGGATCTCACAAGCGGATCCCCAAACGCAAGTGTGAACGTAGCCTAAACAATAAGTCCCATGTACATAAACATCATTCTCCCCCACCATCCACTTTCAACATACAGTCCCATGTAAATAACATTACTCCCTCCCCCAGTCACCTCAAGCACACAGTTCCATGTCAAAAACATCCCTCCCTTCAGCCCTAACATACATTCCAGTTAAATAACTACAACTCCCAGCATCTGCCTCTCCCTTAACTTACCTCTCCTCATGTACAGACATCTCCATTAGGCTCCTTCTCCTCTTCACTCCGTGTCCAATCCTGCACTGGTCACATGATGGTGACATCATCCAGGTCATCCTATCAGGTCATCCTATCACAGCCTGTTTTGCTGACCACATGACCTGTGATGTCACCACAGGTCCTTCGCCTCTTCCCAGTGTAAGATTAAATTGTATTGCCGTTCTGTGTACGGCAATACAGTTGTATCTAGCAGGCAGGCAGGACATTCGGGGCATGGGACAAAACATCCGGGGCCCAAGTCCCGAATGTTTTAACCTAGCGACGCCCCTGCTCTGGCCTGCATTTGCTGAACCCTATTTCCAGAATCTTTAGGGTAAGTTCACATGTTCAAATTTTGGAGAAAACCCACAACATAAATTGACCTGCACTTATGGTTTTCAATCCATGGCATGCCAGTTGTTGCTTTGGGTTTTACTCATAGTTTTCAGTGCAACGGTTGAAAGTGGTGGAAGTCCCACTGCAATCCCGGCAGTGATGCCACCACTAAAACCAGACCATTTTGGGAAGTTTCTACAGCTGCAGATTTTCCACTGAACTCGCTACATGTGATCATACTGGTACAGGATTTTCCTTCGTTGTTTGAGTTGTGCTCTCTCTTGTTGATCTTGACCTTCCTTTGGTGAACCAGCATGTCTTCTTATTTTGATCAGTTCATTATAGATTTGTTCAATGTTTTCTGCTTATATTGATTTCTCTATTCTGACCTGTAAATAAACTGTTATCTTGCTGGCTCTCTAGTGCGACTTGTTAAGAGGCTAGCCTATAAGTTAATGTCTCACCCTTTAAACAGGCCTTAAAACATGATTTGGGATATAAACTAAGAGATAAAGACACCGGTCCAGCTGTTTTGGGATTTTTGCCACTCTTCAGTGCAGAGAAGGGCACTAGATGGCTGGGTGAGAAGCTTTTGATGTCAAATAGGTAGGAAAGAGTGCACTCCTTATTGTCCACCCAAACCACTATTTGACTTATCAAATGCTCCTTTTATCAATACCTATAGGTCATCAGCAAAAAATTAATAAACTCTTGGAAAACCCCTTTAACTTGAAAGTGAATGTTACAAAAAAAACAACAGCGTTTCCCTGAAAATAAAATCTATATATTCACCTGAATATCCACAAAAGAAAATATCATAAGCTAATGATTACAACCCTATCATTTGTGACAGATTTTGTGAAGAAGTTTTCCAGGACTTAAAGGGGTTCTTAACCATTTTCTTACTGATGAGCTATCTGTTTGAGAAGACAGCAGTGTTTGCAGTAGTGCCTTGGCCTTCTCGCTGCTTCCCGCAGGCCACTGTTCCAATCTATCTTAAAGGGGTTTTCCGGTTTGCATCAACATCCTTTAAAAAAAAACTTTATGAAGGTAGCTCTAATTTTTTTAATGTATTTCGTTTACCTGTATTGCTCCTATCTTCCGTTCTGGGCTGTGGTCACATGATCATGTCCATGCAGATTTTATTTCCTGTGATGTTTTGTCCATTGGTGTGTCAAAGCAGCAACAGAGGCAGTAATAAGGGAATACCTATGCAACTAGCTTGGTAGGAGGAAGCCTTGTTAGGGGCAGTGCTGGAGCTTTGGCAGAGGAAGGAGAAATGCATTATGGGTTTGGTTCAAATTGAAAATAAGCAGGGGAAAGATGCACATAAGCATATTTCCTTGAAAAACTCTTTAAGGATAGGTCATTAAAGGGGTTGTCTGGGAATTTAAGGGAACCCGTCATCAAATTTGTGCTGTCCATACTAACGGCAGAATAAAGTAGAGACAGGTGAGTTGATTTCAGGGGTCTGTCATTTATAAGTTAAAAGTAGTGTTGAGCGGCATGTCCCATATTCGAATTCGCGAAATTTCGCGAATATTCGAAAGAATATTCGTAAAATATTCGCGAATATTCGAATTCGTTATTATTTCGCATATGCGATAATTCGAATTTTCGCATCGCATAATACATATTATGAGATGCAAAATTCGCATGTGCGCTAATGAAATCGCCTTACGAAGATTCGCAACTCAATTCAATCACTAATGTAAGAATGCAAAGCCCTTTGCCTCTGTTCTGGGACGTGCCGATATTCGCCTGTGCGCTAATAAAATCGCCTTACAAAGATTCACGCCTCAATCACTTTCTAGGCAATGTGAGTAAGATCTGAGCTTTTGGACTTTTGGGAATCAATCGAGAAACAGTGGGGGGTGATGACAGTAGTTGACAGAGTACAAATCAATGTAATCTGTAAGGTGGAAACTAAAATAAAAAATACGAATATTCGTAAATCGAATTTTACGAAGTTCTACGTATTCGCGAATATGGTGCTATACTATATGAATGCACAGGCCTTTGCCTCTCTGTTCTGGGGACAAGTGTAGATATTCGCATGTGCGCTAATAAAATCGCCTTACGAAGATTCGCAACTCAATTCAATCACTAATGTATGATTCATACATTAGTGATTGAATTGAGTTGCAAATCTTCGTAAGGCGATTTTATTAGCGCACATGCGAATATCTACACTTGTCCCCAGAACAGAGAGGCAAAGGCCTGTGCATGTGCATTCATATAGTATAGCACCATATTCGCGAATACTTCGAACTTCGTAAAATTCGATTTACGAATATTCGTATTTTTTATTTTAGTTTCCACCTTACAGATTACATTGATCTGTACTCTGTCAACTACTGTCATCACCCCCCACTGTATCTCGATTGATTCACAAAAGTCCAAAAGCTCAGATCTTACTCACATTGCCTAGAAAGTGATTGAGGCGCGAATCTTCGTAAGGCGATTTTATTAGCGCACAGGCGAATATCGGCACTTGTCCCAGAACAGAGCCAAAGGGCTTTGCATTCATACATTAGTGATTGAATTGAGTTGCGAATCTTCGTAAGGCGATTTTATTAGCGCACATGCGAATATCTACACTTGTCCCCAGAACAGAGAGGCAAAGGCCTGTGCATTCATATAGTATAGCACCATATTCGCGAATACTTCGAACTTCGTAAAATTCGATTTACGAATATTCGTATTTTTTATTTTAGTTTCCACCTTACAGATTACATTGATTTGTACTCTGTCAACTACTGTCATCACCCCCCACTGTATCTCGATTGATTCCCAAAAGTCCAAAAGCTCAGATCTTACTCACATTGCCTAGAAAGTGATTGAGGCGCGAATCTTTGTAAGGCGATTTTATTAGCGCACAGGCGAATATCTACACTTGTCCCCAGAACAGAGAGGCAAAGGCCTGTGCATTCATATAGTATAGCACCATATTCGCGAATACTTCGAACTTCGTAAAATTCGATTTACGAATAGTCGTATTTTTTATTTTAGTTTCCACCTTACAGATTACATTGATCTGTACTCTGTCAACTACTGTCATCACCCCCCACTGTATCTCGATTGATTCACAAAAGTCCAAAAGCTCAGATCTTACTCACATTGCCTAGAAAGTGATTGAGGCGCGAATCTTTGTAAGGCGATTTTATTAGCGCACAGGCGAATATCGGCACTTGTCCCAGAACAGAGGCAAAGGGCTTTGCATTCATACAGTATGAATGCAAAGCCCTTTGCCTCTGTTCTGGGACAAGTGCCGATATTCGCATGTGCGCTAATAAAATCGCCTTACGAAGATTCGCGCCTCAATCACTTTCTAGGCAATGTGAGTAAGATCTGAGCTTTTGGACCTTTGGGAAACAATCAATTATATGTGTACTGTAATTTCGTGAAAAAAAAAACGAATATTCGTTTTTACGAATATATAGCACTATATTCGAAATATTCGCGAAATCGCGAAGTTGCGATATTCGCGGAAAAAATTCGCTTTTCGAATATTCGCGCTCAACACTAGTTAAAAGTAAGTGGTTGCTGAGAACCAACATCACAATCATTGCAGACTGGGCCTGGAAAAGAGCCACGGCCACCTGAGAAGAGTCAAGGTTATTCATAAAGTCCTGCTCTCCTGCCCGCCTGCTGATGATTGACAGTCTTCTACCTAGTTTTCTCCCTTTCTCTCTAGGAGAGAACTGCTGATCGTCAGCAGATGGGCGAGGAGAGCAGGAGATTATGAATAACCATGACTCTTCTCAGGTAGATTTGACTCTCTTCAAGGCCCGAGCTGCAATGATTATGATGCTGGTTCTCAGCAACCACTTACTTTTAGCTCATGAGTGACACATCGCCGAAATCAGCATTTCTGTCACTATTTTATGATGCCCTCAGTGAGGGAAGCATAAAGTTGATGAAAGATTCCCTTTAAGAATATGAAAATACCTAAATATTACTTTATTACAAAATATTCCCAAATATCTTTCATTAGTTATAATGGCTCGTTTTGTCTAGGGCGCAATCAGGGGAAATAAAATGGCCGCCGTCCTATTATCCACACAAAAACCTGTCCTAATCACACATCGGGACAAGATACTTCACAAGACAGAGGTAAAGAGCTGCCTCATCCTCCTCTCTGCTCTGCTTGTCAGGGATTATGATCCTTAATACAGATGATAAGTACTTTAACTGAATCTCTGTAGGAATGAAGTTAATAAGGAGACCTGAAGTACAGAGAGGACGGACAGGACAGACTGTGATAATGTGGGGCTGTGTAGTGGAGACTGCATACAAGTGCTGCTGCTCATTATCCACTACCCACCTCATCTCTGTACTTTGTCTCCTCATGAACTCCATTTCCACAGAGATTCACCTGAAGATCATATTAAACCGTATTCAGTATGATAATTTCTGACAAGTAGAGCAGAGAGGAGGATGAGACAGCTCTTTACCCCAGTGTTATGAAGTAACTTGTCCTTGTAATTAGGACAGGTATTGTGTATAGTAATAGGATAGTGGACATTTTATTTCTTCCAATGATTGCTCCCTAGACAAAAAGAGCCATTAGTCATATACAGTTGCAAGAAAAAGTATGTGAACCCTTTGGAATTATATGGATTTCTGCACAAATTGGTCATAAAATGTGATCTGATCTTCATCTAAGTCACAACAATAGACAATCACAGTCTTCTTAAATTAATGACACACACAGAATTGAATGTTACCATGTTTTTATTAAACACACCATGTAAACATTCACAGTGCAGGTGGGAAAAGTATGTGAACCCCCTAGACTAATGACATCTCCAAGAGCTAATTGGAGTGAGGTGTCAGCCAACTGGAGTCCAATCAATGAGATGAGATTGGAGGTGTTGGTTACAGCTGCCCTGCCCTAAAAAAAAACATACACCAGTTCTGCGTTTGCTTTTCACAAGAAGCATTGCCTGATGTGAATGATGCCTCGCACAAAATAGCTCTCAGAAGACCTACGATTAAGAATTGTTGACTTGCATAAAGCTGGAAAGGGTTATAAAAGTATCTCCAAAAGCCTTGCTGTTCATCAGTCCACGGTAAGAGCACTCCTGCTACTCTCCCTAGGAGTGGCCGTCCTGTAAAAATGACTGCAAGAGCACAGCGCAGACTGCTCAATGAGGTGAGGAAGAATCCTATAGTGTCAGCTAAAGACTTACAAAAGTCTCTGGCCTATGCTAACATCCCTGTTAGCGAATCTACGATACGTAAAACACTAAACAAGAATGGATTTCATGGGAGGATACCACAGAGGAAGCCACCGCTGTCCAAAAAAAAACATTGCTGCACATTTACAGATGAAACCAAAGTTGAGTTGTTTGGAAGAAACACACAACACTATTTGTGGAGAAAAAGAGGCACAGCACACCAACATCAAAAACCTCATCCCAACTGTGAAGTATGGTGGTGGGGGCATCATGGTTTGGGGCTGCTTTGCTGCATCAGGGCCTGGACGGATTGCTATCATCGAAGGAAAAACGAATTCCCAAGTTTATCAAGACATTTTGAAGGAGAACTTAAGGCCATCTGTCCAACAGCTGAATCTCAACAGAAGATGGGTGCTGCAACAGGACAATGACCCAAAGCATAGAAGTAAATCAACAACAGAATGGCCTAAACAGAAGAAAATACGCCTTCTGGAGTGGCCCAGTCAGAGTCCTGACCTCAACCTGATTGAGATGCTGTGGCATGAACTCACGAAAGCGATTTACACCAGACATTCCAAGAATATTGCTGAACTGAAACAGATCTGTAAAGCGGAATGGTCAAAAATTACTCCTGACTGTTGTGCACGTCTGATCTGCAACTACAGGAAACGTTTGGTTGAAGTTATTGCTGCCAAAGGAGGTTCAACCAGTTATTAAATCCAAGGGTTCACATACTTTTTCCACTTGCACTGTGAATGTTTACATGGTGTGTTCAATAAAAACATGGTAACATTCAATTCTTTGTGTGTTATTAGTTTAAGCAGACTGTGATTGTCTATAGTTGTGACTTAGATCACATTTTATGACCAATTTGTGCAGAAATCCATATCATTCCAAAGGGTTCACATACTTTTTCTTGCAACTGTATCTTATGAAAGGTATTTGGGAATATTTTTATAATAAAGTAATTAGAGATGAGCGAATCGAAGTTGGCGAAGTGGAATTCGATCCGAATTTCAGAAACATTTGATTCGCACCGAATCCAAATTTCCTTACTCTTCATGGTAACGAAACACTTTTTTTCCTAAAATGGCTGCTGCATGTGTTAGGACATGGAGCAAGGAACTCTGGGAACAAGGGATCAACCACAATACCATGCATGCAGCCAATCAGCAGTCAGCCAGCCCTGTGATGTCACAACCCTATAAATATCCTCAGCCATCTTGGATTCAGCCATTTTCCAGTGTACTTAGTGCAGGGAGAGACGTCAGCAGGCGCTAGGGACAGTGGTAGAAGAGACTTTAAAACTTTCATTTTTCTGTTCAGGGAAATGATAGGGAGCAATCATTCCACAGTATTGAAGCAGAACAGGGTTCAGTAGGAAAGTTTACAGCATTGGTAATAGGAACAATCCTATTACACCTTGCTGCACTGACTGCAGATCCAAATTGCCATTATACAGCTCTGTAATTCCAGCAAACCGTTGTGGTAATGTGAACAGTGCTGAAAGGTGTGTTGTCCCACTTCAGGTATCTCAGATATGTGAGACAGATAAAATCCAGAGAGTGGCAGTAGTCTCAGCAAAGCATAGTTTGCTATGACATTTTTGTATACATTTTCTGGGCTGGATTTCACTTGGACTGGTGGCTAGGCTTGGTAAAGGGAGTTCCCAGTCCACACCCTTCCAGTATGGGTTTTCCTTTCTACCTGAGGTGATCGCAGGTGAGGCCTGCTGTAATCAGGCTGGCATAAAGCGCCTCAGAGTAGGTCAGTCTGAGGAGGGAGAGGGAGACAGTTTTGTGAAGCAGAGGCTCTGTGTGTGGTCTCAGTCAGGAGGACTGAGGGGCCACAAGGCTTTAAATAGCCTGAGGTTTGGAGGACCACACTTCCCCAAAAGGTACTGGAGTTGCCACAGCCTTGAGGCTGCAGTATTGATGATGGCTGAGGAAAGCCGCATATGTTGTCCATGTGTGAACTGAGCTCTATGAGTGAGATAGGGACGTATTTTGTTTAGGTAGCGCCTAGACGGGCAGGAGTTTATTTGTGTTTTAAGTGTTGGCGGTGCGGGAACCTTACCCCACCCAGTGATGTATAACTGGACTATCCTTTTATGGGAAGAGTGTCAAAATAAATGCACAGTTTGGACATGAAAATCCGTTGTCTGGTGAGATATCTGTGAGTGTGATCCCCTGAAAAGAGACGATCCCTTACACCGTTCTTGTTATTGGGGTGCAAGTGCCCTTGTGCAGTGCAGTTATATGTTCTAAAGCATTTTTGGCTTGTATTAGTGGGAAAAAAGGGCTTTTTAGCCATTGTGTGTTGAAGTGAGAAAATTACAGCCCTTTTCGGCATGTATTAGTGGCACAAAAATATATATTATTTGTCGTTCAGCGGTGCAGTTATATGTACTAAAGCCTTTTGTGGCGTGTGTGGGGGTTTAGCTCTTCTCCGGGGTCATTCTCACAGATACGGCTTCAGGACACCAGGTTTCAGGTCCAAACAGTGCATTTATTGCGCCTCAGCAAACCCAACATAAATACAAAATAAACACCTGCCCGGCTGGGCTCTAACTAAACATGAAGTTCCTGACTCACCTAAGTCACAGTCCACACCCTGTGAACCCATGCGGCTTTGTCAGCCAATGTCCCACAGCCTCCTGGCTGCTCCCACAACAATGTCTCCTTGGGGATAGAGGTCTCTCAGCCTTCTCGGCTCAGACCACACAGAGCCACTCCAGCCTTCTGTGTGCAAGTCCCCACCCCCTCTCACTCTGAGGATTCCTTTATCCCCAGGTGATTACTGCACCTGGTCTTTCTTCAGACCTGGCGATTCTGAGGGAAGACACAGCAAATCCTGCCATATATCTCCCCTAACAACCATGAGGCATGTCCCTGCCTCACATGTGTATAAGTGGCAAAAAATAAGTGCCTATTTGCCGTTCTGCGGTGCAGTTATATGTTTTAAAGCCCTTTTTGGCGTGTATTAGTGGCAAAAACATATATATTATTTGCCATTCAGCGGTGTAGTTATAAGTTGTAAAGCCTATTGTGGCGTGTGTAAATGGAAAAAAATAAGGGTCTATTTGCCCTTAAGCTGTGCAGTTATATGTTCTAAAGGAGTCGCAGCGAGAGGCCTGAGTTCCCGGTGTCATCTAGCAGCCGTGTCTTGACCAGCAACCCAGCAGTTCTTGAATGTTCACTCGGTCATCCACTTCGTCCCAAGTGACATCAGACACCCCCAACCAAGAGTCGGTCGGTTCGTCAGACACAACCCTTAGTTGGCATGGCCCGGGAGCAGGGCCTGTGCCCTCACCTGTCCTCAACCTGCCTCTGTCCTTTTCTGTTCCCTCAGCTAGAGAAGTACTATGTGCTGTTTGCTCAGCTTCTCTATACAGTGAGGACGAGCTACTAGAGGACAGTCAGCAGCTAATGCCCAGCCAAGATCCGGAGGAGACATCTACAGCTTCCTCCGGTAGGTGGGCAAGTAGTGATGAGGAGACTGGTGTGGGAGCTGGTGTTGCGAGCGGGTCAGGATCCTGGCGGCGGCGCCAGCAAATCGCTAGTGTGGCCGGGAGTCAGCAGGATGGCAGCAGTGGGAGGTCGGGAGCCAAACGTCCCCGGGGTAGACCACCCATTTTTACAGGAGCCTACCTGCCCGGGAAGTAGTGGTGCAGGGGTTCACGGAAGCAGCGGTGGTATCAATCAGTCAGTGTGGAGTGTTGGGGGTAAAATCACCTACTCGGCGGTGTGACAGTTTTTTTTTTTTTAAGCCACCGAAGGAGGTGAACATGGCCATTTGTAGAATCTGTGGGCAGAAGTTGAAGCATGGCCAGGATGCCAATGTTGGCATCACGGTCCTTCGTCAACATATGCAGCGTCACCATAAAGTGGTCTGGGAGAACCGTGGCTCCAATCTGGTGGTTAAGCCTGCCACAGCAACCGCTGCATCACCCAGTGGCACGCACCCAATTTCAGGCAGTCAAGGCTCCACCACCTCAGCCGAAGGGAGCTGTCTGTCCTTCCCATCATCTGCTGGTCCTGATGCTCCTGCTCCTCGCCCTCCAACTCCTCATCAGTCATTCCGTCAGCAATCGATCACCGAAGTGATTGCCAAGAGACAACAGTATGCGTGCAGTCATCCAACGGCGCAGAAGCTGAATGTGCTCCTTGCCAAGTTGCTGGTGCTGCAGTCCCTCCCTTTCCAAGTGGTGGACTCTGAACCTTTCAGAGAACTGATGGCTTGCGCCGAGCCGAGGTGGAGAGTTCCAAGCCGTCATTTCTTTGCCAAAAAGGCAGTAACAGCCCTGCACACGTATGTAGAACAGAAGTGGGCCAGTCCTTGAGCCTGTCGGTGTCTGCCAAAGTGCATGGCAGAGCCGACGTGTGGAGCTGTAACTATGGTCCTTTACAGCCCACTGGGTAAATGTGGCTTTCTTTGCAATAACTAAAATTTGGAACCATGGTGACTGACAACAGTAAGAACATGGTGTTTGCGCTGCGTCAAGAAGGGCTGAGCCATGCGCCCTGAATGGCGCACGTGTTAAATCTGGTTGTCAAGCGTTTCCTGAAGTCTTCCACCCTTCTGCAAGACATCCTAAAAATGGTCAGGAAACTTTGCATGCACTTCAGCGACTCGTACACCACAAAGCATACCCTCCTTGATCTGCAGTGGCAGAACGGCATCCCCCAACATAGGCTGATATGCAACATTTCCACCCGTTGTAATTCCACCCGCCATATGTTAGACCAAGTATACGAACAGAGAAAGGCCATAAACGATTTCTTGATTATCCAAGTGGACAGGAGTACTCTGTTGTGTAACTTAAAGTCAGCCAGTGGCAGCTCATGTGTGACACCTGCCATTTGCTCAGGCCCTTTAAGGAGGACACGTTTGTCATTCCCCAGGACTATGGGATGAACAACATCATTCCACTGCTTCATGTCCTGGAACAGATGATGATAAATCTGGCTGGTCAGGGCACTGGAGAGGTGGCTCCTAGATCTCACAGCAACATGAGCCCTGTGGGGGCTGAACTGGAGGAGGAGGAGGACATTGGAGCACAAGCAATGTGTAGCGAAATGGGTGGCGTTTCTACACAGGTGACTGGAGAGGAGGAGCAGGAGCAGCCAGAGGAGCTACAGGACGATGAGGAAGACAAAGCAGAGTGTAGGAACTATAAAGCAAATGCTTTATATAAAAGAAAGGATCAAAGTAAAAAATTTAAAAGGGAATTGATCCTAGAGGTCGACATATAAAACACCTCAAAAAGATTTCGGCATTAATTTAATTATATTGTGCAATCAATAAAACATGGTACAAGCGTCTATGCAAAAATCTAAATGATTTATTATACAATAACTTAGAATACAATCAAAGCTTAATCAATATAAAATTCAATAATATGCAATAACACGCGGTAATATGTAGTGCCCTAAATTCGCCACTAGATGGCTCTAACACAAATACCAGCGGTTGTATTACATTTTATGTTTGAGAGGTAATAAGGAATGTATTACCTCTCAAACATAAAATGTAATACAACCGTCTCGACCACAATTATGAGATATACTCTAAGTTGACACAGTAAACTCAATAGTGATTAGGGTAGATGCGAACCCTTGCTCTGCTCAAACTATGACCAATCTCTGATATCGGGTAGTATTGCGACACAACTTATAAATGATCAGGCCTCATATTGATAATAATAATTAAAAAACGTATTTATATAGCACAACCATATTCCGCAGACCTTTACAAATTCATAGGGTTCATGTACAAAACAAAACTAACTGGCTAATATTCAACTGAAACACTAGGAGTCAGGGCCCTGCTCGCAAGAGCTTACAATCTATGAGGAATTGGGGGTGACATTTAGCCATTATTGAACTGACAGGAGTGGTGCCGGCCCATCTGCTTTGAGTTTGGGACTACTAGAGGATCAACTTCAGGCCAGAGGAGTTGATTATGGATTGTGAATATTCCAATCTGAGAGTTTCTACGATATCAATATTAGATCTTTTATTCAGTAATATGCATCTTTACTGAATAGTAATAATATTGATGTAACACTTTTAACTTTATACATCCGCACTAAAGCGGGAGTTACTAAATATCAGGCCAATTAATTCAATCAATACTACACATAATAAAGTTCTATATTTCCCGAGAATGCAGATGATATGCAGAGTCTATTGGAAGTCAGCTCTAAAGTCCGTTCTGATCATTGGGATTTATTCTACTGGGGTGTCCCTTCTTTCTTTTTTCTCCCTATCTCTTTTCTTCTCCCTCCTGTATGTGGTTTATTATCCCAAAAAATATCCGTTAGACACACCTTTCTAGCTTGGAGTTTTCCAGTCATTGTCAGTTAGGCGTGTACATAGGATAATGACTGTGATATCACTATCACCCAAAATGCATTCCTGCTGTTGGTATAATGTTACTTCTTTATACCTAGGTGGCACTATTGCATAAGCTATTAGCATCATTACAAGTAAGGGTTAGATGTCCAGGTCTGACTTCATCTTACATTCCATACACATAACATATGTAATCCTAAATCAGAGCTACAGGGATTAACTTTAACACATGTACCAATTAAAGCATAGACATTAAGGTACCAGTTTAGACATCTCCCAAACTATCAAATTTATGGTATTGATAAGAATATAATAGACCTTGTACTCTCACAGACATGTGTGTCTCCCCTGTCACTTCAACAAGTGATTAATTGTTAGTTAAAATAACACCGCCTTCCCTGAACGGAGACACATTAACAAATTCTATACTTAACCCCTTAGGGACCGGGCTTATTTTCACCTTAACCCCTTAAGGACTCAGCCCTATTTCACCTTAAGGACCAGGCCATGTTTTGCAAATCTGACCAGTGTCACTTTATGTGGTGATAACTTTAAAACGCTTTGACTTATCCAGGCCACTCTGAGACAGTTTTTTTGTCACATATTGTACTTCATGACACTGGTAAAATGAAGTAAAAAAAAAATCATTTTTATTTATAAAAAAATACCAAATTTACCCCCAAAATTTTAAAAATACCAAATTTCCAAGTTTCAATTTCTCTACTTCTATAATGCATAGTAATATAGTAATACCTCTCAAAATAGTTATTACTTTACATTCCCCATATGTCTACTTCATGTTTGGATCATTTTGGGAATGATATTTTATTTTTTGGGGATGTTACAAGGCTTAGAAGTTTAGAAGCAAATCTTGAAATTTTTCCTAAATTTTCAAAAAACTCAAAGACAAGGATAAGGATTTGAATTGGGCCTCACAGGCGTGCCTCAGCTGGAGGTACCGATAGAAACATGTATGGGGCAGATTGTATTCCCTGCGAAGGCTCTTAAATGAACAGAAGACCCCATCCACATACAATTGAGTAAGGTACTTCACACCCTTTTGGGGCCAAAATTCATAGTCAGATAAGTGAAACAGTTCTTGCAACTGACTGTTGCGCCACAATGATATATACGGGGACCAGGTAGCACTCCCCTCACCCTCAATGTGCGTCACCACAAACTGCTTCCAAGCCATCACCACTGCAGCCATCGCTTCAGTGTAGTGCAAGGCTGTGGTCCCTCCCTCCCGATACACCAGGTTAGCCAATGCCTCATAGGAACCCACCAGAGCCGCCTCAAATACCACTGCAGGATTATTGGCATCCACCCTAATCCACCAAGAGGCATACACTAATTGGGCAGCGATGTAGTACAAGTACATATCTGGTAATCTCAGACCCCCTTGATTATATAAGGCTTTCAAGGATTTCCTAGCAATGCGAGGGGACTGGTGTTTCCACAGAAACAGGGAAAAAAATCTTATCTAGGGAAGCAAAGTGGAGATCTTTGTGGGAGCTGCTCTGTAAAGATATAAAAGTTTCGGTAATAAGGCCATTTTTATCATATTTTCTCTACCTATTAATTTTCCCAAGCTTTCAGTTTACGCGTAATATACTCCATGGTGGGCACTATATTAAGCAGATAAAACTGCCTGCGATCTCTGTGTATCCTGATCCCCAAATAGACAAAGCATTCAACTACTCTTAAACGTGACAAGGGCGTTATATCTTGGGGGTCCATTTTGTCTATTAGGCAGAGACTAGATTTACTCCAGTTAACCCTAACGCCCGAGTATTTCCCAAAGCTATCTATGATATCCAATAGTGCTTCCAAGGAAGGACCAGCATCAGCTAGATAAACCAGCAGGTCATCGGCATAAAGCGAGATCTTTTCCTGCATTCCCGCTATAGACCATCCCTCAATCAGACCCGATCCATTAACTAATTGGGTAAGTTGTTCCATAACTAGGGCGAATAACATAGGTGATAAGGGACACCCCTGTCTAGTACCTCTATGAAGGCCAAAGAGGCGTGACAGATACCCATTAACTCTAACCCTTGCCATAGGGGCCTGGTATAGTAACTGTACCCACCTTATGAAGAACTGGGGGAAGCCTAGACAGCGCAATATCTCCCACATAAAATTCCACCGAGTCGAATGCCTTTTCATTATTGTGAGAGGCAATCACCCGGGAACTCGCGTTATCATGTGAGACCTGTAAATTGGTAAACAGTCTTCTAAGATTAATATCAGTTGTCTTACCCAGCATAAAACCAGATTGATCCGGATCAATCACTGACAAAATTACATCTCTGAGACGTCTAGCGAGAAGTTTAGCTAGGATTTTCGGATCTACATTCAAAAGGGAGATTGGTCTATAGGAGCTGCACTGGAGGCTTCCCAGGTTTGTGGATTACCACAATAGTCGCCTCCATGAATGATGGGGGCAATCCGTTGCACTCAAAGGCGTAGTTAAAGAGTTTCAACAACCGCACACTTTGTTTGTCTATATCTGTCTTGTACCATTCTACCGGGAAACCATCCGGACCAGGAGACTTCCTCACCATCATGCATTCTATCGCCGTCCTGACTTCCCCCACCTCAATGGGAGCATCCAGAAAAGATCTGTCTGCGTGGGAAAGAGGCGTAAGCTGGATTTTCTTCAAAAACTCCTGAATGTCATTAGCTATGTAAGGCGATCTAGAGGTATATAGGTCAGAATAATAACAGGCAAATTGAGTACAAATATTGCCTGGTTGGGAAAACTGGGTTCCCTCCGCATTAGTAATAAGGGAGACCACTGTCTGAGGATTTTCTGTTTTCGCAAAATAAGCCAAAGCTCTCCCATTTTTATCCCCTTCCGAGAACACTACTTGTTTCTGATACAATAGCTTCTTCTGAGTATAATCTAGAACAAGGGTACTCAACTGGCGGACCGCGGACCGCGGCCGCCAGTTGACCGGAGCCCGGCCATTCTTCAGAGCGCTCCTCCTCTCCTGCACACTGTATCGTGGAGGAGCTTACCGGCGCACTTCTTCCTGCTTCAGGGGCGCAGTGAGAGATGGCTCCCTCCACATGCAGGCACCAGTGCTTTCATCTGGCACCTGCACATGGAGGGAGCTTTCTCCCTCAGTGCGCTCACAGGTCCCTCCTCCCCTGCAGCAGCGGCAGCACGTAAGGGAGCTTCAAGCTCCGAAGGACACTTACGTGCTGCTGGAGAGGGGAGGGACATCACCGCTGCCACCAATGAAATTAATGTCCCATTTGGGAAGGAAGGGGGGCGTAGAGAGGGCTAAAGAGAGGCGGGAACACGTCACTGACTGCAGGAAAGGACTCCAATCAGTGTTGTGTTCCCATCTCTCCTGGGCCTTCTTTAATATTAAAGGTAAACTGATTAAATTAAGTGATAAAGCCCCATCAAACCATGATAGTTTTGTTCCGCATCCAATTCCCATTATTGGGGGATTGGATGCGGACCCCTTAGTTTCAATGGAGCGGAAAAAGATGCAGACAGCACACAGTGTGCTGTCAGCATCTCTTGTGGCCCCATTGTAATTAAGGGGCTGCATCCAATCCCCCAATAATGGGAATTGGATGCGGAACAAAACTATCATATGTCTGTTCTGTGGCTTGGGTTGCCACCCGGCCAGTAGTTCACCAGCAAGGCTGCTATTTTAGTTCCCTTGCCGGTGCCAGAATTTTCCTGTAAGGACTGTTAGGGTACTTTCACACTTGCAGCAGGACGGATCCGACAGGCTGTTCACCCTGTCAGATCCGTCCTGCCGCTATTTCGCCGGACTGCCACTCCCCATTGACTATAGCGGGAGTGGAGCTACGGCACAGCATGGCACGTACTTTTAGTCTGGCGGCCTCTCACCGTGCTGCGCCGCAGCTCTGCCCCCATCCCCATTATAGTCGATGGGCACAGAGCAGTGGCACAGCGAAGTAGTGGCAAGATGGATCTGACAGGGTGAGCAGCCTGTCGGATCCGTCCTGCTGCAAGTGTGAAAGTACCCTTACTAATGAGCGCTTCCATCATGGAACACCCATTAGTGCAGCCTTTACCTCCACCGCTACTTGTGCTAGTAAAAATTTAAATAAAATTACGGTACCTCCACCTCCATTTGCTCACGCTGTGGAGAACACCCCCTGACTAGAAGCTCAGGACAGGACCTACAAGACGTCATCACGTTGGAGCACCTGTCCTGAGCTTGCAGTCAGCAGCGAATGTTCACTGCAGCCAGGTGAATGCAATTTTTTTATTTATTTTTTGCTAAAGCAGAGAAGGGGGGCACTAATGGGGGCATTACTCTTACTGGGGGCACTAATGGGGACATTATTCTTACTGGGGGCATTATTCTTACTGGGGCACTAATGTGGCCATTGCTAATTCTGGGACTTACCCGGGGCGCTCCACTGTAACGTCAGAGCGCCCCACGCGCATGGATCACATGATCGCATGGCATCTTTACTGTTGGCGTTCAGCTCGGACCTTCACCTGACTGCAGACCCAGGTGTGTGGACCTTTAATAAAACTAGTTGAGTACCCCTGATCTAGAAGATGAAGATGATATCTCCTCTGGGCCTCTTCCCAATCTCTTCTGGTCTGAGGGCAAGGATTCTGAGTATAATCGTTTTCTTTGTTAGCTATTTCTTCTTCTAATTTGGTCCTAGTACTTACTAATTCTTTCCTATGCGAGGCAATGGCATGTATAAGTGCGCCGCGCTGCACCGTTTTAAAGGCCTCCCATTCAACAGTAGGATTAGCTGACCCTTCATTGGAAGCCCAATAATCAGTTGCTCCCTCAAGAGCTGCACATCCCAAACTTAGGGCTAGCAATCCCTGCTATTTCAAAGAGACCCAAGAAACATATACTAAACAGTCCCCAATTTAAAACCTGAGAACATATAAATCCACAGTAAGTGAAGACGTTCAGACCATCTTCAGCTCCCGCAGATAATTTGGACATCCGTACGGTGCACCATTTCATTGAGGCTTAGGGGGCCCTGGAAGCTCAGCCTCTGCCGTCAAGCCAGTCCGAGGCCTCCTCTGGAGTAGTAAAGAATTTAACAAAGTCACCATCCTGGATCCTTAAGCGAGCTGGATACAGCATAGCATAACGTAGGCCCTTTTCCCTCAGGCGAGCCCTGACCACAGAGAACTGGCATAGCATTTTTTGGCCCTCCGATGAAAAGTCCAGATAGAACAAGATCCTGGAGTTTTCAAATCTAATATCTTGTATCTGACGGCCAGGATAGTATCGCGGTCCCGATAATTCAGAACTTTTAATATGAAAGGGCGCACCGGAGCACCCGGCGGCAAGGGTTTGGTAGGTATTGTGCGCTCTCTCAATGACAAATGTGGTGGAAAGATCTATGGGATCCAGACATTTTTTAATAAGTTGCTCTACAAAAATCTCAGGCGACTGACTCTCAACCCTCTCGGGTAGGCCCATATTACGTATGTTATTTCACCAATTACGGTTTTCGGCATCATCCACTTTTGCTTGCAAGGTCTTCACCTGTTGCTGCAGGGCTCTGACGTGATTTTCTCCCAAGTGAGCCACGTCCTCCACCTCACGCAATCTCCTCTCCACCTCAGTGGTTCTGTCACAGATTTTATCAATGTCATGCCTAAGACAGGTGAGGTCAGACTGTAGGTGGTCAATTTTAACTGTGAGGGTGGACTGACACTGCGTGTCGGTTTGACTCATTATGCCCACCATTAATTTAGGAGGAATGGGCCCACCAGAAACACCCGTCTTGCGGTCCATGTATATGCTTCTTAAAATGGGGTGCCAGAAGAAGGCTCTCACCCCTCAGACCCCCCTGGAGCAGGCGATCTCTAGGTCAGTCAGTCCAAGCTCCACTGAAATCAAGGCGCAGTGTAAAAGGGACCCAGCTACTCCTAAGGGCCTCAGTAGTAAGAAATAGTACAGCCAATGTGAAGTAGAATCCCAGCAGCCTTCCCCCAGTACCTGTTGAGGATACGCTGGCAGCCGAATCTTCAGCTTTTGGTGACACCAGACAAGTAAGCGCAGGCTTCAGCTAGGTAGATTCAGGTAGGGACCCAAACTAATGATGCTAGGGCCACTGGTCAGCCCCACTGGTTCACAACCCCTTTCACAGCCCAGGATCTAACAGCACTGGTGTCATCCACTCACCGCGACAGCTCAGGCAGGTCTCGGCATGCACGCCCGATCTGTGTCCTGTACCCGCACGGCTGCGATCCCCAGCAAGCCACAGCTCAGAGTTTCAGGGGGCACCACGAGGAGGGAGTCGGGGGAATCGACCTACCCGCTTATCAGCAGTTACAGTTCCGCGAGCCCGGAGAGGAGACAAGCGCCGCCAGCCAGAGTCACACGGATCCAAGATGGCACCGGAAGCTGCAGAGTGAAGGCCAGTGGCAGGCTCTATCAGGTAACGAGACCCAGGCGACTGAAAATATAGCCTCCAGACAGCTCAGTTTTGCTGAAATAACAGCAGACCGGTACTTTAGTGCAGAAAATAGCACGGATGACCAGGATAAGCACAGGATAATGGAGGAGCCGATGCCAGAAGCGTCCTCACTCCATGCCAGTTAGGCAACGCTCCCAGAAAGCCACTTTAATACAGAAAGTATATTGTAAAACCATATTTGCTTGAATTGGAGTACCATTTTAACATATATATATATTTTTACATTTCTTAGGATTGATATTCTTTTTGCATGAGGGTCAGCTAAAGCGGCATCACTTTATTAATATTTGTATGACTCACAGAATTAAATTTGTGTTGAAAATGGTAGCTTGGCATTATCATATGCCATTGTTAATTTTAACATGTTTGCACTTGTTTAATAAATTTGTTCCAGTGGCTCAACCAATAGGAGGTGTCTACACCAGCTATACACTCGCTGGTTCTCTGTGGTAAAGTAACTCACGCCAAGCTGCATATATGCCAGTCTTTTAGTGGCAGATCAAAGTGACAGCTCCTGATCATGTGGGACGCTGGAAAGGTAGAGCCGGTCACGTTTAGCGGCCATTGCAATCCAGCCTTATTCCGTATACAGACATTTTTCGTTATCATTAGGATTGGTAATGTAATTGCAAGTGTGTTACAACTGCATAAGTGCTTTATGTGTTCTTTATGAACAGCTGCTACAAATATAAAACAAATGCTAAGCTGCCATAGAAGAGACATTTATTTTCTAACACAGTATTAGGGCTGTTTCACACGATGCGTGGCATCCGCTCCGTGAAAGAGTGCCAAGACCCGATGGAGACTGCAGAGGCACGGAGCATTAACATGACTGATAATGCTCCGTGCCTCTCTGTGACCTCTTTACTACGAAATCACAGTTGTCACTGTGATTTCGTAGTAAAGAGGTCACAGAGAGATTTCGTAGTAAAGAGGTCACAGAGAGGCTCATGTGAAACAGCCCTTAGTATATATACCAGCGGACCTTTAAACCCTACACAAGGGGCTACAAAAGCTATATTGGACATTCAGTTGCAAGTCTTGTTACAACTACATTAGTAATTTATATACCTCTATGAACAGCTGCTAGAGTTATATACGAATACTATGCTGTTATAGAGTAGTTATTTATTATCTCTAACATGGTACCAATATAATTATCTTCTCTAACACAGTATTAATATATATACCAGCTGATCTTTTACCTCTATATTAGATGCCGTGGTAGCTATATTGGATACCAGCTCATTATCATTACTACAATAACTGGACTGTTATCCAATGTAGTGGTTATTGTTCTAATATCTATTTACACTATTATATGAGATATTAGCACATACATTTTTATCCTTTGGTTGAATAATCATATACATGGGATTTGTATGAAATGTACTGTAGATTTGCACCCTCATAGAATAGAAGGTTATCAGACCCACCACTGTTTCGTAACTATGAGGCTGTAAATTATGGGTATTCGTGGACAACTGTCTTATCCTATATTTTGTATTAATGTAATTTTGTCAATAAGTTTTATATTTTATTTTATTGAATTTTAAAATTGCCAATTTGGGAATCAATTATTTATTTATGTATGATCTCTTATTTGAGGATTCTGTGCAACATCCGATAACTGAGTGCCCTCCAAAATATTTATTCCACATTTTTTGTAATTGTTTATTGCAAGGCCAAAAAAATGAACGCCATCTACACAAGTATGGAAGTGTACTTCTGAACGTCAAGTATTTTGCGTGATCAAAGGAAAAGAGCTAATCTCCAAATAGCCTCCTTAGAAATAAAATTAAAATTATTTACATTGCTCTTAAGCAGCCCACTCATCTCTGGCTCTGTTTTAATGACCTGACTGTAATAGAGCTGATGCATCCTGTGATTTCTCATCTGTATCATCCAATATGTCCTTTCTTTAAAGTCTGTTCCAGGAAATGTTCTTTTTTACACAGTCCCTGTATTGCAGTTGTTACAGCCTGATGTGTACCTCGAGAAAAGCAATTCAATTGCACTATGTACTTTAAAATTTAAAGGTGCTGCCGGGTTTAGAGAAGTCATTTTCAAATATTCTGTAAGGGAATTCTGAGTTAATGGAATCGGTCTCTTGTTCAGGACCATCAGAAGAAATTAGCTGCAAAGAGCTTAGCTCTCTATTTGTCTGTCTCTCTCTGAAGGACCCATCATATTGGAACATTACATAGCCCAGTGATTTCAGTGGTCATCATGCAATGCTCCATTTTCCCTGCGGTGGCACTGTAGGGGAAATGAACACTTGTGGCTTGATTCCTCAGCAGATTGCATCTGATCACTGGTGAAACAACCTGTAATCATCTTATTTTTGGACGACCCTTCTTACTAAAATAAATTGTAAATAGTGGACAACCCTTTTAAATAATTACTCATTTGCATAAGGATACTGTATAAATAAAAAGGTAATTTGCCACCTATATAGCATTGTGGAGATCCAAAACTGTTCCCTCTACACTTGCTCGCTTCCTGTAAAAGTGACAGTTCTTACTAACAAAGATAACTAGGTTCTGAGGACCCCCAAAGTCCGACAGATCTCTGAATGGTAACCTCTGGTATAGAAGAATCAACAAAATTAAGCAACTATAAGACTCAATATGAAAAACTATATTCTTTTGTGCTGTTGCCTGTTTCAATTGTGTGGTTTTAGATATATTGCCTTTTGAATGGATTACCCCATTCGGGACAACCATATTTTAGGTCGCATGTCCCCCTGCCAGAAAGCAGGTGCAAGGGCTGTAACTGCAGCGAGCCACCATTATTATCAGTTGGTTGCCATACAAATTCTCATTTTCAGTGCAGCTGTCCTGGCAACATTGCATCGAAATGTAACAGCCTGTGTCCGTATCCTACTTATGAGGCTATGGACCTCAAAAGCAGGACTACAGTAGGATATTGGCTCACAGTTATGGTATATCTCGTCCGGAACAAATTCAGTAATATGGCTATAAGAGAATATGATGCCGAGGCTCACATTTGTATTCCGTCAGGGTATTATAGAATAGCATTTTACATCTCTGTTCTTGCCGTCAAAATTGGTATTACCCTTATGGACCTCATTATAACTGTTTCAGCTTTACAAAATAATAGAATAACCTGAGCTAAAACCTTTTTTTGGACTCTACACCGAGGTGCACTCGAGGAGGGTTTCCAGTTGCCCTGAAGCCCCCCTTTCTTACTGAGTCCAGTGACTAGAAAACCTCCTTACAAAAACTGGGGGAGATTTATCAGAACTGGTGTAACGGAAAACTGATCTAGTTGCCCATCGCGACCAATCAGACCCCACCTTTCCTTTTTATAAGGCCTACCAAATTATTTGTCTGCATGCTAATGCAGTTCTTTTGGAAAATTAAAGGATCAATGTGATTTGTGCAAATTAGCCAGTTTTCCTTTACGCCAGTTTCGATAAATATCCCCCACTGTGTTTGCCCCCCCCTTTGAGCAACCTATTACCATCATTACAACAGACATAGGGGGACATTTATCAAAACTGGCGCATCCATACGCTAGTCTTTATCTCCCTGCACTGGCGTGAGGTGCAACTTTACAAATTTAAAGGAAAAGCAGGCTCATCTCTGCTGTGCACCAGAAACTGAAGTCTTTTCTGGCAAAAGTTATAGTAAATGCAGCTTCACCTAAGCCCACCCTTTTTTTTTCTCTCCACCTAAAAATTCATAAATTATGGTGCACATACGGCGTGCCCCATAATGTGTGACTTTTTTACACCACAATAGTGGCATAATTAGCTCAATAAATGTCCCTCATAGTGTATGGTCCATCCTTCTTGTGCAGCCATCTGAAGTGTTATTAGGGACACTATGTGTTCAGGCAGCTCAGGAAATAGTAGATATCAGTAGGGAGCCGCAGCCCTGCCTGCTAAAGGATGCCTAGAGATTCCTTTATGCTATATTGTACCACTGAGTATATAAAAAAGGTCAGTTCAAGTCCTTAGTTTCATACCTGGAAAGTAAAAACCATAACTATCAATCAATTTTCTTTCTACAAATCAATAGTACAAATGACTATGAGAAACTTTGTAATATATCTTATTTGTGAAAATGCTTCTGTGTCCAGTCATCAGGCTCCTCTTGTCCAACTCACACCTTTTTGATCATTCACTCTCTATTCACTGCAAAAAGATATCTACACTACAATATAGGGGAGCAGAATCTCCTCTGTGTGATGTGTACGGGATACATACATCCTAGCAACTAGTCTCTTTCCATTAGCTTAAAGGGAACCTGTCGCGTTGAACATGGTGTTTGAGTTGCAGGCAACTTGTTATAGAGCAGGAGGAGCTGAGCAGATTGATCTATAGTTTTATAGGAAAAGATTCAGTATAACTTATAATTTATCCATTTTAATTCCTGCTCATTCTGGGCTTTGGAGTCCAAGAGGCGGTCCTATCAGTGATTGACAGCCTTCTCTCTATGGCTGTGTATACAGAGATAACAGTCAACCACTGATAGGACCGCCTCCTGGACTTCAAAGCCCAGAGAATGAGCAGGAATATAAATTAATAAATTACAAGTTTTACTGAATCTTTTCCCACAAAATTATAACATTATGTCTGCAACTCAAACGCCATGTTCAATGTGATAGGTTCCATTTAAGGAAAACTGACAATTAGAGTTGGATCCTGGGAAGGGGAAACCTGGTGACCAATGAGGGTAAGGGCTCATTCAGACAGCCTTATGCTGTCTGCAAAAAAAACGGATCCTTTTTTTGTGGATTAGATGCAGACCTATTTACTTCAATGGGGGTCCTTTCCTTCAGTTCTACTGCTCCGCAAAACAATTAAAACATGTCCTATACTGTCAGTGAAAATCAGGACGTGGCTCCATTGAAGTCTATAGGTCAGCAAAAATGCCGAATGCAATCTCTTTTTTTGTGAACTGCTGAACTGTCCGCAGAAAAACGGATCCGCATTTATTACAGAGCATATGGCCGTCTGAATGAGCCCTTAGTCATACTGTAATTACCAAAAAGTGTAATTGCTCATGGACACAAAGGTCAGCTTATGTTGTACTTTAAAAATTAGTTTTTGACTTACTTAGTGCCTCTGAGTTTATATTCTGTCCATGCTCAGGTATTTCACCTGGGTTATCAGTTCAGGAAGGGTAAAAGAGTTGTGTGTCTAATTGTACTTAACTCCTAGAAGAAAAAAAAAGAAAGGAAAAAGATGGAAATGAGACAGCAGTGTAATCCAACGGCAAAATCAGCTGTTTACCGTAGGTCTCAGAAGCCTGCCCACAAGAATGATAAGAATCAGTTTAAAGGGATTCTCTTTCTCCTATAAGGCCTACCAAATGATTTGTCTTCACACCAATGCAATTCTTGCTTAATCATACCTATATCATATTAATTTATTATCAAAACTGCATTGTATAGAGTTACAAGGAAAATTACCTATTGTTTAAATTACGTTTTCGTGTTAAAGGGGTCTTTCTCTTTTTACCTATCCTCAGGTAGGTCATCAATATCATATCAGCAGAAATCCGACTCCCGGAACCCCTACTGATCAGCTATTTGAAGAGAAAGCAGTGCTGATACGAGCGCTATCTTTTCTGCTCTGTTTCCCTGCTCGCCGCAGCAATTTCAGTGGTGAGCAGTGTAATTACAAGTATGGCGTCCTAAGTCACTTCTGTGGGACGGCTCCTGTCTTTTCAAGTGAAACAGAGCACATCGCTGCTTTCTCTACAAACAGCTGATCGGCGTGGGTGCCGGGAGTCGGACCCCTGCAGATATGATATTGATGAAAAGGGGACAACCCCTTAAAATATATTTTTAAAGAAGGCACATGGGCAAAAAATGGAAGCTGCCCATGTGCCTTCCGCAATTTGCGGAACGGAACGGGCGGCCCATTGTAGAAATGCCTATTCTTGTCCACAAAACGGACAAGAAAAGGACATGCTAGATTTTTTTTGCAGGGCCTCGGAACGGAGCAACGGATGCGGACAGCACATGGAGTGCTGTCCGCATCTTTTGCAGCCCCATTGAAGTGAATGCGAACCCGCAAAACGGTCGTGTGCACCAGGCCTTACAATACTATATATCCCCTATATAATAGATAACACAGAATCCACCATTCACAATACGTGATACTACAGCCTCTCTACTTCATCTTGACCTCTGCACAAATCACAGCAGTCAATGAGTCTCCTCCTGTCCATTGTGTCTATAGTCCAAGTGGCTGCTGTAAAGCATATTTCTAAATGCTGTTAACAACAGCTCAGCCAAGGCGGCAGCCCCTGCAATAACTTTCAGGAAATAGAATGAAATACAGCAAATAAAAAAACGGATTTGAAAAAAAGAATGCGTGTCACTATCTGATTTTAACTAGAAGAAATAAATATGACACATTTCCCTTAAGGACAGTTGCCTGATGAGCAATGTCTTTCCTTCAGGATACATTCTATTATCGACTATAATGGTATGCAAATATAATAACTGGTGGAAGAGAAGATGCAGCTTTATTGAGAAGAGTGATGTCATTCCTTGTCTCTGTGTCCGGATGTCATTATGAAAGCACAGATACGTAAAGAGATATTAGTTGGTGAAAAATTAATAGACGTAAAATAGGCCCAGCAGACAGCATCGATTTAAACTAATGTAGTAGCAATCTTCAGAGTGTTTTTCTGGGAAAATGTTTTTTTTTTTCAGATGACCTCTAACACTGAATGCTCAAATGAACCATAATATGTCTACTGCAGCAGCAACAGACATAATAAATGGAACTGCTGAAATGTAGGTGGAAAGTGAAGAACTGTTGCCAAGTTATTAGAAGGCTAAAGAATTATTCATTTCAGGAAGCAAAGAGGACATGACATGAAAACTATATAACTGATATCCTATAAAATATGTATGACCATAAGGAGGCTTGATATACTTTCTCGATGACACCCAGCTGACCGCTTCCATATATAGTAGACAGAACCCAGGTTAATTCTTGGTTTATAGGGTATCCCCATCAAGAAATCAATATATTATGATTTATTTGAGGAGAAGACATCAGCAAGTTGTGTGGCCTAAAGCAGGGATCAGCAACCTTCAGCACTCCAGCTGCTGTGAAACTACAACTCCCAGCATGCACATTTGCTTGGCTGATCTTGTAACTCCCATAGCAATGAAAGGAGTATTCTGGTACTTGTAGTTTTAGACCAGCTGGAGTGTCAGAGGTTGTTGATCCCTGGTCTAAAGGTTATACTTATGTTCAGGAATCTGGAGCCACCCTGTATGCGAATGCGAGAAGTTTAATGCATTGTGCCCTGCGTCCCCTCTAGTGTTGAGCCAACTTGCGTTTTCAAGTTCGGCATACAAGGTTGGTTCGGGTTATCTAAGAATTCCATTATGGATTCCGCTACCACTACGTTGTGCTGCATCCTAAGTGTTCAGGGGCGGACTGGGAACTTTAAGTGGCCTTGAAAAAAAAAAAACTAAATGTGGCCCCAATTTTGTAGGTGGATTCAAATTGACAGAATTTGGTGGGACTACACAAGAAAAAGGGGAAAATATAGGCTGGCAGGGTCAGTAATACCATAGTGCAGCACAGAATACCATCCCAATGAACCAAATACAACAGTGTAGCACAAAATACCTCCCCAGAAGCTGATCCTCTGTAGTGGCCACCAATAGTTGCCACATTCTGTCTTCCTCCTCCTGCAATTGTCTCTAATATTGATACGGAGCAGGAGGCTTAAGAGGTGAGATGTGGTCCACAATACCAAGCCAGCCCTACCTTCAGCATGCTGCCTGGACTTCTTCTAATAATGACCCTATAATTCGCTGAGTAGTAAGTACCCCACCAGTGGAAATGAGAAAGGCTCAAGTGGCCCTATGGGCATCAGCCCACCGGAAAAATTCCCTGTAGGGTCTATGGCGAGTCCACCCTTGGAAGTGTTCTTGAAACTAACATATGTCCCCTGAGGTGAACATTCAGATTTTTTGGATGTTGGTGCACTTCTTGTGAAAGGAGGCATAGATATACATATTTCCCTTGACTGTAGCACATCTGTTGATATTGTATTAAACGTTCAGCTAAAGAGAGAACTCGGTCATCCCCTATTTCCGCCAAGGATAATGCATAATAATCCTTCTAAATTGCCTTGATCCTCTTTTCAAGCATTGGCAGCAGCCATCTTAAAATACTCCATAGCTATTACTATGGCGTCATGGCTTCAATGGGATTTCACTGTTTTATCAATTCTGGCCCATTAGCACTGAGTTATGTAAGAATTTGTTATGACAGTAACAAAACTCTTTCAGGGTCTTTGTAATTATTAATGCAGTGCAGGAGATGGCACAGCTATTCTAAATGTTTTAGCAATGAACTGTAGTCACAAGTGTCCTTAGTATGGAGGTAAATGGTAAGTCCTGAATAGACTTGTGTGTTGATGTCGGTTCTGGCCGGAACGCAGCGCACAATTCTGATCTGTGTACAGTATATCAAATACAAAACATTGTTTTGTTGTTGCTATATCGAGAAAATCTGCTTTGAAATCTCTGTGAGTTGCTGCGTCATTGCCAGTATTGTGTGGGAGAACAGACATCAGAAAGGAGAAAGGGACTTGTTAATGATGAAGACAGCGATTTCAACATTCACTCTTAGCCATCGTTCCCAAAAGTAAACATTTTCATGAGTAGCTGAGGGAATTTTCGGAAGAAAAAAAGTTTGTTTAAAGTTGATGTGTTACGAACAAGCAGCAGATTCTGAACAAATAAAAATGATTCCTGCTGAAAGTTCTACCTCATACTTTACTAACCAGTCTGAGATACCTTGATGGTGCATAATCCATACTATAGGTTCTTCTGTTCAATAAAGAGATCCAATGGAATCAGCAGCCATATAATAGAGAGGTATGGGAGTATCTGCACGGCTACCAGAAGGCACTAGAGCTAAAGGCATTAGGATAGGACAGGCAGTTAGATTTTTCTTATCTATCGGTTACCTCTGATGTAAATTCCCGTTCTCTTTCACTGCTTGTGCAGCGGCGCACAAGAGAGGCGTGAGTTGGAAAGGATGGGAGTGGTGGTGGAGGCCAGATGGTGGGTGTAGTCATCACGGTGGCGATCCCTCTCAAGCTGCCCCTGAAGCTGTCCACAGTGAAGTGAGGGCGTGCCCTTGTTGGGATAGCAGGACCTTTTAGGATGTGCCTATTATAGCATAATCCCAACAAGTGCTTTTCTATTTTAGGTCTTCACCCTGTTCCATATCATACTACCTTATGGCACGCCGCTTGCCTTATTGTCTGTTCTATTTTAGCTTCAATAAAGAGAGGGCAGTTGGTGAGCATGGAGGGGCACACAGAGTATGTGGTCCATGGTGCCACAATACAAGGTATATCACACAGTACATCTAAATTAAGATGATGCTACAATTATACACGTAGCTAATTTGGTTCATTAGGGTTACCGTACTGCCAATTGCCCCTCCTCTGAGCCACCAGCAGAAATGTGGCTTAGGCCTATTGCACACGACCGTATGGCTTTTTCAGTATTCAGTATTTTTCAGTCCGCAAAAAACAGATCCTCAAAAAATATGGATGACATCTGTGGGCATTCTGTTTTTTGCGGAACAGAACAGCTGGCCCTGATAGAACAGTACTTTCCTTGTCCGTTATGTACGCAATAATAGGACATGTTCTATCTTTGAACGGAATGGAAAAACGGAAGGCATATGGAGTACCTTCGTTTTTTTTTTGTGGATCCTTTGTAATGAATGGTTCCATATATGGAACACAATAAATGGAAAGTAAACGGGGAAAAAAACGTTCGTGTTGAGTTCACACTTAAAGAGGACCTTTCACCTAAAAAAAAAATTTCAACTAAGACTATAGCGTTATTTACATGCCCCCATGATTTCTTGAACGTTAATTCTTTTTTCATTCTGTGCCCCCGTTTGTCCGCTATGCCCCCCGGAATAATTCTCGCCGTCTATGCTAATGAGCCAGCCTCAAATGGGCTGGCTTTAAAAGTTCTCCCGGTCGTGCCTTCCATCTTCTCCCTGGCACGGAGCGCATCCAATCAGCGCGCTCCGCTCTTAGCCAGGGAGAAGACGCTCCAGTTCTCGCGAGACTTCAGAGAACTGGAGCGATTTCCTCTATCCGGCTCCGGATAGATGAAATCGCTCCAGTTCTCTGAAGTCTCGCGAGAACTGGAGCGTCTTCTCCCTGGCTAAGAGCGGAGCGCGCTGATTGGATGCGCTCCGTGCCAGGGAGAAGATGGAAGGCACGACCGGGAGAACTTTTAAAGCCAGCCCATTTGAGGCTGGCTCATTAGCATAGACGGCGGGAATTATTCCGGGGGGCATAGCGGACAAACGGGGACACAGAATGAAAAAAGAATTAACGTTCAAGAAATCATGGGGGCATGTAAGTAACGCTATAGTCTTAGTTTAAAATTTTTTTTTTAGGTGAAAGGTCCTCTTTAAGTTATTTGGTCAGTTATTTCATCAGTTATTGTGAGCCAAAACCAATAGTGAAGACTTCTGAGAGATCAGGAATAATGGAAAGATCTACACCTCTTCTGTGCTTTTGACTTACACCTGGTTTTGTCTCACAATAACTGATAGAAATAACTAAACAAATAACTGAAGTGTGAACTTGGCCTTATTATCACCATTGCCTTACAGCGCTAAGGCCCTAGTTTTGAGGGAAACGCCTACATAAATGATTAATGTAGTGTTGTAAGTAGTATTGCTGAATAATAAAAAAAAAATCCCAGCCAGTACATCAAAATAGTAGTGCTCTGGCAAACAAACCTCTGACCCATAACTGGTATAGGAGATGGTGTCATCTCCTATACCAGTGGGGAGATAAGGCCAGATGAGGACACTTCTCTATTGAGGGTACAGACCACTGTCTCCCACGTGCCCACCTTTTTTGAGATAGGAGACAGGGACTTATAGAACAAATACCCACTGCTCCACTCTAGAAGCATTTTTTTAGTGGGTCTCCAGATTTAAAAATAAGGGAGACCCCTTGATAGACCATTCATTTATTTATTACAAACCGGATTCCCAAAAAGTTGGGACACTAAACAAATTGTGAATAAAAACTGAATGCAATGATGTGGAGATGGCAAATGTCAATATTTTATTTGTAATAGAACGTAGATGACAGATCAAACGTTTAATCCGAGTAAATGTATCATTTTATAGGAAAAATACATTGATTCAAATTTTCACGGTGTCAACAAATCCCAAAAAAGTTGGGACAAGTAGCAATAAGAGGCTGGAAAAAGTATATTTGAGCATAACGAAGAGCTGGAAGACCAATTAACACTAATTAGGTCAATTGGCAACATGATTGGGTATAAAAAGAGCTTCTCAGAGTGGCAGTGTCTCTCAGAAGCCAAGATGGGTAGAGGATCACCAATTCCCACAATGTTGCGCAGAAAGATAGTGGAGCAATATCAGAAAGGTGTTACCCAGCGAAAAATTGCAAAGACTTTGCATCTATCATCATCAACTGTGCATAACATCATCCGAAGATTCAGAGAATCTGGAACAATCTCTGTGCGTAAGGGTCAAGGCGTAAAACCATACTGGATGCCCCGTGATCTCCGGGCCCTTAAACGACACTGCACCACAAACAGGAATGCTACTGTAAAGGAAATCACAGAATGGGCTCAGGAATACTTCCAGAAACCATTGTCAGTGAACACAATCCACCGTGCCATCCGCCGTTGCCAGCTGAAACTCTACAGTGCAAAGAAGAAGCCATTTCTAAGCAAGATCCACAAGCTCAGGCATTTTCACTGGGCCAGGGATCATTTAAAATGGAGTGTGGCAAAATGAAAGACTGTTCTGTGGTTAGACGAGTCACGATTCGAAGTTCTTTTTGGAAATCTGGGGCGCCATGTCATCCGGACCAAAGAGGACAAGGACAACCCAAGTTGTTATCAACGTTCAGTTCAGAAGCCTGCATCTCTGATGGTACGGGGTTGCATGAGTGCGTGTGGCATGGGCAGCTTGCATGTCTGGAAAGGCACCATCAATGCAGAAAAATATATTCAGGCTCTAGAACAACATATGCTCCCATCCAGACGTCATCTCTTTCAGGGAAGACCCTGCATTTTTCAACAAGATAATGCCAGACCACATTCTGCATCAATCACAACATCATGGCTGCGTAGGAGAAGGATCCGGGTACTGAAATGGCCAGTCTGCAGTCCAGATCTTTCACCTATAGTGAACATTTGGCGCATCATAAAGAGGAAGGTGCAACAAAGAAGGCCCAAGACGATTGAACAGTTAGAGGCCTGTATTAGACAAGAATGGGAGAGCATTCCTATTTCTAAACTTGAGAAACTGGTCTCCTCGGTCCCCAGACGTCTGTTGAGTGTTGTAAGAAGAAGGGGAGATGCCACACAGTGGTGAAAATGGCCTCGTCCCAACTTTTTGGGGATTTGTTGACACCATGAAATTCTGATTCAACATATTTTTCCCTTAAAATTGTACATTTTCTCAGTTTAAACTTTTGTTCCGTGATTTATGTTCTATTCTGAATAAAATATTAGAAGTTGGCACCTCCACATCATTGCATTCGGTTTTTATTCACGATTTGTATAGTGTCCCAACTTTTTTGGAATCCGGTTTGTATATTTTCTGTCCTCATTACATTGCAAGTTTTGTGCCTCTTTACTTAGAAATCCTAATTCCAGCAATAATATTAACCCTTACAAAGAATTATGTTTTAATAATAACCTTACATAAATGACGTACACAAATCGATCACTACGGTAGAACTACCATCATCTAAGGATAACCACTGATGGGTGGGCAGACTCTCCCTAAACTCACACCCTAGTCTTCACCTTAGCCAAGTGACGGCCCCTAGTGGTGGGGACTCCCTGTCCTCGAATCCCGGCTAGCACCTCCTACTGCACCCTAGAGTAGTGGTAACGGATAGGGTACTTGCCTAGTGGTAGACTACCGAACGAACATACAGACATACAAACGGAAGGATGAACTTTGTATACAACCCTAATGATACTGGTACTTATCAAGAGGTACAAAGTACATCAAAAATCTAAAAGCACACCCTATTACGATAGTGTGATACATACAATAATTATAACGGAAAACCCCAACGCGTTTCCCCCATGGTGTGGGATCATCAGGGGGTAAATAAAGACAAATAATTAAATCTATATTAAAGATAGCGGAGAACCATAATATAATGCGAGCTCCATGGAACGGGTGTAGATCACCGATTCTGATACACCTGTGTCACTCAATGTATGATACTTAATAGTTGGACCCACGGATAATAGTGAGAGGAGGAGAGAGCCCGTCCAGTTCTGCGACCCAAGAGTAAGAAGATATTTACTTACATACAGTCATGAATACAGGGGAAGCCTTATGTCAGCAGAGTGCCAGTTATCCGATTGGATCAAATATGGTAAACAGATGTAACACAGGGTGCTGGAGTGACACAATAGGGCACAATTACATGACCCAGCAATTCAAGCGCCGGGCCAGATCATAGAGTTCTAACCTACAGCTCATGATTGACTGCTCGGTGGTCAACCATCAAGTGGACTAGTCCCCACTTTAAGTCACAGTCGGTGTCCGGTCCTCCATATCGGCTCCTCCACAGTCGGTGTCTGGTCGTATCGGACCAGAGGAGGAGCCGATATGGAGGACCGGACACCGACTGTGACTTAAAGTGGGGACTAGTCCACTTGATGGTTGCCCACCGAGCAGTCAATCATGAGCTGTAGGTTACAACTCTATGATCTGGCCCGGCGCTTGAATTGCGGGGTAATGTAATTGTGCCCTATTGTGCCACTCCAGCACCCTGTGTTACATCTGTTTACCATATTTGATCCAATCAGATAACTGGCACTTCGCTAACATAAGGCTTCCCCTGTATTCATGACTGTATGTAAGTAAATATCTTCTTACTCTTGGGTCACAGGACTGGACGGGCTCTCTCCTCCTCTCACTATTATCCGTGGGTTCAACTATTAAGTATCATACATTGAGTGACACCGGTGTATCAGAATCGGTGATCTACACCCGTTCCACGGAGCTCGCATTATATTATGGTTCTCCGCTATCTTTAATATTGATTTAATTATTTGTCTTCATTTACCCCCTGATGATCCCACACCGTGGGGGAAACGCGTTGGGGTTTTCCGTTATAATTATTGTATGTATCACACTATCGTAATAGGGTGTGCTTTTAGATTTTTGATGTACTTTGTACCTCTTGATAAGTACCAGTATCATTAGGGTTGTATACAAAGTTCATCCTTCCGTTTGTATGTCTGTATGTTCGTTCGGTAGTCTACCACTAGGCAAGTACCCTATCCGTTATCACTACTCTAGGGTGCAGTAGGAGGTGCTAGCCGGGGTTCGAGGACAGGGAGTCCCCACCACTAGGGGCCGTCCCTGGGCTAAGGTGAAGACTAGGGTGTGAGTTTAGGGAGATTATCCCCACCCATAAATGGTTAGCCTTAGATGATGGTAGTTCTACCGTAGTGATCGATTTTTGTACGTCATTTATGTAAGGTTATTATTAAAACATAATTCTTTGTAAGGGTTAATATTATTGCTGGAATTAGTGCTTTGACCCATTATAATTCTATATCTCCACCCGCTGGAATTAACTTTACTTAGAAATTCCCCGATGGGTCTTCTTTAAGACGAAACATGTCATGTTGGGACAGTAGTGGGGCATAGGTGTAAAGGTTAGATCAAGGGACATGTTCCAGACGGGGCGGGTGCTCCGTATATGACGGGCAGGGATCAATAGCCCCTACCCCCTATCTAGAGCTAATTTTCAGAGGGTGGTTTTGTTTTTGTCCCAAAGGGAGGGTATATACAAAGGGCCTCCTGATCCATTGCTTTGAAGGATGTTACCTGGAAGGACGCAAAATGAAAGATCTGGTAGATATACGCCATACCTTCCTTAATTATTTTTTGTCTTATACAATTTTTTCTCACCTTTTGTTTGAGTACAATTATTATTGTTCTTATGTTAGCTTTAGGCTAATAAAAGTTATGTTTTAACTTAATAATACTCCATTTCCCCATGTGATGTAAAAAGAAGTATTGCTGCAGGTAACCATTAAAAGATGGCTCAGTGGTTAGCACTGGTGCCTTGCAGGGTTAGAGTCCAAGGTTCAAATCCAACCAAGGGCAACATCTGCATGGGGTTTGTATGTTCTCCCCATGTCTGTGTGGATTTCCTCTTGGTACTCTGGTTTCTTTATGTCAGCCTGATAGAACGTTAAAAACTAAATTTGTTTACTGGTAAAAGGTTAATTGCATTATGGATTCCGTTACCACGGACCATAACGCAATTCTATGACGGAATGCCTTTAGAGGCATTTCATTATTCATTCCGTTATAATAGAAGTCTTTTTGCCTGCATAACAGATCCGTCCCATTTCAGTTATGCAGGAGAGGACTCACCTGCATAACGGAAACAGAACGGATCTGTTTTGCAGCCCATAGACTTGTATTATGACGGAATGAATAACAGAATGCCTCTAAAGGCATTCCATCATAGAATTGCGTTCTGGTCCGTGGTAACGGAATCCATAACGCAATTCACCTTTTACCAGTAAACAAAGTTCAAAATATGAAATTTTCTCATCTCTAGTTGCTATCATCAAGTGGATCTCTTTAAGACAACAGTCTACTCATCTTTTTATTTATTTTACTCACTTGTATTGCGCTGACATATTCTGCAGCACTTTACAGACATTACCATTGTCTCTAGTGGAGCTCACAATCCAAGTTCTTTATTTTGGAGTGTGGGAAGAAACCAGAGTACATCATATCAACTCAATATTATACAGAAAATATACAGTCAGGTCCATAAATATTGGAACATCAACACATTTCTGACTCTATACACCACCACAATGGATTTGAAATGAAACGAACAAGATGCGCTTTAACTGCAGACTGTCAGCTTTAATTTGAGGGTATTTACATCCAAATCAGGTGAACAGTGTAAGAATTACAACAGTTTGCATATGTGCCTCCCACTTGTTACGGAACCAAAAGTAACGGGACAATTGGCTTCTCAGCGGTTCCATGGTCAGGTGTGTGTTATTCCCTCATTAACCCAATTACAATGAGCAGATAAAAGGTCTTGAATTCTTTCCCTGGTGAAGAAAACACCCTTCACAACAGTTGGCCAGATCAAGAACACTCTCCAGGAGGTAGGTGCATGTGTGTCAAATTCAACAATGAAGAGAAGACTTCACCAGAGTGAATACAGAGGGTTCACCACAAGATGTAAACTATTGGTGAGCCTCAAAAATAGGAAGGCCAGATTAGAGTTTGCCAAATGACATCTAAAAAAGCCTTCACAGTTCTAGAACAACATCCCATGGACAGATAAGACCAATATCAACTTGTACCAGAGTGATGGGAAGAGAAGAGTATGGAGAAGGAAAGGAACTGCTCATGATCCTAAGCATACCACCTCATCAGTGTAGCATGGTGGTGGTAGTGTTATGGCGTGGGCATGTATGGCTGCCAATGGAACTGGTTCTCTTGTATTTATTGATGATGTGACTGCTGACAAAAGCAGCAGGATGAATTCTGAAGTGTTTTGGGCAATATTATCTGCTCATATTCAGCCAAATGCTTCAGAACTCATTGGACGGCGCTTCACAGTGCAGATGGACAATGACCAAAAGCATACTGCAAAAGCAACCAAAGAGTTTTTTAAGGGAAAGAAGTGGAATGTTAGGCAATGGCCAAGTCAATCACCTAACCTGAATCCGATTAAGCATGCAATTTACTTTCTGAAGACAAAAACTGAAGGGAAAATGCCCCAAGAACAAGCAGGAATTGAAGACAGTTGCAGTAGAGGCCTGGCAGAGCATCACCAGGGATGAAACCCAGAGTCTGGTGATGTCTATGCGTTCCAGACTTCAGGCTGCAATTGACTGCAAAGGATTTGCAACCAAGTATTAAAAAGTTAAAGTTTGATTCATGATTATTATTCTGTCCCATTACATTTGGTCCCTTAACAAATGGGAGGCACATTTGCAATTGTTGTAATTCTTACACCGTTCACCTGATTTGGATGTAAATACCTTCAAATTAAAGCTTACAGTCTGCAGTTAAAGCACATCTTGTTCATTTCATTTCAAATACATTGTGGTGGTGTATAGAGCCAAAAATGTTAGAATTGTGTCGATGTCCCAATATTTATGGACCTGACTGTACAATATAAAATCTGCGGGTGAGAGCTATAGAGCAAGAACCACCCCCCCCCCCCCCCCCACAAACACTATAAACCTATTTTCATATGCAAATAATATATGCACACTATTTAGTGGGTTTAGCCAATTGGCATGGTTCCACACATGACATATATGCTTTTCTTTATGGTTGTTATGCTTCAATGTTCCTATCCCCTTCTTCATGTAAGTCCGCCAGAAGCTGAACATCCTGAAGCTCCTACAGCCTAATCCCTAACTCCTGACATATACGATTGTCATGAGTTAGGAAGAACTTTTTCCATTTCAACTTTCATGCATAGAGGTGAAGGTCTTTGACACCGTTGAATAAATTGAACTTTTGAAGGGGGACGATTGAAAGGCCCTTTTTCATGATCTCCATCTCACGTAGGGACAGAGTGTGCTGTGACAAGTTAACAACTTGGAGTTCCTCTATTTGGGAACTTCTGATGTCTTTTTGTTGTGCAGTAGGTATTCTGAAACTGGGAAGGGGGGTGTTGTCTAAAAAAAAACTTCCAGAACCCCTACCTGATCTGCCTCACTGTCTACCTCCTCATGATCTATAGGGACCTCTATTTGATTTACCTCGCCCCCGGGAGGAAATGGGTTCCTGTTCAATGTCCGTATCGCACTCTGAGGAAGACAATTCAGTGTCAACCTCCGAGGAGGTTTGACGTCTGAGACCAAAGTCAAAGATCTTGCCTTCCTTAAAGTCTCTAATGTCCCTGTTATATTGGAAGTGTTTCCTTTCCTTGATCTGACAGGTAAATCTTTCAATATTTTGCTGCAACAGAGTTTTATTTTTACCAAAGTCAGTGTGTTCACAGAATTTTTTTAGTCTGTGCAATACTCTCTTTCAGATCGCTCTCGCTTTTAATTAGGAGATGTTTCTCCTCCTCAAACAATAACTTCATGAGGCGGAGGGAGCCCTCAATGGACTCCTGCTCCCATTTGGTAAGGAAATCACTCTTACAGACACAGTGTCACGGTCACTCCCAGGCTAGGTGTTAGAAGGTCAGAGAGGCTGTCTGCACGTGATCTCATCTGACAGCCTCTTTTAATTTCACTTTGTTGTTGATGGTATGACCCCACCTCTAGTCAGGTGCAGCATAGTGATCATTGCTATTTAAGTCTGGCTACTCCCTTCACTCCTTGTGGTGTAGAGCTTAATTTGCAAGTGGAAGAGCTTGTGTGTGTTGTCTCCTCTGGTGTTCCTGCTCTTTCTTTTACTTCAGGAGTTGTGTCTCATTCCTTTGTATTTGTTTTGTGTGGTTTCAGCTTAAGGAACGGGTTGTCTTTGGGCCCTATCGCTACCTCAGTGCATTACAGGGTAAGTCAGGCTTTAGGTTCCAGTGAATGAATGGTCCTACCACTGAGGTCTGTTCATTCAGTTAGCAGACAGGGCTAGGGTTAGGATTCATTAGGTGGTGAGCTTTTGCTCTCCCTAGCTTCTAGGCCAGATACCTCCCCCCCTTTTGTGTTTGGTGTGGTGTTCCCTCCCACACCTCAGCGTGACATTATATACCGCCAAAACCGCCATTTTGTTTGTATCAGTGCGGCAATGGATCCAACAATCCCTACAGGGGTTGTCTTTGGAGGTAGCTGACCTCTGCAATACCTCTGGCAGCTGGTTCCGACTGTTGGAATCAGGCCTGCCCTGAACCTAAGGTTGCTCTACCAGACAGGTTTTCCGGGGGCAGTGATCATTTCACCCTGTTTAGGGAGTCATGTAAATTATATTTTAAGCTGCATCCTCGCTCTTCTGTCGATGAGAGTTAAAGAGTGGGTATCATCATGTCGCTGCTTAAATGAGACGCTCAGGTTTGGGCCTTTTCTTTGCCGACTGGATCATAGTCCGTCCAGTCAGTGGACGAGTTTTTCAGAGCTCTGGGTTTGATTTACAACGACCCGGAATGGATTTCCCTTTCCAAGACTAAGTTGCGTGGCTTGCGGCAGGGAAAACAGTCTGCGGAGATCTACTGCTCTGAATTTAGGAGATGGGCTATGGATACGGAGTGGAATAGTCCAGCTCTGCGCAGTCAATTCTGTCAGGGATTATCTGAGAGTCTTTGGAGGCAGCCATGTCACTTGCTGTACGTATAGATAGACGTCTGAGAGAGATCTAAAGTCCCTCATTATCAGGAGGTACTATCATATGAGATGGCGGCTCCCTCTGATACTTTGGATGGAGAGACTCTCGTTTTGTGATGAGCCTATGCAGCTAGGGGGAGCTACTCCTGGGACTGCTGGTAAGAGCTTTGGTCATATGAAGGGGGTCTGTTTTTGTTGTGGAAAGAAGGGACATTTTGTGAATAGTTGTCCGTTCTTGCAGCGTCAAGGTAAAAACAAGAAAAATAAGTTTAATCCCCAAGTTACTATTGGTGGTGTGGGTGGGGAGCAACTCACTTTTGTCTTTTATTGGTAGTACCAGATTTCTCCTGTCTGCCGAGGTGGCGCTAGAGTCCAGAACTGTGGAAATCAAAGTATTTATCGACAGTGGGGCAGGGGTTAACCTGTGTAAGGGGTTACACTCTCAGGCAGGGCGGCGATGACAGATTCTCTTGCAGACCACAGGGTTAAAGTCCAAATGTTGCTTTATTTATAACACTCCGGCAATACAGGCAACCCCGGTTATAATTCACTGGGTAAGGTGAAGGTCCAGCACCTCAAAACATAAACCCAACCAAAATAAATTCATGCCCGTCTGGGCTCTGGCTAATACATTGAAGTTCCTAGCTCACCTATTGAATACAGTTCACACAGAGAATTTGGCTTCTCTAGCCAGCAGGGAAGCCAGTTTCCCAGACTTTCTCCAGGCATTACTCTCCCCAGATTGACACCCTGGACTGTGCTTTATTTCCCTTTAACGATATCAGCTGGTTTCAGCTGGGGATCTCTCAGGCTAGGGAAAAACCTGCCCCGGAATGGTGTGGACTGGGGAGGTCCCTCTACTAAGCCTACCTTCACCCAGTCCAATAAAATCCAGCCCATAAACTTAACAAAACTGTCTCAGTAACCTACACATTGCTGAGACCATTTTAACCTTCTGGATTTTATTTACCTCGCCCAGTTGAGGAAGCTGGGTGGGATATACACCCCTTCCAAGACTTTACCATACACTTTTCTGTTCACCTTACCACACCTGATTGATGAACAGTTTGTTTGTATGCATGGTTTGACTACTAGCTCACTAGAGAAAAGTATTTCTGTCTTTGCAATTGATTCAGCACCTCTTACCCCAAAATGCCTGTCGCAGGGGGTGAATGACATTCATTTAAGAGTGAGAGATTCCTGAGGAAAATCAATCTCATGTTATGTGTTGGAGGGACTGCCTGCTCCGTTGGTGTTAGGTCTACCGTGGTTAAACAAACATAATCCTACCATCGATTGGCAAGACAGACTCTCAATTGGAGTGAATTTTGCATAGACAACTGTCTTAATACATTGTTCTCTGTGGTCACCACTAAAGCTGTACCCTTCATTTCCGAATTTTCTGATGTATTTTTTGAGAGTGGTAACCAGGAGTTACCTCCGCATCGGGAATGTGATTGTTCCGTAATATTATTCCCGGAGCTAAACTGCCCATTTCTCGGTTGTATAATCTTTCGGAACCCAAAAGAAAGGTTATGCGAGAATATATATCCGAGAGATTAGTGAAGGGACATATCAGACCAATCCCCTGTAGCTGTTGGCTTTTTCTTTGTAAGAAAGAAGGATGGTACCCTGAGGCCATGTCTGGACTTCCGTGAGCTCAACCGTATTACTGTCTGTGATCCTTACCCTCTTCCTTTAATCCTGGATTTGTTTAATCAGATTGTCGGTGCCAAGGTGTTCTCTAAGTTGGATCTGAGGGGGCTTATAATCTGGTAAGGATCAAGGAGGGGGATGAGTGGAAGACTGCATTTAATACCCCTGAGGGCCATTTTGAGAATCTGGTCATGCCTTTTGGGTTAACCAATGCTCCAGCGGTTTTTCAACACTTTATCAATTACATCTTTCATCATCTAGTGGGGAGGTTTGTTGTTGTATATCTGGATGACATATTAATTTATTCTCCCGATATGGAGACTCATCAAGATCCTGTGCGACAGGTGTTACAGATCCTAAGAGAGAATAAGTTATATGCTAAGATGGAAAAGTGTGTATTTGCAGTTCAGGAAATGCAATTCCTGGGTTACCTGCCCGCATCCTCAAGTTTTCGTATAGATCCCGAGAAAGTCTGTGCCGTGTTGAACTGGGATCGACCCCAAAATCTAAAGGTGCGTATGCGGCTTTTGGGGTTTACCAACTACTACCATAAATTTATCCTGAACTATTCGACTGTGGTTAAACCTTTAACAGACATGACTAGGACGGTTTCTGATTTCTCTGTTTGGTCTGATGCGGCATTACAAGCCTTTTCAGCTGTGAAGGAGTGTCTCAATTCTGCCCCTAGTCTGGTGCAACCAGATGTTGTTGTAAAAATGTTTTTATTGTTTTCTTCCAACTTAGACAATACACCAAGCAATTTGCCAACCAGTTATGATGTGGGTAATAGGGAATTGCTGGCCATCAAGTTGGCTTTTTAAGAATGGCGTCATTGGAAGGAGCAATCCATCCTATTACTGTGCTTACTGATCACAAAAATCTGGCTTATTGAAGTCGCCTAAACGACTGAAGACAGGCCAGATGGTCGTTGTTTTTTACCAGATTTAATTTCATTGTCACCTATCGCCCTGCGGTTAAGAATGTCAAGGCTGATGATTTGTCGTGTAGCTTTCCTGGGGTAGGTGATTCGGAAGATCCTGGTCCTATATTGTACAAAGGGGTAGTTATATCCGCCCTATATCCCGACCTGGAGGCAGAGGAGTTGGAGGCTCAGAAAGATGCACCAGATTCTTGTCCTCCTTGGAAGTTGTTTGTTCCATCTGAATTACGTCACAAGGTGTTCGAGGAACATCACTGTACTGTTCTCACAGGACACCCTGGGAGCAGATCCACTGTTGATCTCATATCTCGTAGATTCTGGTGGCTGGGGTTGCATAAGTGTGTTGAGGACTATGTGTCAGCCTGTAGTACTTGTGCACGTGCTAAGGTGACACATACTCGGCCTTCTGGGTCTTTGCTTCCGCTGCCCATCCCGTCCAGACCATGGACTCATTTATCCATGGATTTTTATCACAAATTTATCTAATTCTTCAGGGAAAACTGATTCTGGTTGTTGTTGATCGATTTAGTAAGATGGCGCACTTTATAGCATTACCAGGTATTCCCAATGCTACAACTCTTGTACAGGTGTTTGTCGACATTGTGAAACTACATGGTATACCCTCTGATTTGGTGTCTGATAGAGGGACTCAGTTTGTTTCCAAATTCTGGGAGGTGTTCTGTACTCGTCTGGGGATACAATTGTCCTTCTCTTCGGCCTTTCATCCTCAGTCAAATGAACAGACCAAACGCACAAATCAGAATCTGGAGACTTATTTGAGATGTTTTGTCTCTGAAAACCAGGAGAAGTGGTCTTAATAAGTATAAATGTATGGCTGACAAGAGACGTATGAGTGATCTGGACCTGAGAGTGGGTGATTCTGTGTGGCTGTCCACAGAAAACATTAAGTTGAAAATACCTTCTTGGAAGTTGGGTCCAAGGTTTATTGGTCCATATAAGATCACTAGCATTATTAACCCTGTAGCCTTTCGTCTTGAGCTTCCTCAAGCTTTGAAGATTCATAACGTGTTCAATAGGTCGTTGTGGAAGAGATATGTTAAACCTGTTGTGCCGTCCTCCTTGCCCCCCGCTCCTGTCATGGTGGATGGTAATTTGGAATTTGAAATCGCCAAGATAATTGACTCCCGAGTTCTCCGTAGATCCCTCCAGTATCTCGTGCACTGGAGGGGTTACGGACCTGAGGAGAGGATGTGGGTCCCAGCCACCAACATTAATGCGAATCGTCTGGTGAGGGCCTATCACAGAGCTCATCCGGAGAAAGTCGGTCCTGGGTGTCCAGAAGCCACCCATAGAAGGAGGGGTACTGTCATGGTCACTCCCAGGCTAGGTGTTAGAAGGTCGGAGAGACTGTCTGCATGTGATGTCATCTGACAGCCTCTTTTAATTTCACTTTGTTGTTAAGTGGTGTGTGTTGTCTGGTGTTCCTGCTCTTTCTTCTACTTCAGGAGTTAAGTGTCTCATTCCTTTGTATTTGTTTTCTGTGGTTTCCCCTGCCTTCTAGTATCTGGTCTGACTCAAGACCCCTGTTCCTTCAGCTTAAGGAACGGATCGTCTTTAGGCCCTATCACTACCTCAAGGCATTACAGGGTAAGTCAAGCTTTAGGTTCCAGTGAATGAACGGTCCTACAACTGAGGTTCGTTCATCCGGTTAGCAGTCAGGGCTAGGGTTAGGATTCATTAGGTGTTGACCTTTTGCTCTCCCTAGCTTCTAGGCCAGATACCTCTCCCCCCTCTTGTGTTTGGTATGGTGTTCCCTCCCACACCTCGCCGTGACACACGGGCTGTAGGGAGGATAGGGTTTCTTAATCCCCTGGGGACTATATTGTTCTTGATATATGTGTCCAGTGTTTGGACCTCCCACCAGCACCGTATGTAGTCTTTATATACGCTGTGATGCTAACATAAGCTGTCTGTGCTGACAATTCCTTCTCTGAGAAGACCTGCCTGGAGTCCCATAACCAATACTCAGAGCTGAGATCACTTGACAGAAAACCTGCCATTCCCCAACAGTGATAATAACTAATTCTCAAACCACAGCAAAAAAGAACAATTATGGCGATATAGGTTCTGTATGTATGCTACACGCCTCAGACTGATAAAACGTTAAAAATTATAATAAAGTTTTAATAGAACTAAATGGAAAAAAGGGTATAGATATGTAGTAGATTTAAAACCAGGCCTACAGGAGGTCTAGGATGTGGAGAGGGATTGGATTGATTACCATCCACATTTAAGATCACATGACTAATAGCCTATTGTTTGATAACACTGAATGTAGTGACACACCTGTGTATGTGTGAACTACAGCAAACTAGGCTAATCTCTGCGCTGCACTAGGAACATGGGCTCACATGCATACACCTGATCCTCTAATACATCTGTCCCTGTGTTGCTTGTAACGAGCCATGGACGGATGGAATGGACCGTCTACTGAGTATCATCAGCTGGTACAGGTGAAACACTAACCCTACCCTATCCTCCCTACAGCCCGTGTCCGTAAGAGTGATTTCCTTGCCAAATGGAAGCATGAGTCCATTGAGGGCTCCCTCCGCCTCATGAAGTTATTGCTTGAGGAGGAGAGACATCTTCTAATTAAAAGCGAGAGCGATCTGAAAGAGAGTATTGCATAGACCAAAAAATTCAACTGACTTTGGTAAAAAGGTAATTCTGCTGCAGCAAAATATTGAAAGATTTAACTGTCAGATCAAAGAAAGGAATAACAGGGACATTAGAGTCTTTAAGGAAGGCAAGATCTTTGACTTTGGTCCCAGACTTCAAACCGCCTCGGAGGTTGACACTGAATTGTCTTC